>NW_006399847.1:10131196-10133438 GCF_000299155.1 Elephantulus edwardii
CTTAGAAGGTCCCATTCATCTATTTTATCTTCTCCTGGTTGTAAATTTTTTCAGAATACTGGGAAGACTCTTTATGTTGTGGATTAGGACTACTAAAGTTTTTCCAAGCTTTTCTTGAATGAAGTTTACAGTCCTTGGTTTTAGTCCTAGGTCCATGATCCACCTTGAGTTGGTTTTTTGTATATAGAGTGAGGTGGGGATCTTGTTTAATTCTTTGCTTTTAGACAATTCTTTTAGAGCAGCTTGAATTTCTTCCTTCATCAACACTGTCACTTGAGCATATGTTGTTTCATTAAATTATCCTGACTCAACCAATTCTTTTTGATAGAATGACTCTGTGTACGTCTTTTGATGTTTCCTGGATCATTCATTTTTTTGCCCATAGCCTTTTTGTGTATTGCAACTCAAGGCTTAAATTTGTTCTTCTGATTCTTCACATTGAGAAATGCTTAGCAAGTTTATCCCGTTTGATCTTCTGACTCCAGTTTTTTGCACATTTCATTATATCACTTTACTTTGTCTTCCTGAGCTGCCCATTGAAATCTTATGTTCAGTTCCTTGAATTTCTGATCCTGATCCCACCCCCACCCCCCAAACATTGTTTTGTCTTCCTAGAACTCTAGTGCAATATTCAAAGTCTCCTATGACATTCATTTCAGTCTTCCCTTCCTCTTCTATCTTTGTAATGACCTTTTGCATTCTTCGTGAATGAGATTTTTTAAAATATATATAATTTTCTACTAGTTTATTTACAAAGTTTGAATACATAGTTTTCAAGAACAAATTCTTTCAATTTCCCTCACCACTCCACCCATCAAATTGTAAAAGTCCATGATTAACATCCCCTACCCCCACCCCACACATCCTCATCCCTCTGCTTCCAGCCTCTACCCGCCCCCCACCCTGGATCCTTATACTCATTCTACAAAAATGGTTTTGTACAATACTGATCCTTGTGGGACTGAATTAGTTCTCTCAGCATAATGTTCTCCAGTCCCTTCCAAATTAGATAATAATTTACAAAGTTATTGCTCCTGTGTGCTGCATAGTATTTTATTGTGTGAATATACCAAAATTTCTCAATTTGTTTGTGGTTGGAATATGGGCTGTTTTAATGTTCTTGCAATGGTGAATAATGTTGCTATGAACATTGGTGTACAAATCTGTTTATGCCTCAGTCCTCATATTCTCAGGGTATATTCCAATTAGTGGAATAGCTGGGTCATATGAAATTTCTATGTTCAGCTTTTTGAGGAAATGCCAAACTGCATTCCAGAATGGTTCCACCATTTTACAGTTCCACCAACAATGTATAAGAGTTTCTTTCTCACCACATCCACGTCAACAGTTACTACTCACTGCCTGTTAAACTTTGCCACTGTTACTGGAGTAAGATGGTACCTCATTGTGGTTTTGATTTTCATCTCTCCTACTCCCAGTGATTTGGAATCTTTCTTCATGTATCTGTTTGCCATTCAAATATCTTCCTCTGTGAAAATTCTTTCCATATCTTTCCCCATTTTGTAATTGGGTTGTCAGTCTTTTTCTTGTGGAGGTCCAGGAGTGTTCTGTAAACTTTTGTTATAAGACTCTTGTCTGAGATGGTATTACCAATTGTTTGTTCCCAATCTGTAGGTTTTCTTTTCACCCTACGAGAAAAGTTGTGGTTTTTAAAAAAATTTTTTATTTTTATATTTTGTTTTTTTCTCTTTTTTTTCGGGGGTGAGTTTCTGATGCACACATGGATATAATATTTAGAAGGTCCCATGCATCAATTTTATCCTCTTAAGTTGTGCATGTCTGGTTGTATTTAGCAGTCTCTCTATACCTTGGGCTTGTGTTTTTAAGCTTGATCCCAGTTTGTCTCTTATGAAAGTTATGGTTTTAGGCTTTACTCCCAGGTCTCTGACCCACATTGAGTTGATTTTTGTATATAGTGTGAGATGTGGCTCCTGTTTCAGCTTTCTGCAGGTGAAAGTCCAGTTTTGTTTTGTTTTTTTAAATTTTTTTAAATGAAATTTCATTAATTGTAATGAACATTTACAGAGATTCTGGATTTCCATTCATTCATTGTTGCACTATTTTCGCTAACACCCTCCCCAGTTCGTTCCCCTTCCCCTCCCTTGAAAGTCTGTTTTAATTGTCCCATTGCCACAGTGCTTGTCAAAGCCAGTACTGATTAATCTCCTTTGTCAGTATGTCATTTGCCATTCCCTATCACTCCTCCCTGAGAGAGACCTCA
>NW_006399847.1:10134144-10143033 GCF_000299155.1 Elephantulus edwardii
AACAAGTGATTGCAAAGACCATGGCCTGTATCAGGTGCACCTTAGTCCCCAGAGAGACACCATTGCTCTTGAGTACTCTAGAGAGGTCCCTAACAGCAGACTTTCCCATCGCAATACGTTTTTTTGATTTCCTGACTGCTGATGCCAAGAGTGTTGACCGTGGAGCCGAGCAAACTGAAGCTGTGAACAATCTTAATCTCTTCACCATCCATCCTGATGCTACCAGTTCTTAAAATAAAAGGCTTATTGATTGGCACTTTGTCTATTAGAAAGTCCAGTTTTGCCAGCACCATTTGGTGAAGAGGTTGTCATTTCCACATTTGATACCTTTGATTTCCTTGTCGAATATCAGTTGACCATAGATAGCTGGGCCTATTTCTAGGTTCTCAATTTTGTTCCATTGGTCTATGTGCCTTTCATTGTACCAGTACCATGTTGGTTTGGTTACTAGTGCTGTGTAGTAGGTTTTGAGGTCAGGGATTACTATGCCTCCAAACTCACTTTTGTTTCTCAGAAGTGTTTTGCATATCCGGTGTCCCTTGCCTCTCCAAATAAATTTTATAATTTCTCTTTCAATGTCCTTGAAAAATGAATTTGGTATTTGGATTGGGATGCATTGATGCATGATATCTTGAAATCATTCACAGCTCATTGATGTTTAAGGCCTCAAACCTGTTCTTGAAATGGTATTTAAATTCAAGTGGAAAAGACTCATGGTCAAATTTTAGTTCTTGTGGATTTAATTTTCTTTAGGTTCAGTTTATAATTGCATGTGAGTACTTGATGGTCTGTTCCACAATCAGCATTTGACCTAGTTTTCCCAGCTCCAGTGATTCTTTCCATACTTGTAACCAGTCTCATTGCTGTGTAATCCATCAAGTGAGGTTCATGTGTATAGTCACTATTTGCATTTTTTTAATAAAAGCTATTGTAATTAATAAATCATTGATTGTACAAAATTCTATCACTCTACCTGCAGCTTCATTTCTGTAACCAAGTTCATATTTTCTGACTACTGATCCTTATTCTTTGTTTCCAACTTTTGCATTCTTAGTCATCAATTATTATTCATTAATCTTGGTTGCATGCTCAACTGATTTCCAACTGAAAGAATTGGTAGAAATTTTCTATTTCCTCCTCTTTGGCTCTGGTTGTTGGTATATATTTGAATGATAGTGGTATTAACAAATCCTATAACTCACAATATTGTATTTCAAGATGGATCAAAAAATGATCTTTTTTCAAAAAGTGGGCCTCCTTTTTTTTCTCACGTCTTTATTTCCAGCATAGTAGATCATATATGATTGTCTGATTAAAAATGTTTCATGCCAATCCATCTCAGCTCCCCAATGCCTGTTGTTTTTACATGTCGTCGAGTCGTAGATCACTCATAGCAACCCTATGAATGAACCTTGCGTAACTTTCATCATTTCTCCTAGTTCATAGAGTTTCCAGAGGCAAGCTGTTTTGGAAGTTAATGGCATTCCTGCTTGCAAGCCAGTTTTAATTGGGGAGCTCCACTAAACTCTATTCACCATGGGTAGCCATTATCACATTTGGCACATCAGTGTCACAGTGTTTAGCATCACAGCAACCACAATGCCTAGAATGTCAGTATATGTTTTCCATTTATTCTTTACAGGTGACGCTATGGCACATGGTAATAACAACAACACCATTTCTTTTTTAAAATGTCCAATTTTCCTACATTCATACTTCTCATACTCAGCATTCTAATCACAAGTGTCTTTTCGCAACTGTTCCACTTCCTTTGTGTTTCCCAATATGTGGGCTCAGGTTCTGGTGCCATATTGGCTAGTCTAATCTAAGCGTGCTCTATTGTTCATAGGGTTTTTGAAGTCTTCTTATTTCTGAAGTGGATGGCCAATCCTTTTTCCTAGTCTGTCTTAATTTGGATGCTCAGCTTTAGAACAATATCTGACAGACAAGAGTTTTATCCAAAAGAGCTCGTAAAAGACTCTTTCCCATTACACAGTGAACAGATTTATTGTTGGTTCTTCCAGATTCCCTACTCCTCACCCCCTCTCCCCTGCCTTTGGCATATGCATCATATCCCTGTGCCCTGCCCTGCCATCATCTTACTCAGTTCCCTCTCTTCACCCTGCCTGCTCCTCCATTCCCCTTCCCCTCAAGCCAACCCTCATATGATGGTGGTCTCCAGCCATCTGTGTTCATCCACTTCCTCTCTACTCCCCTATAATGTGAGCTCTCTGGGTAGGTACCATATCACAGGTGAACTCCAGGCTGGGCACTGCAGGTGAGCTAATCATGCTTAATTAAGCCATACACTGACTTTAAGATTGCAATAAGAGGCATGCTATCTTCTTGGACATTTTCTGAAAATAAATCATCAACTTCAGTGTTTTGAGACTCTTTCCCTTATTCTGGGAAACTCTGCCTCTTAGATCTTCTTTAATTTATTCTTCTAACATTCCATTATGGCAGGAAAGAATGGCAATCTGCCTTTGATACTAAAAAGTACAGTTTACTTATGGGAAGATTCACAATATGTCTTTTTACTTCCTCAAGTGACAGCATTATGTTCTTTAATTGGGAATCTTAATGGTCTTCTCAGATTCATGGAAGAGAGAAAAACTGTTTATGGAGAAGATTTTTTAAAAATTATATTGTTAGAGTCTTGCAAATTTAATTAAGGCATCATAAAGAAAATAAATAAGATACTAAAAAAGGTAGAGGGTCAGAGAAAAAGAGGAAGATCCTCAACAAAATGGATTAACCTTTGAAACCTATCAAGATAAATCTAACATTCTAGAAAAGCTGATAAATCTGTATAGAAAATTTCAGTTTAAAATGCAGTTTTGGTAACTTTACAATGTCAAAGATTAAGAGAAAATAAAGATTACCTTGTCTATGATGTTAACATTGAATTCACCCTCTCCCCCAATTTTCTAGTGGAAATTCAGTTTTATTACAGGTTGTAAACCTAGGACACCATTTTTAGTATGAGTTTACTTGAAGTAGAATTAGCACTGGTGGGTTGTTTTTTGTGTTTGTTTGTTTGTTTGTTTTGAATTAGCACTGTTAGCATAACATTTCTAATAATGATAGTCACACAGAAGTTTAAGAAACATACACCAAATTTTTGTAAACTTTCATTAAAAATCACAATAAAAATTATTTATATATAAAAAAGAAACACACATACTGATACCAAATTATATGTTTTAATGAAAGTAAATAAAAATAGAAATAAGAATCCAGGGGAACATGATACCCATTCCCAAACTAAACCCAGGGCCATGGATTCCAACATATGGTGTGTCTGCAGGATGTTTATATGGAATTAGACTGCTGTATTCTTTGTCTCCAGAGGGTGGGTTTGAACTGACATGAAGTTCTCAGCATACCTGCACCACCATGTCCTTTTGAAGATCTCTCTCTCTTTCTCTCTCTTTCCCCACACCTCCCTTGTTGGAACAGACTCATAGCTGACACTCCATTGGGCAGTGGATAAATCTCATGAGAAGAGATTGTCCATCTTTATTCCAAGGAGCCACTGGCTGACTCCAAACACCAGGAATGTGAGGCATTGGGATTAGCAGTGCAACTTCCTACAGCCTACGCCACCTGAATTTCCTGGGGAACGTGATGGAGGGCCATAATTTCAACTTTGAGTTTTCAAAAGTTTGACTGATTTCCAATAGTTTCTGAGAAAAATAGTTGTCATACACAAAGACACAGAACTAATATAAAATGTCAGAACAAAGCCTCAGGGAAAAGAAGAGAAGCATGAAGTCAGAGGCTCTCTTTTAATGAGCCCCCACAGGGAGAGTGTCTGGGACTTGGTGAGCTGGGACCTGAGCCTTTGAACTGGATGTGACTCACATGGAGAAACACGATTCTACTCACTGTGAAGCTTGTTAATCTCTCCAACTTTCCAGCTCCAAAATGAGTCCGCAGAAAGAATATCTGTCTACAACTTCTTGGCCACTTAACCAAATGGATTACAGTGACCTTTTGTTTCCTTCCCCCCAGTAGCTATTCTGAAGGAGAAAGATGTGCAGTCTCCTCTCATATTATTTACAACCTCTGAAAAAATCATATGAGGGTCAGTATGTGTATACCACTGTACGAGGGAGGTCAATGATGCTGTTTGATCAATGATGATTGATGCTGTTGCTATGATGGCTCTCCTAACCAGACGAAAAGGGCAGTTAAGCTGCTCTGGTCAGGAGAGTGCTTTGGGCTGCCAGTTGTTTCTGTTAGTCCAAGATGCAGAGAGCAGAAGGAAAGGGCAGAATGTGACCTGCTTCAGCACTCAGCCTGTGAGTGTAGAGGCAGCCCTGTCCGGGCCACACACAGACCAGGTGAACTGTGTCCTTCTCCATCTATATGCACAACAGCCTAGCTGTCCACCAGCCCTTCTCTTCCTGTACACTCTTGTTATAAATGTAAATGTGATATACAAACTTGTCATAGAATGAAAACCCAAGTATTTCCCACTACAATGAGCACGTGGAAATGGGACATTGCATCCTGTCAGGACTGAGAACTTGTAAGACCTGGAAAGACACCAGTCTCATTGAGCTCAAGCCCTTAAAGAGCTTACTGTATATGACCATAGTGTGGCAAGAACTCTTCTAAGCACTTTATATCACTATCTCAATTAATTGTTACAACTTGGGAGATGGGTTCATTTGTATTCATACACCAAGAAACTTGAAGCATAAGGTGATTTAAGAACTTGCCCAGGGCCAACATGTAAATTGTTTTCATACAGATTATACAATTATTTTGTCCCAGAGACAACATTAAACCAAAACCAAATCAAACCAAACCAGTTGCTATAGAGTAGGGCTGAATGTAACTCATGATATCCTACACACACACACACTCACACCCTAGTGACCACATGAACAACAGATCTGCACCTCGCACTGTCCTGCACCATCTTTACTATCGCTACTGTGCTTGAGCTCATCGCTAGGCACTGTGTCAGTCTATCAGTTAAGGGCCTTCTCTTTCTCTGACTTCTCACCTTTCCCAGAATGTTGTCCTTTTCCAAGAATTGACCCCTCCAAACAACACGCACCAAGTATGTGAGGCCAACTTTACCATTCTTTTGTTTGTTTGTTTTGGTTTAGTTTCCTAATAAATTTTTTCTTTTATGCCAGTTTACTTATAAAGTAAGTACATATACATTGTGTTGTTTGGTTTTTTTAAAAAAAACAAACAAGCAAGTCTATTTTGGAGAGTGTGTGACCAAGGTGTTCTCTAGATACAAGAACTATCACGATTCTTGCTTCTAGAGAACACCTTGTTTGTACACACCTCAAGACAGATTTCTTTGCTTTTTGTTAGTCCATGGGATATTCAATACTCTTCTCCAACATCACTATACATCATAATACTTCTATTATCTTATTCAGTGTCCAGTTAGACTTCCAGAGCATTGGAAGTAATTGAAAGGAACATGACTTGGATCAGATGCACTTTAATTTTTAAACTGACATAATGGCTCTTTAGCACTTTAGAGAGGTCCTTTACAACAGATTTTCTCCATATTGTTTTTGTTGTTATGTGCTTCTGAGTTGCCTGTGATTCATAGTGCCCCTATACACAATAGCTCTGAACTTGCCCTATCTGACCAATCTCACTGTCTCTGACAAACCCACCCTCATTAGTTACATGGTTACTGTGTCAATTCATCTCATCTATCTTATCCAAGGCCTTCATCTCCTGCATTGTCATTCCACTTTTCCAAGCATGATGTTCTTCTCCAAGGACTGGTCCCTCCTGGCAACATGCCCAAAGTACAACAGCCAGAGCATAAAAATCCTTGCCTCTAAGGAACAACTTGGCCTCACCCTTTCTAGAACATACCTGTTTGTTTTCTTGACAGTACATGGTATGCTCCTAAGGCTGAACCCTCATGTTGGGAAATACTAAGGAAGAGGAACAGTTGCAAGCAGACCTTCATGACTAGAACATGGAATCTGAGAAACGTGAATGTGGGAAAATTGGATATTGTTAAGGAAGAAATATTGTTGTTGTTATGTGCCATCAATTCGCTTGCGACTCATAGCCCTATACCCTGCTCTATCTTGTGCCAATCTTATTGTTTCTGACAAACCTACCCCCATTACCTCAGTCATGGAAGCAATCCATCTCATCAAGGGTCTTTCTCTCTTGTGCTGTCTCTCTACCCTCCCAAGCATGATGTTCCCCTCCAAGAACTGATTCTTCCTTGCAACATGTCCAATTATGTCAGACTTAATGGGTGACAGGAATGCAATCCTATCACATTATCACTTAATTTTTAACTTTTGTTTCAGAAGCAAATATTCATATATAAATTTCTGATTGTTATTATTGTAGGAAGGTTGGCAAGGAAAGTATGATGGATTTGATTTCTATATCAAATCATCAGACATGGATAAATATATCTTAGATGTGTTAACATAAATGTCTTTATTGTATATTTTGTCTATAACAAGAACATAAATTATGTTTTCATTCTTTCTTGTGTTCAGGTAAGAACAAGTCTTCACTGGCGAAAGCTGAAATGATCTGATTTCTTTTGTCTCTGGATAGTTTTCATTTTCATCTTATTCACCTGACTCTATCCATATCCAGAAGGTTGGTGGAACTCTTAAGTAGAATCCTAGGTGAAAAGTGGGATCTCTATTCTCATGTCTGAAACCAAGAAATGTTAACTCAACTGGTTAGAGCTTATGGTTAGTGCATGAGGACATGTCAAGTCCACTGCAGCCATGTGGCATACATAATACTCAGACAATGATGAGAGAACATAATTAAAGTTTTATTTCCTTAGAGATCAACCTTGTAAACCTACTCCTAACTTATAGACTATCTTATTAGCTAATATTTCTCATCTACAGCAACGGTAAAAAAAATCTATTTATTTTTGCCTTAACAAGGTACATCTGTCAGTAGAAGATAAGATCCTCAGGTTAGAAGACTGTGGTTGAACATTTGGGCTGTTCCCATATTCTTGTGATGGTGAATAACACTGTTAAGAACATTAATGTACAAGTTTCTGTTTATGCCCCAGTTCTCATTTTCTCAGGGTTTATTCCAAGCAGTGGAATAGATGGGTCATATGGAATTTCTATGTTCAGGTTTTTTTTAAGAAACACCAAACTGCCTTCCAGAGTGGTTATACCATTTTATAATCCCACTGACAATGTATAAGAGTTCCTTTCTCGCCACATCCTCTCCAACATTTATTACTTTGCCACTGCTACTGGAGTGAGATTTTATCTCCTTGTGGTTTTAAATGATAATTTGCAGCAGTTATGTAATGATATAATCATCTTCCAATTTGTAGTCTCAGTGCTGATATTTGCATAATGATTTGGCTTTGGAACCTAACCAAATTCACAAATGAGGTGAAAACCCTGTGGATTTTCAGAGGCAGTTAATGCACCAGAGGAGACTGTCTACCTTCTCTCAGAGAAGCGTGTGCCTTCAGGATTGCAGTGCCGCATCTTACCACAAGGCCAACAGAGCTCCCCCATTCACAACTGAGGAGTGGGTGCAAATAGTAAAGCTCTGTGTGTGCTAGAACTTTCACATAATATACTGTTACTACAAGCAAGGAAATAGAGCTTGCCTATTTTAATTCAAATAACTGGGATTTCTATCAAGACTTCAAATTCAGACCTACTTTCCTTTGTCCTTTCTTTCCTTTTTTTTTAAATTTTTTAAATTTTAAATGTTCTCATTCAGTTATGTCATGCTATCCTTGGTCAATGAAGGAGAATACATCATTAGAAAAGCCTATAAAGATTTACTTACATTTTCCCATTTATTATCTCAAAATACACTTCATATATGAGTGAGTGCACCTTTGAAAATGGAAAGTAATCATTTTAGGAAGGCCCAGAGAACAAAACGTGAGTAATGAAAACAATTACAATTTTTCCTTTTTGCCTAGATCCTGACAGCTCCAATTAAGCTGCATTGAGATATATTTAAATGATTGTTCTGGCTAGGTTTTTTTTGGTTTTTTGTTTTGTTTTGTTTTGTTTTGTTCTTGGGCAGGTGATACTTTGAGCAGATTAGGAATTTATAACATGTCGTTTATCTCCAAATTCAACACTATGTTTTAGGAATATAGGTATGATCAAAGAGAGGTTATGATCAAATTAGTTTTCATTTCCTTATGTATATTTTTATTTTACAGGAGCTTGGATACGTCTCACCAAATTGCCACTGAAGCACCATCACCACATACCCACAGTTATCAGCAGCGACCACTGACCTTGGTGTTATGTTCTACTCTGGGATTTGAGCTTTTTAAGAGTTAAGTGTTTTTTAAAATAACTATGAGATATCATCTCACCCCAGTCAGAGTAGCAAAATTTAACAGAACACCAAGCAACAAATGCTGGCGAGGTTGTGGAGAAACTGGAACCCTTATTCACTGTTGGTGGGAGTGTAAAATGGCGCAAACACTGTGGAAGGCAGCATGGTACTTTCTCAAAAAGTTGCAAATAGAGATGCCATTTGACCTAGCAATTCCACTACTGGGAATATACCCCAAAGAGACCATAACTGACATCCAAGCAGATACATGCACACCCATGTTTATTGCAGCTTTGTCCACAATAGCAAGGAGTTGGAAATAACCTAAGTGCCCATTAACAAACGAATGGATAGAGAAGCTGTGGTATAGTACACAGTGGAATACTATGCTGCATATAAAAACAAGGAACTCATGCAGTATTATTCAAAATGGTTGACTCTGGAGAACATTATGTTGAGTGAAGTATCCCAGTCACAAAAGGACAAATATTGCATGGTCCTGTAAAACAGGACTGACCTTGGGGTTCGGGAGAGACTGAGAAAGATGGGATCAATAATGTATACTGCACTGAAACA
>NW_006399847.1:10143512-10143963 GCF_000299155.1 Elephantulus edwardii
AATATTTCTAGCCTTAAACTTAAAAGATTATATTGTTCAAAGTTGTTATATATTTCTTTAAATTGTTCCTTCTTTTAACAACTGGGATGTAGAGGGAAAAGACCAGAGAATGACCCAAATTATTGGGGCGGCTATTGCTGCCAGTTTAGGGCCTGTGTCAGGAAAAGGAAGTCTTACCCACAAACAATGCCATCCAAAGGTAATAAAAGAGGTCAGAATTGATTCCACTGCAGAAAGCTGGGCCACGTCAGTAGACACTGTCACAGACAAGAGCTACAGATAGGCAAGGGAATAGAGAGGAAGCTCCCACTCACTTGCCTTAAGTGTAGATTTGAAGGACACATGGCCAAGGACAGCCCACATGAGGTCCTCATGGCTGACAGGACTGACAGGCCCTAGTTCCCAGCTGGAAACAAAGGAGGATGCTTCAATGATTTAGATCCTCCCAGAA
>NW_006399847.1:10156933-10179785 GCF_000299155.1 Elephantulus edwardii
TTTAGTTGTACTGTCTCCAATGGAAGTTGACGTGTCCTGTAGAACTCTTGTGTAGATTATGTTTTCCTTTCTGGATACCTGGAAGACGCCTCCTTTTGCTGTCATCCGAGGTGACCTTGCCCAGTGACGCCTTCTCCCTCCCTCTCTGGCTGGGTTTCGCTGGGTCTGACCTGGAAGACGCCTCCTTTGCTGTTATCGGAGGGGACCTTGCCCAGTGATGCCGTCTCCCTCCCTCTCTGGCCGGGTTTATGTTTTATCTCTAAAAAGGTTTTCACACTACAAAAAATGTTAAATTTTTAAAAATTGGTCTATTTAGGAATAAGACATGATCATGAGGGAGTTCCGTTCTGACTCCAGTAGAGTTCTCATCACCACTGACCTAGTGGCCAGAGGCATTGATGTACAAAAAGTTTCTTTAGTCATTAACTATGACCTTCCCACCAACAGGGACAATTACATTCATAGAATTGGGCGTGGCGGTGGGTGCTTTGGCCTATTAACATTGTGACAGAAGAAGACAAGAGGACCCTTTGAGACACTGAGACCTTCTATAACTCCTCCACTGAGGAAATGCCCCTCAATGTTGCTGACCTCATCTAAGAGGGGTCATCCTGTCCTGCTATACCCCTGGTCCAGGGTTCAGTCCTGGAGGGCTCGAGCCAGAACAGGGAGGGAAGAGAGCCAAGGGATGGATATCTTGTTGTTCCCCCCCCCTACTCTTTTGAAGAAATATCACTTTTTGAGGGAAAAGAAGGAACTTTGAACATTTTAGACACCCTTTTCTTTGGGGCAGGTTCTTGCCCCAGGCACAGGCTTTTCTCCTCCTCTTAAAAAAAAAATAAAAAATGTTGTTGTTGTTGTTGTTATGTGCCGTCGAGTCGCCTGCGACTCATAGCAACCCTATGTGCAACAGCCCTAAACTCCGCTCTGTCCTGTGCCAATCGCACTGTCTCTGACACTCCCATCCCAATTATCCCAGTCACTGAATCAATCCACCTCATGGAGGGCCTTCCTCTCCTGAGCCGTCCCTCCACCCTCCCAAGCATGATGTCCCTCTCTAAGGACCGGTCTCTCCTCACAACATGTCCAAAGTAAGTTAGACGGAGCCTCAGAATCCTTGCCTCCAAGGAACCACCCGGTTTAACCCTCTCCAGGACAAATCTGTTTGTTTTCCTAGCAGTCCATGGTATTCTCAATACTCTTCTCCAGCACCACAGCTCAAAGGCATCAAAATAGCAACAACCAAAAAAAAAAGCTAATCCATTTCTCTAACCTAGTCACCTCCAGATCCACGAGGGTCTCCCCACCCCAGCCAGACTCCTTCAATACTCAAGGGTCTATGATGTCATTCAATCCCATATGATGAACCAAATCTGAAGTGACAGTGCTTGAGTGAGGTGGCCCAGGGTATTGTTCCAGGTGGGGGGAGCAGGGGAGAGAAAATGGTAGCCATTTTTACATTCTTTTGTACAGTATTTATTGATTCAGGAGGCAAATTCAAAATTCAGAATACAATTACTTGGAAACTGAAAAAAAAATAGTTTTATTTAAATGGTGATACTGTAATAATAATATCATTTAATTATACCAGCTGTTCCAACTTGTCAGTACATAACAACAAACATAACAACATTTAATTGTAATGCTGTGGTTGTTGTAAGATGCCAATGCATCTAGTATGATTCAGACTGACCCCATGAAAAACAGACCTAAACTTTATCCTGTCCTGAACCATCCTCAACATTTCCTATCACCTGATGTCCATTACTGCAGTCACTGTGTCAATCCACTGTCCTGAGTCCTTTTCTCTTTTGATAACCCCTCCACCTAATTGTTGTTGTTATTGAGAATTGTCAAGCTGGCACTGACTTTAAGCGACCTTCCAGTGGGTTCTCAGAGGCTGTGAATCACATGGGAAGAGATTTCCCATCTTTATTCCTCAGGTGGATTTGCATCATCTGTATTCCAACCACCTACCTTTGGGTTGTCAGTGCAGCACTTCAATATAAGAAAACAGCTATCAGCAACTATCAAAAACCAAATTCACTGCAACTGATTTTCAACTGCTAACTTTTAAGTTGGTAGCCAAGTACATTAAACACTGAGCCACAGAATCTTCTTTATCAACAACTATAGGAAAATAACTTTTCTATTTTTCCAATATTAATTTACATTTTATACAAAATACATACTAATTTTTACATGATTGAATTATAGCAATCCTTGGGTCTGCATTGTCCAATAAAACTTCCTGGGATGTTGCACAATCTGTGCTATTCAATACTGCAGTCACTAGTCATAGGTGAAGCAGTCCTAATAGCTTTGTACCTATCACTGCGCTGTAGAATGGAAAGTCTGGCAGTTCAAATCCACTGGCCACTCCAAGGGATAAGATAAGCAGTCTCTTCCTGTAAAGATTATAACCCTGGAAACGGGATGGAGGGTTGGTGTGTGTAGGGAACAGACTCAAACATTAGTAGTTTGCCACATTTGAGCACTTGAAATGGGATAGCAATAATAAGACCAAAACTTGAGAATTAAATATGGCCAACTACTAACATAAGAAGAATAGTACAGCATAAAGTATAGATTATTACCATGATCATAAACGAATTTTGTTCATGACAATACAATTAGTGATTGCACTAAAATAAAGAAAAATCAATATCGTGGAACAAGGAAATGAACATCTATGGAGTATGTACGTCTTTATTTTACTGCTTATCCATAGCGCAAGAACGTTGGTAGAAAATTCCAATAAATAATAATACATTTAATCTGTAGTTTTGCTGTCCCTTAATCTGCAGTGTCCCCAGTTTCTGATCATGCAAGATGCGTTGGCTCTAAGCTTATCCCCTTCAGAACATGATGGTGATTGACCCACCCCCAGAGTATCACTAAGCCCTGTTGTGGGTTTAAGATACTGTGAAACCTTTCTGGTCAGAGAACTTAGTAAAGACAGGACAAAGCCTTATCTCAAAGACTTTCTGGCACAGAGCCTGGCATCTTGCATGTCCTTAATAGATATTTGCTGACAGAATTAACATACTCTGCAAAGGAAATCCTGCCCTAATATTAACTTCTTCACCCAAATCAAAGAAGTTCTTCAGAAGGAAAGTGATTGCGTTCAGTTTTGCTTCTTTACCTTGATTCTCTCAGATCCACTAGTATTAAAAGCTCTATTCAGAAGTGTATTTTTAAGTCCAAAACCCCCCAAATTTTGAGCTCTCACATTGTGCTTGATCCTTATATAGAAAAAGCCCAGGCTGCAAACTGAACTTTTCTTACTTGTTGAGTCCTTTCAGAAAGGACAGTCCTGAATATCATTTATCCAATTCCTTAAAACAATAACCATTCCCTTTTCCTGTTTGATTTTCAAATTTTGGTTGTGCAATTAAAGATAAGGGCTCAGTGGGTACATATTTGAGAGAAGTAGCATAAAGACGTTAGTTTGCATTAGGAAGTCAATGATTGATCTAGAGTGTTTCAGTGTCTGAGAAAGATCTGGTAAGCTGAATTCCAAGCCACCTTGGGTGACCAAATGTCCTCTAATCCCCAAATTTGCCTAGGGTGGAAGGGATGACAGCTATAACCTAAGGACCACTGGAGATAGGATCAAAATGCGCTTGCATTGGATTTCTTTCCTAAGCCTGTGAACAGGGTCAATCAGGACTGGCCAGGCAGAGGAGCTGGGGGAAGGGAGGAGGGAGGGGGAAGGGGAGGCTTTCTGCCTGATCAGGGGGATGATGTTGTTTGCTGTTATGTGCCTTGGAGTCGGTTGCCACTCACAGCGACCCTATGCACAACAGCCCTAAACCCTGCTCTATCCTGTGCCAATCGCACTGCCTCTGACACTCCCATCCCGATTACCCCAGTCACTGAATCAATCCATCTCATAAAGGGTCTTCCCCTCTTGCCCTGTCCCTCCACCCTACCAAGCATGATGTCCCTCACCAAGGACCTGTCCCTCCTTTAGGGCCCTGAAAGTCTCAGAACCCCAGCTGATTCCTAACTTAACATCTTCCAGTTCAAAGAGCTGGGCCAGGCCCCTACAGCCCCAGGATCCCTCTTGTTTATTTAGAGAGGGTGGATGGGTCACTTAAAAAAGAAGTGACCTTCTTTATGGAATCACTGGAAAGAAGCTCTTATTTAGTTAACAAAACAGGCCTCTCTGGGCCAAAACGTTAAACTGTATCATGACACCATTTGCTTCACCCCCAATGCTCTGTTTTCCAACAGTTTGCTTCAGATAGAAAACCCCCATGAAGTAAAAACACCGGTTGCGGTGTGACTGCTACATTTTGTTCAGGGCCCATGGGCAAGGTGACGTGGAAGCACAGAACAGAGCCTCTGTGAGCGGGACTAGGCTGGCGGGAAAGGCGACACTGGGGTCCCTGGGCGGTCCGGGAGCTGAGCGTGCGGCTCGGCCTCCACGGCCGCTGTCCCCGCCGAGCACGGGCCTCAACTTCAAGAGTGACCAGCTCAGGGACCTCCCAGACCCGCCCGAGTGGCCGCGTCCTCTGGCTTCGGGCCGCCCCCGCCCCCAGCTGTTCCCACGAAGTACTGGCAGCCCATGACCTGGACAAACTTCTGCCGGGGCTCATGCAGCCAGCAGCCGGCCTCCAAAGCCAGCACGAAGACAGCCAGCCGCGGCGGGAGGGCAGCGCAGGAGCCACTTCCCGCCGCTCGCGTCACTGGCGGAGGCGGCGGCTCGCCAGCCCGGAGGGCAGCAGCGCGGGAGGCCACTCACGCCCTCTAGCGGGGCCGCGCGACGCCGGCGTGACGTGGGCGCTCCCTGTCGGCCTGCGGGCCCGCCAGTCAGTCGGAGAGGCACCGCGGGCGCGGACCCGGCGCGAACCCGGGCACTCGGCGCCGCCGCGGGCTGCACTCAGAGGGCGGCGGCGAGGCCAGCGGGCGGGCGCCGCGGCTCTGGCCCCAGTGGAGCGGACGCGCCTGGCTGCGAGCGGTCAGGACCAGAGAGCTCTGAGGAGATTTTGCTCCGGGGGCGCGTCCGCACTCGCGCTCCCGGCAGCACCGCCCTGCGTGGGGCCGGCCCAGGGAGGACCCTCGACCTCGCGCCCCTCGGCGGCGGCGCGGAGTTCTGGACTTCTGCAACTGTTTGCACTTGGCTGGGGGCCGGGTGTTTGCTGCGGACCCTTACCGCTGCCTCGCCCCACTGCCGGCCCTCCTGGGCCGGGTCGGCCGGCACGCAGGAGGTACCATGGGGCGACTTGGAACTTGGCTGGCCACTTTGACCGGACTTTGGCTCACCGCCGGAGCGGAGACATTCTCGGGTAAGCCTGCCTCCTCGGGGCCGGGGCCGGAGCGGGACTCAGAGCCTGAGAGACGGGGCGCCGTGCCCAGGCGGTGCGCCTCCCGCCGGAGCGGCCGGGAAGCCGGAGGGCCGGCGACAGGAAGCCGGGCTCGGGCTGGGCAGTGGACGAGCCCTTGGTGGGGACCCGAGTGTTTGCTCCCCAGTCCCGCGGCCACAGCCCCTCTTAGCTCCTGGGCGGCCAGGTCCCGGCCGCCGCCCCAAGAAGCAGCGGAAACTTTGCCTGAAGTTTGGCTGCAGCCTGCAGGGCCGGGTTCGGCGCCGGCAGGCAGCCCGGAATGCTGGCCAGGCTCTCTGCGGCGCGCGATCCACTTCTGGTGCGTCCTCGTATAGCGCTGGCGGCTCGTCTTGCGCGGGGCGGCCTCACTCGGCAGCTCCTTCCCGGTCGGCACACAGCCGAGCGCCCTCCCGGGGCCACTTGTTGACCGGAGGCTGCGGACCGCGCGGGTGGGCAGGCAGCCGGGCGGTGTGGGCTCGTGCGGGGCGCTTCGGAGCTGTCAGGCCCGAGGACCCGGAGGGGGACCGGCTACCCCGAGCGCAGTGGGCTAAGGCCTCAGTCTGGGTGCGGGTCCCTTTGGCTCCTTTCTGGCTCAGCATCTGGAGGACGCCTCACGTCTGCCCACTTCGCACTCCTTCCTTATATGTCCGAGTTACCTTAATACAAACTAGCGGGTGTCGCTGGCTTTTTGTTTTAACACAGGGTCCGCTGTTTGCCTTAAACTTAGTTTGGAGGTTGGTTTCTATGCTTATTCGGTAGGATTGAGTAATTTATTTATTTTTAATTTGGTGCGACACTTTGAGTAAAAAAGTAAGGAGTGTAATTTGAACGTTGATGAGCTGAGCCCTTTGGTCCTTGGAGACATGCACTTGTTCCTTCTCTGCTGGGGGACTCTGCTGCTGCCCACATGGACTGAGATGTGCTCAGTGTCCAGAGACCCTTAGCCACATAGTTGGCACAGAGAGGAGAGGAGCGTGTAGCTTCGCTATTTGCTCTATGTTTTGAAACCGACCACTTCAAGAGAGAAATACCCTTCCCCTGAACTTTATAGATCCTTAACAGGCTGGCAGTGAGTACACATGCTCCAAAGACTTTGTAAAACGATACATTAATGCATAATATAAAATTGATGCGTATTTTTGGCCGGCTTTCTTATTAGTGAATTATATGGTAGAACCTGCCAGCTTTAGAGTCTTGTAACTCTTTAATAGAAGAAACCAAGTCTGTGGGGCTTGGTGATGACTGTGAAGATCCATACGCCCTGTCTGAGATTTGTGTGAAGTTAAACCGTGTCAGCTATCATCCGGATGGATTTTAAATTGTGTGCAAGGGAAAGGAAATGTACCATGCTGACTGGCTGTTTTGGTATGATTGACTTGAGCAAACTAAAATGTACTCCTAGTTAATTTGAGTATTTTTTTTTATTTGGGGAAGAAAATACTTTGTTTTATTTTACTACAGCCGCTAATAGAATTACAGCTTATTTGGACGACCAGAGTTATCTTGGGTTAGTACTGGGTGAAGGGGAAATAGCGAGCTTGTTTGAAATGTTGAGAAAAAAATTGGCAGATTTTGTGTGAGCAAGGATCAGATGTCAGATAAGGATAAGTTATTTTCATTTTTCCTCCCTCCTTTGTATTTGTGGGGGTACAAATGCGTGACTTTTGGAAAAATGAGTTTTTCTGTATGGTGGGAAAGTTAATTTTGATGCTATGCATGGAATTGGCATTTAACCTCTTTTTACATTTCTTTTGAAAATTATAGTAATTGGCTGTTTTTCACCAAGCATGGGATTAGATTTCAGAGGTGAGAAGAGCTAAAGTAAGCGCCTTGAGGGCAAAGTAAATTTATTTTCACTTCTTGGTACCTTGAAAACACTTGGTATGGAGCCCTGTACTCTCAGAATGTTTTGTAGTAAATTACCTGTACAAATTATGGTATTTTGCAGCTCTTCAAATGGTGTATAAATTGACTGACACAAGGCAGGAGCAGGGCGGGGCATGGTGGTTAAAAGTTAGGCATTGCTTACATGTCCCATTTTCCCTTCATTTCAAATTAACATCCACAAGGGCTTCTCTTAAGACCATTGATGGACTCAGTGAGTGGAGACTTTTTTGTGTAACTGAGATTTGGACAGGCATTGTGCAGTCCCCTCCTGCAGCTCCCAGTGCTCTTTTGCGTGGACTTGGCATTGATGGTGTTACTGTTTGATCACTCCTAGAGGTGAGCAGCACATAACTTGGACAGTGGACATCAAAAGTAGCTGGCTAAATCTAACTGGAAGGAAGAAGAAAACAAGGAGGATTTTGCTTATCAGGACTTTATTTACTGTCGGCTTTTTATTTTAAGAATTATTTCCTTGAAAATATTCTTTTATTTACAGAAATAATATATGTAGACAGTATAGTAGAGTTTCATCTTCTACTTACTATTAATGTTCATTAAAAGTTTTTCGTCAATAAAATTGAAAAAAAATAGGTATATAACTATAGTGTGACCCAGAAAGTGAAAGAAGGCCTTTTCTTTGCTTAAAATTATCTTCTGCATAGTGAGAAACTAAATGGCTACCTGCTTATTCCTCTTTGATCCAGTTTCCTAAGACAAAGCCACATATATAAGTATATGCCCACCAAATACACCGATGTGTTTACTTTGCATTAAATAATGGATTGATGTGTTTTATTCGATGAAGCAAGTTTTGGTTTGCATGAATAGAAATACATACAGATTTGATCTTTTGGCTTCAACTATAATGTTGTGCAATAGATTATATCTTAACTTAATCTTACACATTTGGGATTTTTGTAGATAATGTACTTTTTAAACGTTCTTTTTTAAGGACAATAGTGTGAAAGCTGCTGAAATCTGCGTAGTTTGTATTTCATTAACAGTATTCTACCCTTGCTAATTTCTTAGATTTCCAGTTTGTACAAGGTGTTCACATTAGAGGAAGCAGGGTTACCGGCATAATTGTACTCCTCGATCACGTAGAATATAATTGTACTCTAAGTGCAAAATTGGTTAAAAATAAAAATATTTGAATTATCCTTTTATAAAAGAATAGATTTTACTGTTTGATTCCTCTGTCTCCTATTTTAATTAGTCATAGTTGTGTAAATGTAAATTTTTTATGGTGTTTTAAATAGATTGATAATTGATATGATAAAAATGCAAATTTAATGAGCATAAAATGTCAAAAAGATAACATTTTTAGTGTAGATTATTATGTACAAAAGTGTTGTTTACACAATACATTGTTCTTTTTTTTTTTAATAGGTTTTTAAAATCTACTGTTTTAAAAGGATTGTTTCCTAGGTTTTCAGAAAAGAAGGTAATTATATATATTGATACATGGAAAAGTGTGTGCTGTGGATTGAATTATGTGCCCCCCAAATATGAGTTCTATATCTTACATCTTAACGTCTTTGGCAATGGTCATAATCTCATTTGGGAATGGATTGTCAGTATTGTGTTAAGGAGACTGGAATAGAATAAGCTGTGTGTAAAATCAATCTCTTTTCAGATAGGAAAGAGATTAATTAAACAAGCTAATGAAGAAAGGATGGGCAAATAGAGATAGGAGGGCACATGGGGATTATGATGGGAGCAGGAAGTAGAAACTGAGAAGACAAGAGCTGAGTGAGAAACTTCTGTGGGACACCCTTATGCAAATAATGGAGGACGCTTATGCAAGATGCACCCTTTTTAGGACTTCTAGCCTCTTAAACTAGAGAGAATGAATGAATGTTAAAACCTACCTCACTTGGAGGCCACTCACAATGTCAGCAGCAATGTAAGAGTACACAGCTTTAGAGTTCAGGAAAGTCTGGGTGGTTGATTTTTTTTTTTTAAAGTCTTGATATTTCTGTGACAATTCCATAAAGGTTTATAACTTTACTTAAAATTTTTCCAGTTCCTTACCAAGTATAATACCGTTTGGAAATTCATAGGCTGGATTTTGGTAGAACTGTGTTTTGGATTGAGAATTGCATTGTTTGAGAATTTTTAAAGATCTCGTTACATTTTTAGAATAAATGTGTACTGGCTAAGTATCCTAAGACAATCTTCAGATAAGATAATTTTCAGTTAGAGTATATATTCTTTTCTTAAAGGTAGTGTCCACCACGCTTTTTATTTTCATTCTAATATTTCTTGGTGTTGAAAATAATTTTTCCACTAAGCTCCTTACAAGTTTGCATCTAAGCATGCTTTTTATTTTTTAGAACACATAATATACTTATTTTGTAAGTTAAGGAGTTTTTAATTATTTTTCAAACACATCAATGAGAAATTTTCAAAAGACAAGATAAAGTTGTAGGAGACTGCAGATTCTTGGGTTTCTAAAGTTCTCCAGTAGTTTTCAGTTTCATTGTCATAAAGCTTGAGTTTTCGCTGTGGCTCTGAAAAACCCAGTGGGGAGAAGTGGGGCTGGTGTTGGGTGGGGAAAAGGAAAGGCTTAGTCATCACGCTTCCTAGTCCATGGTCTTCCTTCCATTGGTGGGATAAAGGGCAAAGCTAGGGCATAATTAAGGGGCTGGAGTCAGGAGGAGAAAAAGAAAATAATAAAACAAGAATTATGTGGCAACATGACAGGATCTAGATATTCTGGAGTGGGATGTGGAGTGAAGAAATTTTTTGCTTAGTCTTTTTGCTGCGGAGAGTTGGAACATAAGGAAGGTATAGAGGAAAAAAGTGCCTGCATGTCAGTTCTAGAAGGCAGAGGAGCCCTTGACAGCCAGCGAGTGACCAGTGTGCGGTTAGAATACTTTGATACTCAGCACAGCTGTGTCTGCTTAAGGCTCTTAGGTGTTGATGACAGGCTGTGTGCTGCTCAGAACTTTATGCACAAACTCACCTGCAGAGCTCATACCAGACACTGAATCTAGGCCTCAGACAGGGTGCGCTCATGTTGAAGGCCTGTAGGGGTCCCAGGGCACCCCAGGCTGCTGGTACAGATGGATGTGGCCACTGTTTGAGAGTAGTTCATCATGAGTGATCAGCCTACTTGGGGACTTGTTGGAAAAAGGCACATTCTCGGTCTGTGCTTTACCTGAGTTGATAATGATGTGTAGAAGATTTATTTATTATAATAAGTACGGAGAACTGAGTCACTTCTCTGGGGTGGGGCCTAGGGTGGTGAAGGTCACCTGCTGTCAGGGACCTCACCAGAGTACTGAGGAGCAGCAGATTTTCAGTCTAGAGACTAAAGTGCACCGCCTGATCCAGGCCATGATGTTTGCAATTACTAGCTGTGCACCGGATAGCTGGACTAAAGATGACAGAAGAAGAATCAATGCCTTTGAGTTGTGGTGCTGGAGAAGAGTATTGAACATACTGTGGACTACCCGGAGAAAAAACAAGTATGTCCTAGAGAGGATGAAGCCACGTTTCTCCTTGGAGGCTAGGATATTGAAGCTCAGTCTTACAGACTTTAGGCATGTGGCGAAGAGGGACTGGTCCTTGGAGAAGGACATCATGCTTGGAAGGATGGAGGGACAGAGAAGGAGAGGAAAACCCTGGATGAGATGGATTGACATAGTAACTGGGGTAATGTGGGGTAGATGTGTTGCAATCAGTGACAGGAAATCAGGCTTCAGAACTGTTGTGCATAGGGTCACTATGAGTTGTAGGCGACTTGAAAGCACATCACAGCAGACTTTTAAAAGTTGCCCATCTAGTAAAAGTAAAAAATCTACTTTCTTAAAAGAGACTTAAAAGTTAACAAACAGAAGATATTGAATTTTAATGTGAAAATGTGGAACTTTGCCTTTGGAAGTAAATTCAACTTTCAAATAAAGTATGAAAGATTTTCATTATACATCTTCTTAAAGCACTGATATGTGTGTTCTGAAATAAGAGTCTAGTTTTTCTGTCATCCACAAAGGAAAAATCATTGCATCTGTCACTTAACACTCCAGACAAATATATGTAATTGTGATGCTATTGAGCAGATTTGTCTTGAAAACCTTATCAGCATTTTCAGAGAACTGTGAAAGAGTGCTTTTCACAAGACACACGTGCCTCTCACTCCTGCCCCTGGTGTGACCTTCTTATGGTCACCAGGTGCAGTTGAGTCCCTGACCCACCAACCATGTGCTGCAAGAGAGACCCAGTCTCACCTGTCAGCATCTCCAGGGCTCATTTGCTTACATCTGAAGAAAGTCACACTCTTTAGCTGACCTCCCTTTGCCTGCATGGGAGTCTCTGAGGGCCTGTGCATTTAAATCCTTGTTATAAAATTAAAATTAGAAACTTTTGTGAAAATTATGTAGGTGACTCTAGGGTTTATTTACTTAAAGCTAAATAAAGGACACTCTTTAACTGGCCTCCCTGTGCCTGCATTGGTGACTCTAAGGGTCTGTGCATTTAAGCCCTTATTGTAAAATTAAAATTTTAAACTTCAGTGAGTTGGAATTCCACTGGCTGTACTGTGGCTTGGTTTGCCATAGTTCATCCCTAATCAAAGACAGCATTAGATACGCTCTTTGATTTTTCCTGTTTTTGCTCTGTATGTGTGTTTGTTTAAGAGAGAGAGAGAGAGAGAACATTTTTTTTTTTTTTAGTGAAATTGGAAGAAGTAGTATGTATGTATATTAGGGAACTCTGGTGTGCCTCATTCCCAAAGGCACGTAGTTCAAATCCATTGGCTTTGTGGGAGAAGGATGGGCACTTTCCTCCTGTGTTATTAACTGTTTCTGAAAACCTCTGACGGGTCAGGTATGGATCGGTTCTGATTCGATAGTACACAGCAACAGAAAGAGAAAGTATGCATATTAGCTGAGTAGCTAACAGTTGACATGCACCGTAGAGTCTTTTTGATAAGAGACCAGGAAAGAAGTGAAGTGAAAGCTGTGTGTAGGTGTTTAACTTGTGTGTGGAGTGGCAGACCTAGAGTCTACCCTCAAACCTCCATACTGCCATTGTCATTTCTGGTACATATTCTAGAAATTGTTAAAATTCACGTTGGAATTTGATTCTGTCATTTGTCCTGCTTCCATCTCAGAAGACTAATGAGTCATTAACAGATGTCTATATGAAACACAAATACCAGGCAAGGAGGGTGACCCAGCAAAGTGTGAAGCTGGCCTGAAGCTGGGCCTGACTGTGGAGGAAAGTGACCTCAGGGGCTACAAGAACTCTTATAACGGCATGTACGGGGTTGGGGGTGTCAGAGCCTTGTCAAAATCAATAAGGTTTAGACTCTCCCTTGGAGGAATAGTCCACTGTTTAGCAGAATGATTTATTTGAAACTGCAGCAACCTAAGCAGAAGCAAAGCATTTATTTTTTATGGGCTGCAAAGCATAAAAGCTTATAGAGCATCAGTTTGTTTTCAGATGGGTGAATATTCATTTTAATCTCTCTTCTATTCAGTATTCAAAGAGCAGATTTACGGCAGACAGTGCAAAGCTGGTTTGAGTGTTGTTGCTGTGAAAGTTGGAGGGGTGTCCTCTGTGCTCCCAGCGGTGGAGCTCAGGGTGCACAGGAGGGCTTTGAGCCCAGAGCACACTGGGCCACATCTTCAATGGGTCCTGTGAGCTCGCTCTCCTCAGGGTATGCTCCTGCGGGAGTTTGTCCCATGTTGGCAATCGACTCATTGCCATATTCTGTCTAGACACATAATTATAAGGTGGTCTAAAGCGTTTCTTAGAAATAAATATTGCTAATGTGCAAAGTCAAATTACTGAGCTGTGTAGTGTGGTTGTCACTCAATAAACATTTTCTGATGAGTGAATTAATGATTGAATGACATTGCATTGAGAAACAGAATCAGCTTACTTATGCTTTTTGTTCTTTGTTTTTCTTCCTTTTAAGTTTGAATTTTCAGAGAATTTGAAATAAAATTAATGCAGAGACCAGACCTTGGGGTTTGTGCTGAGTTCCATTAGCAGTTTATAGACAGGGAGCCTGGTGGCACACTTGTAAGGTGCATGGCTGCCAAGAAATCAGCAGCTTGAAGTCACTGAGCGGATCTGCAGGAGAACTGTGACCATCCACATCTGTGAAGATTTACCACCTTGGTACCCTGTGGGTCATTAGGGGTGGGATCCACTCTTTAGTGGATTTTAATTTTTTATGTTCAGCTACTAAACTTAAAGGAGAAAGTGTCACCTCTTAGTAATTAAATAGGTAAAAGTAAGCCTGCAGTTTTATCATGTGTAATAAAAAATTATAAGTCAATTATTACTTTAAAGAATTTTGATATACTGCTGATCAATAAAAAATGAAATGCAGTGTGCGTGCGTTTCTTATTCTAAGGAGATTTGATTCAGTCATTGACTTATTAAAAGAACTGTAGTTTCTTTGCTGAGACAGGGAGTAGTTCATATTATCTCTCCTGCTTTTTCTTTCTTATGACGAATGAAGCTAATTATCTGCACAGAGCACAGGCTGCCCATGTGAAGGTCAGGTTCACCTCACAGTGTGGCCCGGCTGCTTTCTCACTTCTTTTATTCAGCACCCTGTACCTTCAAATGATAAACAGAATTGGAAGAGGCTTCCTTGACAACTCTTGTAAACAATCTTCTGTTTTTCCTTTACTTTTGGTATATGGATTACAGGCATTGTTCTCAATCATTATCATTTTATGTATATGTTTTATGATTAAGTGGAATTGTAAAATCATTATCATTTTATCTATGTAATTTATGATTCAGTGGAAGTGCTCTTCTGCTAGTTAAAGTGTCAGCCTAAAGGTGTGGTGACAGGCTTCAGAGAGAAGAGAGGGTGTGGGTGATGGTGTCAGCCCTGGGCCTGAAGGTGCATGCTAAAGGGCAGTGGCCTGCTGTCAGGACAGGTGCTCCTAATTTGGGGCCTGTTTCTACTGCTTACTAGCCCTGTGACCTTGGACATGCTGTTTCATTTCACTGGGGTTCGATTTTTCTTTCTGGAAAAATAACATGTAGGACTATTGTAGAGACTAAGTAAGAGAGCCAAATGTTGATAAAGTAAAAAATTGATAAATTCTCCACAGATCTGGTGGATTCTTCACACATCTGGTGGATGTGCCTTCAGGATTGCAGCACAGCTTCTTATTACTTGGCCATCACAGTAGGGCAAAACTGGTAAACAGATACTCCAGATACTGATTATGCTCATTAAATGTGAAGAATGGATAGTAGGAGAGTAGTAGAAACTTAAGAGATCTTGACTCTGTAGAATTTATCAATTGTTCCTTGACTAGATTTAAGAAAGAATCTGAGGATTACAACTTAAATTTTTGAACACTGAACATTATTAAAAATAAAAGTGTTTCTTTTATGAAGCTGGTACTTTCTGTGGCAGAAGAGCAATTGAATTATATAATGACATTTTATAGAGAATTATGTGTTTCATACTTAAGTGTGGTGACAAAACAGAAACAAGGACAAACCCACTGCTGTTGAGTCAGGTCTGACCCCTGCCAACTTTCTGTCACGTTTCTAATGGTGTAGACCTTAATGGGAGAACATGGCCCATATTTCTTCTTTGGCCACAGTGGATTTCAACTGCTGACCTTCTGGTTGGTAGCACAGTATACAATGCACTATGCCACTGAAAATCCTTAACTTCAGGATTTTGTTGTTATGTACTGTCTAGTGGGAACCAACTCACAGCTGACCCTCCAGCAGGTTTTCAAAGGCAGTAAGTCACTAAGGAGATTATTTTTCTCCAATGAGGCAGTTTGTGGATTTGAACTGTTGCCTTTGTGTTAGCAGTGCAGTGTCTTCCCCTCTAGGCTACTAGAGCTTCGTAAGTTTGTAACAGTCTTGATGTTTTAGCATAATGTGAGAGAAGGAAATAATTTCTGATTAATCAGAAGGAAAGTGGTTTTAGATCTTTAAACTTGCAGGTTTGAGTGGAATTTGAAGATGACTCATTCAGGGAAGACTAAGACAAAGAGCTATGGGGAGTATTTTGAGAATATTATTTTCTGGAACAGTATTTATTTCATGCTCACTGATACAGGCAGACTTTCTGTACCCAGCTTGGCACTTTGCATTGCTAAAAGCTTTGCAAACCTCACGACAGGTGTGCCAGACTGTTCATGCACTTGACATTTCCACTAACTCATCATTTGGCCAAAGAAGAAAGATATTGAAATACAGTCTCTGGGAGAGGTGGCATAGCTTATTAAGTCTTTTTAAATATGTCAACCATAACTAGCTGTCACCTTCCTAGGCCTCAGATTTCTCACTTGTAAAACGAGACATGAGTTAAGGACCTTTAAGTTCTTTACAACTGAAAGTGAATGAGTATTGTCATCTGCTTAAGTATAAGTTCAAGTTAGTTATTGTCAGATAGTATGGTGTAAGAGAGCAGGATGTGACCCCGTGGGCTGCTTATAAAGTATGAGTGGGAGAGATACACAGAATATTTGGGTCTCATTTGAGAGACAGTGTGATGGGAATGAGGCTTCTGGCTGTATCCCTGTGGTATTGCAGGGAAGCCTGAGGGCTCTGCTGAGCACAGAGGAAGCGACTCCAACGTTCACACTGTAGAATGTGGTCAATATTTGCCAGATTGACCAAGTCATAGCAACTTTAGGACTATGAATATTGTGATTTTTCAACCTAAATACAGGCAGTGTAGATAAGTTTTACTTCAGGCACTTGGAATTGATGGTAATAAATGATAATCTTATTTTCAAGCTTTAGTAATTCTAGATACCAAGCTGAATTCCATCAATACTCGGAGCCTGATGTTTTGCCAGTGCCTTCAGTGCAGCTTAGACTTCTTCCTTCAAAGCTGCTGGTTATTGATCATATGTTACTTCCTAAAATGGTTGAGTTGACCAGTTCTTTTTGGTACAGTGATTCTGTGTATTGCATTTATCTCCCTTTTATGCTTTGTCTATCATTCAAGATTTTGCCTGTAGAATCCTTCAGTATCGCAACTCAAGAGTTGAATTTTTTTTTTTAAATCTTATTTCTTTTCATTGGAAAAATTGTTTTAAAAAAAGTTTTCAGATTTTGGATTTAAAAGATCCCATTGGTGTTTGTTCTTTCCTGGACTGTTTTGTAAATGTATTGTTCTGCTCTGGGTTTCTCCCACTCCTGAGATGATTCCTGCATGCCTCCCTCAGTAGTGCATACTAGGACAGAGCTCAGCGGGGAGGAAGTGGTCAGTGACTGGTTGAAATGTGTGTCATTCTCCAAAATGAAGTGATTGTCTGGGACTTGGAGTGGCACAAGCTCAAATGAGGTTTCCATGCATCTTCTTCAGGAGAGGCCTTGTTTAGGAATTCTGTATTGAGGCTCTGAGCCTGAGGGTGGTTCTTTGAGACTGCACAGAATCTTTCACTGGCAGACAGGTAAACGGAGCCTTCTGCTTTGAAATAGGAATAGAAGGTTTGGAAATTTGTGGGGAAGAGCGGGCCAGCTCCCTCTAGGTTGGCCAGCGAGAGCACCTGAGGCTGATGGTGCCAGGAAAGAAGGCTGGTGAGAAACAAAGGCTCCTGGATTGACTGCACAGAGCAGGGATCAGTGGAGGAACCTTTCTGGGAATCCTACATGAGGTGGCCAGATATTGCTCAGAAGACAGGAAAGAAAATGATCTTTATTCCTTTTTCTTAAAGTGGATTGCCTCTCTTTGGAAGGTGCATCTTTAAAAGTAGTTTTCAGCTAATTATAGTAGATGCAGAAAGGAGAAGACCTTCGTATCTGGAGAGAAGAGGCTTTAATAGGGTTTCATAAAAGTGGAAAGTTATGTTTTTGATGACCTGGCACCTTTCTTTTCTGTTTCTATGCAGTGGATTGTATTTATTGTCGTAATAGGAATATAACATACTGAGGGACCTAATTTTGGCTGAAAGTTGTTAATATGGTGTGCTGGGGAAAGTTTATGAATCACAGCCTTGACATTTTGTTCCCATGTAGTATAACAGACCTATGATTTTGCTTTTTCTTCTACTTTTCTGTCGTGTTTTTTTTTTCTCTCTCAAATAATAGGTAGATTTTAAGAACTTGTAGCAAACTTAACAGATGCTTGTATTCTCCTGGGCTATTATCCCACTTCTTATGATAGATAGGCTTATATTTACACAAACAGGCTGCTTGTCACCTGATTTCTGCTCCAGAGGACTTTGGGCAGGACAGTGAGTGCTGTTGTAGGTAGAATGAAGGGCAAGAGAAGAAATCCTCACCACTACTTGTTTCAGGGGCACTGCTTGCTGCTTTATCTCTGATTTCTAATCAGCACCACAGTGCAGTTATTTACTGTCATTGAATCAGCCTTCAGCTCTTGGTGGTGCCAGACACAAATGACTAGCTAGACACTGCGTGGTCCTGCGCCATCCTGTGGCCAACTGGATGGGACCAGTGCGACACACAGAGCTGTCACGGCAGGTTCTTATAAGCAGACAGTCAGACTTTTCTTCCCTTTTTTGGAGAGAAAAAACATAATAGTTTGTGTTGTTGAGACAATATGTTGTTGTTGTTGTATATTGTAGGATTGCAGCTGACCCATAGCTGACTCTCCAGCAGGTTTTCAGAAGCAGTTAATTACATGGGAGGAGATTGCCCATCCTTCTCTGGTGGAGCAGCTAGCGGCCCCGAACTGTTGTGCTTCATGATTGCAGAGCAGCTTCTTGCTCTTAGGCCACCAGAGGTCCCTAAATTATATAACATATTAGTTCAACAATTTCCCCATACATTTCAGTGACATTTATTACATTCTTCAAGTAATGTACTATTTACAAAATTGTTTCTTCTTGTTGTTATGTGCCATCCAGTTGCCTGGAACTCCTAGTGATGTTATGCAAAACAGCTCTGAACCTTGTTCTATTCTGAGCCAATTTCACCACCTGTGACATACCTATGCCCATAACCACAGTTGCTTTGTCAGTCCATCTCATCCAAGGGCTTCCTTTTCAGTACTGCCCCTCCACCCTCCCAAGCATGAATGATGTCCTTCTCCAAGGACTAGTCCCTCCTGACCACTGCCGAAAATTATGTGAGACAGAGCTTCACATTCTTTGTCTCCAAAGAAAAACTTGGTTTCACCTTCTCCAGGACAGACCTGTTTGTTTTCTTGGCAGTCCATGGTATGTTCAGTACTCTTCTCCAGCACCACATCTCAAAGGCATCAATTCTCCTGTCATTCTTACTCATTGTCCAGCTCTTTTATGCATAGCAAGTAATTGCCATGGCCTGGATCAAGGACACCTTTGTCTCTAGCCTGCCATCATTGCTCTTCAACACTCAGAAGAGGTCCCTGACAGTAGATTCTCCTAATGTAATAATTAGTCTTTTGATTTTCTGACTGCTAGAGTATTAATTGTAGAACCAAGCACGTGGAAAATGTTGACAATTTCAGGTTCTTCTCCATCTATCATGGTGCTGCCATGTGACCCAGTGGTGAGAGTATTCGTTTTCTTGATGTTGAGTGCTACCAGTCCTTGCATTTTTGCAACAAGTGCTTCTGGTCCTCCTCAGTTTCAGCAAGCACAGTTGTGCCATCAGCAGAGCCTTTCTTTCTTACCCAGCTTTGTCTTGAAGCTCTATTGAAACCTGTTTAGCATCATAACAACACACAGGCCTCTACTGTCACTTAGAATGTGGCTGTACATGAGATGCACTAGCAGCAGTTGAACCTGAGTCTCCTATGTGGAGACTGAGACCTCTGCTACTCAGTGACAAATGTTTCTATACTGTGTGTGTGGCTATGTACCATTAAGTCATAACCGACCCATAGTTGACCCTTAGAGGCAGTTGATCGCATGGAAGGAGATTGCCCGTCTTTCTCCCACAGAGCAGTTGGTGGCCTTGAACGGTGTTATTAATACAACAGAAAAACAAGGCTTTCTGGGCAATTTTCCCAGGGCTTTATTTTTGTATGTATCACCTGATTTAATACAGAAAATTAACCTGAAATTCATTGCCATCAATTAAGAGCCGACTCATAGCTTACCCTCCCTTGGGTTCTTAGAGGCTGCAAACTGCATGAGAGGAGATTGCCCCTTTTTCTTTAAAGAAACAGAGGTAGATTTGAAGTGCCAGAGAAGCAGGCATGTTTTAGGTTAGCAGAATGACTCATTTTGAATTATATCACCAGATCCTATTCATGAATACCATCTTAAAGAACAGAAATTCCAGACCCTTTTGTTTGTGTCTGCAGAACTCATACATAGACGAAGAGGCAGCCATTTGATGAGGACAAGGGGATGCTGAGGGACTTAAAAGCAGGAAAAATGTGCAGCAGGATTATATAAATTGCCATATTGAGTAAATCTATATGGTGACCAAAGAAACTGAGAAGCTTCAGTATTGGAAGAAGATTTATTAACATTCGAAATATATAGCTTAAATGACTTTACTTAACAAAAGTGAAAAGAATTTGGTTAATATCGGTGACTGCAGACTCAGATTTGGATTATGAAGAATAAAAATGAAAAAAACAAAAATCCTCACAATGAAACAAATAAGTAACATTGGTAAACAGAAAAGATTAAAGTTTTCAAGAATTGAATTTTTCTTATATCCACATCAATGCCTATGGAAGCAGCAATCAAGAAATCAAATGATTTTTATAACTTTTAGTTACAAAACTAAAAAAAGAAAGTATATTATAGAGTATATAACTTTTCCTGGTCTAATAAATGGAAGCAGAGAGTAGCAGAGGAATGTCTTTCTGTGCTTCATTGACAATGCAAAGGCATTTGACTGTGTGGATTACAACAAATTGTGGCTGATGCTGAGAAGAATGGGAATTCCAGAACACTTGATTGTGCTTATGCGAAACCTATACTTGGACCAGGAGGCAGTCATTGAAAAAGAGCTAGGAAACACTGCCTGGTTCAAATTCGGAAGGGTGTGCATCGAGGAAGTGTCTTATTGCCATATCTTTTCAATCTCTATGTGGAACAGATTATCTAGGAGGCTGGATATCTATGAGAAAAAGTGTAACATCTGGATTGGAGGTAGACTAATCAACAGTCTGAGTTGTGCAGATGACACAACTCTGCTTTATGAAACTGAGGAGGACCTGAAGTGCTTGCTGGTCAAGGACTGCAGCCTTCAGTATGGATTGAAGGTCAACATCAAGAAAACAAAGATTTTCATCACTGGGCAGATTGGCATCATCATGATAAATGGTGAAGAGATTGAGATTGTCGACAGCTTCAGTTTGCTTAGCTCTACAATCAGCAATCTTGGTACCAGCAGCTAGGAAATTAAAAGACTGTCTGCATTGCTGTCAGAGACCTCTCCAAAGTACTGAAGAACAGTGATGTCAGTCTGGAGACTAAGGTGCTCCTGACACAGGCCATGGTCTTTGCAACTACTTGCTATGCATCAGAGAGCTGGACAGTGACTAAGGATGATGGAAAGAGAGTTGATGCCTTTGAGCTTTGGTGCTGGAGAAGAGTATTGAATATACCATGGATTGCTAGGAGAACAAACCAGTTTGTCTTGGAGAGGATGAAGCCAGGCTGCTCCTTGGATGCAAGGAATCCGAAGTTCCATGTAACATACTAAGACATGTTGCAAGGTGGGATAAGTCCTTGAAGAGGGTTGTCACACTTGGAAGAGTAGAGGGAGAGCTCAGGAGAAGAAGACCCTTGATGAGATGGATTGATTCAGTCTCTGGGGTAGTGGGGATAGGTGTGTTGGAGACAGTAAGATTGGCCAAGGATAGAACAGGGTTTAGGGCTGTTGTACCTAGGGTCACTATGAGTTGCATGTGACTCAATACCTGACAACAATAACAATAAATGGAAGCGAATATCATTTAGCCAGTCTTGCATTTTAGTCTGCTTCTGGGTCTTCTTTTCAGTCTGTAAACAGCAATCTTGATGAACTTTGACACATGTCACCATCAACCTCAGGTAGGGGAAAATGTAGGAGGGAAAAGGAGATCTTTGGGGGAAATCCCACAATGGCCTTGGGATCCATGCATGACCCCTTAACTCAGTTGTTAGAGGAATGTGGACCAGAGAGTGAATGCAGGCATACTACCTCCCAAAAGCTCCGTGGTTTGGTAAAACTGCAAAATGTTGGAGTTGAGAAGGCCAAGAAAGATGAGTGAGTGCTGGTAACAAGGGTAGACTGCCTAACTTGTGTGTTTAATTCTGAGAGTGCAGCAGCGATCGCTGCACAGAGTGGGTCCCGCGAGTTGTGGGAAGAATTAATCACCACCAGGAAGGTTGTTTCCCACTTGCAAACATCTGACCAGGATTTGAAAGCTTTAGCATACCACCTAACTAAAGGGAAAAGAAGACCCAGGCCTCTCCAGAGAGCCTATGCAAAGGACAGGGACCATGTGGTCTGAGGGGAGAGTTCACCCAGTAGCTAGTCATTTCCCAGCCCTAGCCTTGGTTCCACTAGCAGGCCATATACCTACGAGAGCTCCTGGAGAGAAGGTAGTGGGGAAAGAGGGAACAAGGAGCCAGAACATTCTGCTGGAACCTCCTTCAAGACTTGACCTATCACAGGGTGCACTCTGAGTTGGATGCTTTGAGCAAGCACCAACAAGCAGCTAGGGTCATTTTGTTTCATGACTTTATCTGTAATTCCTTTAATTTAAAGGTACTCTTCCCACTTCCCCTTAGAAGCAAGGACAGGCTGACTTTGTCTTACATACTTTGGACATGTTATCAGGAGGGACTGTTCCCTGATGAAGGCCCTCATGCTCAGTGAAAAGAAGAGCCTCATTGAGATGGATTAATATGGTGGCTGCAGCAGGGAGCTCAGGCCTAGCAAGGATTCTGAAGATGGACAGTGCTTCCTTCTGTGGGATAGACAATTTCTTTGAGTTGGATTCAATGTCACCTACCAGTGACAACTGCAACTAAATTTGCCCCATTTTATTGCTCTCTAAGTGTCCAAGGTCACCTGAGTTGTAAGGGGCCGAACTGTGATTGAGCCTGCATTAGCCTGTCTCTGAAGACATCAGACTACAGTATCTAGCAGTGCTTTGTCCATTTTAGACAACATTTTCTGTACTGGAGGGGCCCCCATATAGCAGGAACTTAACCAACTTCTGTTTAAAGACTTGGGATGTTTGAATGCTTTCCTTTTGATATATGTATTGGTGTACATTGTTCTCTAATATTCAGCTTTTAGGTATAATTAAGTTAGAATAATATATACCTTTAGAAAGAATTACTTGCATTTCTAAAGACATTACAATTAAAATTTTCACACATATTTAATAAAAGAAAAATGTATTACTGCTACAATGAATTTAAGACAGTAGTTTGCTATCTTAATAAAATAGATGGTAAACATTTCACAGTATGAGGATTGATTATCATTGGAATAACTACTTCAAAAAGAAAGACTTAATAAAATTTATTATTGTTAAATGCCTTTATGTTGAATCCAACTCTCATATGTTAAGTATTCCACTACACATAAGATCTAAAGTAAATAATTTCATTTAAGCTTTTCCCATGTAATCTAAAATATTTGGTAATCTGTTGTTGTTGTTGTTATGTGCCGTCGAGTTGCCTGCGACTCATAGCGACCCTATGTACAACAGCCCTAAACTCCGCTCTGTCCTGTGCCAATCGCACTGTCTCTGATACTCCCATCCCAATTATCCC
>NW_006399847.1:10186540-10188013 GCF_000299155.1 Elephantulus edwardii
ATAATTGGGATGGGAGTGTCAGAGACAGTGCGATTGGCACAGGACAGAGCGGAGTTTAGGGCTGTTGTACATAGGGTCGCTATGAGTCGCAGGCGTCTCGGCGGCACATAACAACAACAACAACAACATAATAGAATACTAAGGTATTCTAAGCCACTAAAAATAAAGACAACCAAGAATGTAAGGGTATGATACAAAAGTCTAGGGGTATCATATATATATAGTAGTAGTAGTAGTACTAGTACTAGTAGTACTAGTAGTAATAATATAAATTATTTAATATGTTCAGTAAAAACCTATGGAAATATAATAGAATTCAAACTGTAGTATGGAAAGTGATTATTCCTTAATAGTGGATTTATCAGTATTTTTGTGGTAGTATCAGTTATGACTGTATGCTAAGCAAATTCTTTAAGAATTTGGACTCCAGGAAGAAGAATGTGGCATCTAAATCAGTGGAAGACTCAGCAATAACCTGTATTATACAAATAACAGAGCATTGATTGTTGAAAGTGAAAAAGATTTGAAATACTTGTTTCAGAATGTCAAAGAATACAGCCTTCAATATGGATTGCATTTCAATGCCATGAAGACAAAAAGTCTTCATTGGACCAACAGATAGCATCATGATTGATGGAGAAATCATGGAAACTGTCAACAACTTCATCTTACTTGGATCCACAATCAATACCCTTGGTATCAGCAGACAGGAAATCAATAGACATATGGCACTGGGAAAATCTGCAGTTAGAAACCACTTTAAATTACTGAGTGGTAATGTCATTTTGAGAACGAAGATTTGTCTGATTCAGCCCATAGTCTTTCTGATTACTTGCAGTGCATCTTAGAGCTGGGCAGTGAATAAAGATGATAAAAGAAAAGTTACTACCTTTGAGCTATGGGGTTGGATAAGAGTCCTGAACATCCCATGGACTATCAAAAGAACAACCAAATGTATCTTGGAGAAAGTGCAATCATAGTACTCCTTGGAGACAAGAATGATGAAGCTTTGCCTCACATACCTTGGGTATGTTGCTAGGAGGGGCTATTCCTTGGAGAGGGACATGATGCTTGGAAAAGCGGAGGGTCAATGAAGGAGAGGAATACCCTTAACCTGTAGGATTTTCCCAGTGACTGCTGCAGTGGGCTCTACTGTGTTAGGAATTGTGGGTCATATTGATGATTCTGTGCCTATGAACTGTTGAGGAGTGATAATCAACCACCAACTTCCATATACTAAGCAGAGGAGGTTAAAAAATAAGTTCTCATGACCAACAACTACTTGGCCAACTGACTGGAAGAGATCTATATTTGTTCCCATTCCAAAGAAGGGTGACCCAACTGAGTGTGGAAACTACAGCACAATAGCACTGATTTCACATCCAAGCAAGATTCTGCTGAAGATTATCCAAAAACGACTGGAACAGTACATCAGCAGAGAACTGCCAGAAGTCCAGGCTGGGTTTAGAAGGG
>NW_006399847.1:10189095-10192264 GCF_000299155.1 Elephantulus edwardii
GTATGCCCTTCCCAATTTTGAACCATGCAGTGTTCCCTTGCTCTGTTCTGACGACTGCCTCCTGGTCCAAGTATAAGTTTCACATTAGAACGATCAAGTGTTCTAGGATTCCCATTGGAAAACATAATTAATGTTCTTCTTTTCAAACTAATAATAATCATGTTTGAATGGGGTATATAGGCTATAGTAGAATTATTACATTTAAATATGCAAAAAATTGTGTACTTAATATTACTAATGTTATCTCCTTAAATTTCACCAGTTTTTCATTTTTAAAATTCGTCCTTTGAGTAGGTCAAGGAAAGGAACACATATATTCACGAAATTGTATATACGTTTGGTTTTATCATAACCCAAATAGGGCAGAACATTCTATTTCTGATATACTACTTCACCCTTGCATGCATATGGAAAGAACAAAGGAAGACAGGAAACCATGCAGGAAGAGTTTGGAAGGCTAGCATGGAAAGTTGTGCTCTTTTGACTGTCCTGCTCCAAAGCTGGACTGAGATGTTTGCATGAGTGTTGGAAATGGTGGAGCAGGCCCTATGGCTCTGGGGCCTTAATCTTTCTACTTAGAGGTCTTAACATTTGGAAATGGGACTTGCTTGAGAACAGGCAGATTTGATTTGCTATTGCTATTGTTGTTGTTGTTGTTACATGCTGTCGAGTCGCTTGCGAGTCATAGCGACCCTATGTACAACAGCCCTAAACTCTGCTCTGTCTTGTGCCAATCACACTGTCTCTGACACTCCCATCCCGATAACCCCAGTCACCGAATCAATCCACCTCATAGAGGGCCTTCTCCTCCTGCGCTGTCCCTTCACCCTCCCCAGAATGATGTCCTCCTCCAAGGACTGGTCTTTTCTTACAACATGTCCAAAGTATTTTAGACGGAGCCTCAGAATTCTTGCCTCTAAGGAGCCACCTGGTTTAACCCTTTCCAGGATGAATCTGTTTGTCTTCCTAGCAGGCCATTGTACTCTCAATACTCTTCTCCAGCACCACAGCTCAAAGGTATCAATTCTCCTTCTGTCCTCCTTGGTCATTGTCCAACTCTCTGATGCCTAACAAGTGATTGCAAAGACCATGGCCTGTATCAGACACACCTTGGTCTCCAGAGAGATACCATTGCTCTTCAGTACTTTGGAGAGGTCCCTAACAGCAGACTTTACTGTTAGCAGTCATCAAATCTATGTTGTTTTTGTTGACTGACTTTGGAGTAGAAAGAACTAGACATTCTTTCTGTTGTTTTGTTCTGGAAGTTTCACTGAAACTTGTTTATCCTCACGTCACCACAAGCAGCCTCCATTGTCAGACAAGTGTTGACTACACTTAAGAATGGGGTGAATGGAACACAAGTCTACTGCCTCTCCAGTGAGCCACTGCTCACAGGAACTCTGATTAACAAGAAATCAGTAATGGTGACTTTGGACAAGGGTTTGTCCTTCTGACTCAGCTGCTGTTTCTGCTCGTTACCCTCAGATTGACTTTGACACTGGTGACACATATGACAGAACAAAGAACAAAACAGCCCTCCGTCCTGTGCTATCTTCATGATCCTTGGTCTTTTTGAGTATCTGTCAGTATTTTCGAGGGTGATTATTATTTTCTTTGCCCCTCTGCTTTGCCAAACATGTTCTTTTTGAACAATTTATATTTCCTCATGACTTTTCCAATACACTCTAAGTCTCACCTTTTTACTTCTAAGGGACATTTTAGTTCCATTTCTTTTATGATTTGCTTATTGTTTTGGTAAGCCTTGGACTCAGCTACACTTTCAGAAATGAAAAAAAAAAATGACCTTAAGTTATTTAGGTGTTCATAAGTTAACTTATGAGTAATTAATAAGTAAATGGAAACTACAGTGGAGTTAAACTTCCTAGGCAACTTGTCAGAAGAGCCTTGCAGAGAAATTCTTTTCTTATTATATAGGTGAATCTTGATAGTTGTCAGTTTCCAATTGAATTCTTGCTTATTCCAGGAAGCAGGAATATAAGGCAACAAAAACATGCAGAGCTATAAATATTGTTAAAAGGGGTGGTAAGTCACTTCTTATTTGAGATTTTGCCTCTTCACTTTATGTGGTCTTACTGATGTTTTACTAATGGAAAGTGGGCCGGAGTTACTATCTCATGACATGGACCTGGAGTCTCAGGTTGAATGCTAGAGAAGATTCCCAGGAGATCTGCAGAGTGCTGACAGTGCTTTACTAACACACCACTAAGGAGCAAGTGAAGCAGCCTGCAGAGACTTAGCCATTTATTAATGTAAAGTCAAATTCCTCTCTGAATTTTATTTCAGAAAACAAAACATTAGGTTTTTATACTTCTAATTTAAAACTCATTGTTGTCCGTTCAGAACTAACTGATATCTTACCCACCAGTAGGTTTTCTGAGGATGTAAATTGCATGGGATATTGCCCATCTTTCTCTGTGGGGCTGCTGCTGGAGTCACCCTGCCAGAGAGGTGCCACCTTTAGGTTAAATACAACTTCCAAAAAACAGTTGTATGTCATGGAGTTGGAACTGACCCATACCTGATCCACCAGTGGGTTTTAAGAGGCAGTGAAATGCACAGACAGGATTGCCCATCTTTCTCCCATGGAATAACTGGTGTATCTGAGCTGTATGCCTTTGGGATTGCAGCACCTAGGAAATTAATAATTTAGTTTGAGTAAGAGTAGAAGATGAAAGATGGTGGGTTTTCTAAGCTCAATCCTTTTGCCAGTGACCTATTTTCAGAATTGTAGAAACGAGGCCTCTAAAGTGGAGTGCCAGACAAGGAGGATGAGACAGCGAATCATAGTGATACATAAAGAAAATAATGAAACTTTTGCCAAGTATGATAAGATTATCCTAAAAAATAGTTGATCTGTACAAAGAACTATGTGAAAGCATATTCCTTAAGGCACTGTTTAAAGTAGTGAAAACTTAATGGCAACCTGTAAGTCTTAACAATAGAGAATGGGTGACTCATGTTACATTTATATAATATATAATACAGAAATGGCAAAGGAGGTTGAGTTTTCAAGCATGGAAATACAAAGGAAGAAGAACAGTTGTAAGCAGACAATGGTGATTGGGACATGGAATGTGAGAACCATGAATGTAGGAAAATTAGATATTGTTAAGGAAGAAATGGAATGCATAAATATTGACATACTAGG
>NW_006399847.1:10192364-10196184 GCF_000299155.1 Elephantulus edwardii
AAGCATCATACCACTTTCCACAGTGGTTGCACCATTTTATACTCCCACCAACAGTGAATAAGGGTTCCAGTTTCTCCACAACCTCACCAGCATTTGTTGCTTCCTGTTCTGTTAAATTTTGCTATTTTGACTGGGGTGAGATGATATCTCATAGGTGTTTTAATTTGCATCTCTTTTAGAGCTAGGGATTTTGAGCATTGCTTCATGTGCTTGTTAGCCATCTGAGGGTCGTCTTCGGTGAAGTGATCCAGGAAGTATTAAAAGAAGATGGAAAGAATATACTGAGTCACGGTATCAAAAGGAATTGGCAGACACAGAAGAATTTAATGAAATAATATGTGAGCAAGAGCCTATGGTGATGAAGGAAGAAGTTCAAGCTGCTTTGAAGGAAATGACAAAAAATAAGGCCCCGGGAATAGATGGTATACCAATTGACATATTTCAGCTAACAGGTGCTGCCCTTGATGTGCTCACCAAGTTGTGCCAAGAAATCTGGAAAACAACCACTTGGCCAACTGACTGGAAGAGATCTATATTTGTTCTCATTCCAAAGAAAGGTGACCCAACAGAGTGTGGAAACTACAGAACAGTATCATTGATTTCACATGCAAGCAAGATTCTACTGAAGATTATCCAAAAATGACTGGAACAGCACATCAGATGAGAACTGCCAGAAGTCCATGCTGGTTTTAGGAGGGGTCATTGTACTAGGGATATTGTAGCTGATGTTAGATGGATGTTAGCTGAAAGAAGAATGTATATCTGTGTTTCATTGATTATACAAAGGCGTTTGTCTGTGTGTAATCATAACAAACTGTGGCTGACTCTGTGAAGAATGGGAATCTCAAAACACTTGATCATTCTAATGTGAAACTTACACTTGGACCAAGAGGCAGTCATCAGAACAGAGCAGGAAAACAGTGAATGGTTCAAAATTGGGAAAGGTGTATGCCAGGGATGTGTCCTATCTCCATACCTTTTCAACCTGTATTTAGAACAGATTATCTGAGAGGCTGGGCTCTATGAGGAGTAGTGTGGCGTCAGGATTGGTGGAAGATCTATCAATAATCTGCTTTATACAGATGACACAATCCTGCTTGCTGAAACTGAGGAGCACCTGAAATTCTTGCTGCAGAGGATCAAGGACTACAGCCTTTAGTATGGATTGAGGCTCAATGTCAAGAAGACAAAGATTCTCACCACTGGATCTATTGGCATCATCAGGATGGATGGTGAAGAGATTGAGATTGTTAACAACTTTAGTCTACTTGGCACCATTGTCAACACTCTTGGCACCAGTAGCCAGGAAATAAAAAAAATTTACTGCAATGGGAAAGTCTGCTGTTAGGGACCTCTCTAAACTATTCAAGAGCAACGGTGTGTCTCTGGAGACAAACGTGTGTCTGGTACAGGCCATGGTCTTCGCAATCACTTGTTATGCATCAGAGAGCTGGATGGTGACTAGGGAAGATAGAAGGAGAATTGATGCCTTTGAGCTGTGGTGCTGGAGGAGAGTATTGAATGTACCATGGACTGCCAAGAAAAGAAACAGATTTACCCTGGAGAGGGTTAAACCGGGCTGCTCCTTGGTGGCAAGGATTCTGGGGCTTTGTCTGACATACTTTGGACATATTGTAAGGAGGGTCAGGTCCTTGGAGAGGGACATAATGCTTGGGAGGGTAGAGGGATGGGTGCAAGAGGGGAAGATCCTCTGTGAGGTTGATTGATTTAGTGACTGGGGTGATCGGGATGGGTGTATCAGAGGCAGTGCGATTGGCACACTAGAGAGCAGGGCTTAGGGCTGTTGTACATAGGGTCGCTATGAGTTGCAAGCGACTTGATGGCATATAACAATAACAAGCCCACTTTTACAAAAGACTTTAGATTTACACACATTCCTGAATGGTTACCAGGGATAAGAAAGGAGAAAGAAAGTAATAAAAATTAATTATTTAGTTGGGTGAAGAGAAAGACAGTATACCAGAAGAGGTTGATCAAACTTTGTAGTTAATGATATTAATGTAATTAGTGTTATTAAAATGTATATTATCAAATGAAGTTATAATTACAGTGTTACTAAAAATACTATATGGTTAATTGAATGAAAACCCAAATTTTTTTTTAATCTTTCACTCAAATGAAAAAGCCCAAAACTTAACAGAGTAACTTAAAAGAAAAAGGAACTCATTTTATGAAGTATGTTGTTTTTGTTGTTAGATGCCATTGGGTCGAGTACAACTCATAGTGCCTCTGTGACCTACAGATCTGAACCCTGGCCTACCCTGTGCCATCCTCACACTTCCTGACATAGTTGAGCCCTTTGCAGCAGTCACTTTGTTAATCTGTTGGGTTGAGGGTCTTCCTTTCTTTCACCTCCCACCTTTCCCAGTATGAAATCCTTCTCCAAGGAGTAGCCTCTCCTAGCAACATGCTCTCATAAAGTATACTACCTGGGTAATATCAAAGAGATTGAAATATAGAAGTGTTATTGTATACATCTTCAGAAAGATATTCAGAAAGATATTATAAACAAATTTCACCCACATGTCTCTTTTATAATTACTAGCAGAATAGTCAGATTCTAAAATGTCAATCTCAGCCTTTTCACTTACAAAGGATAATAAACTATATTGAAATAGCTTAGTGGAGATCTAGAAGTAGACAAGATTAATGAAATGCAAGAAATTATTGTTGGAGGCACATTTAAAAATAATTTATTTTAGTTTTTACTCCAATTTTTCCATTATAGAGTTAGACACAAATTGGGAATAAATATGTTATTTTAACACTTAAGGAGGAGTTTATGAAATAAACAAAACATACTAAAAGGATACTCAGAAAAATTAATTCATTGTTTTCAGAGAATGACTAAAACTTTATAGAAAATTTAATTACCATCAATAAATTATATTAAAATTTAATTTAATTGGAAGCATTGGGTAAACAAAAAATATGGAGTAGGAAGGAAAGAATATAATCCCACCACTTGGTGTCATGACTAGTCAAACAATATCTCCTTCCTGCTTGATTTCAGTTTATATACTAAAAAAATTAAAATTAGTCATACTTAAATCATTTGTTCTTCTGTTTTTAAAATTTAACCTCACTGTGACTGCAACTAAACTAACCTTCCATAGTTTTAAACTCACATGACCCTTGAACGATGTTGACTCATGAACACTGACCTCTTCATAGGCAAAAAATCCACATAAAACTTCTCAATCTCTAAAACCGTACCTTTTCTTATAATGTTGTTCAGCAGCCTTAATGAGAACACAAACAGTCAGTTTGTATGTATTTTACTTGTTCTATGTATGTGCAAACTTAGCAGTGATTCAGGAAGTCTGAATAAGAGGGGAAGCTTTTGAATTGTGGTGTTAATGAAGAATATTGACTATACCAGGACTTCCAAGAGAACTAATAATAAGTCTGTGTTAGAGGAAAGGCAGCTAGGGTGCTCCTTAGAGGCAAGAATAGTGTGACTTTGGCTTACATGCTTTGAGCTTATTTTCAGGAAGGACCAATCCCTGAAGAAAGAATTCATGCTTGATAAAGTGAAAGGTGAGCAAAAAATGAAGAAGACCCTCTTACGAGGTGGATTGACATAGTAGTAGTAGAGTTGAGCTTGAGTGCCACAGTGGTGGTGAGAAGGGCACAGGAACAGGTAGCGTGGCTATCTTTTTTCTATAGGATCCTTGTGAGTTGGAACCAACTTGACAGCCCTTTAGACACAATATGTTATCTACTGTTATGTTGTTGTTGTTTGTTGTTATGTGCTGTCCAGTCGTTTCTGACTCATAGCGACCCTATGCACAACAGC
>NW_006399847.1:10196284-10204439 GCF_000299155.1 Elephantulus edwardii
TGGATTGATTCAGTGACTGGGGTAATCGGGATGGGTGTGTCAGAGGCAATGCGATTGGCCCAGGATAGAGCAGGGTTTAGGGCTGTTGTACATAGTGTAGCTATGAGTTGCAAATGACTCAAAGGCACATAACAACAACAACATGACCAAATCTGCCTTTAGTTTTCTTTGAGATGTATAAAACATACAAATGCAGATAGGAAAACTGTCATAGTGCTCTCTTTAAAAAAGATTGTATACTTAGCCAGTTGTCTTCCTAATCTTCATTTAACTAGATTTTTCTGTAGAATTGTTTCTTTGCTGGGGTGTTAATGGATTGGTTAATTTGTGAATAACACTTATAATTGTGTTGAATCTCTAAAATCTTATTAGGCATTTGCACAGAATTAGATCAGAGAGCCTGGGGAAGCTGTCTGCAGTGAAGTGAGGGAGGGAGGAGAACAAGGGAGTCTTCATAAGCAAGGCTGTGTGTTAATCGAGCCCCTATTTCCCCTCCAAAGAAGGAGAAACATAGATTGACAGTTCCACTGCCCAACATTCAGAGTATGTGTGCATATATTCTTATATATCCATATGTGCAGGTGGATATTTTTTTGCTGTTATGTGTCATTGAGTTGGAACTGATTTAGGGTTGACACTCCATCAGGTATTTAGAGATTATAAATTGCACAGGAGATTGTTCAGTTTTCTTCCTTGGAGAAGCTTGTGTGTTTGAACCACCTGTGTCTTATGGATAACAGATCTGAACCTTGCCCTTTTCTGCACCGTCTTCATCACATGTGCCAGCCGACTGTTGGAATCACTGGGTTAGTCCATTCCGTTGAGAGTCTTCCTCTCGTAAGATGACCTTTCCCAGATGATGTCTTTTTCCAAGGACTGGCCTTTCCTGACAACCATGTGAGAAGAAGTTTTACCATCTTTGCCTCTAAGGAGTCCTCTAGTTGATCATCCTCCAGTGAATATTGTGGAGAGATAAAAATGGAATGTAGCTTCCACTGTGAGCACCCATTTTTGAAAGAAAGGTAGACAGGTACACCAGGAGCCTTTATGCTTTTCAGATGTTTTAGACCCTTGTGATTGAAATATATTTTACATCAGTTTTCAATCTGTTAAATAATGTAGAATATTTCCTTGAATAAAATCAGTGGCAAGGAATGTGTGACGACCAAATGCTTAGTTAATAATTGCTGGTGTGGGGCGTTCTGTTACTGTGTTTTCTCCTCCTTAATTGGTTGAACATTAATAAACTCATGGTTTGTTTCAAGGGCACAACTAGTTTTTAATGGTCTTACAGAAATTTCTGGAAAAAAGCTTGAGAATTAACATAATAAATAATTATTGCTTCCAGGGTTTTTTTGTTGTTAAGATAATAGAATGTTAAAAAGCCAGCCACTTGAGCGGAAAGTAATTGCCCTGACAATCCCCGCACAGCCCGCATTCACAATAGAGCAGCCTTCCCCTCAATGTCAACCAGATTTGCTTCCCACATGAGCATTTCCTCACATTATGGAAATGCACTTTTCCTATAAGCAGAGTAGAATGAAACTCCAGGCTTCTAATTAATCTCGACTGACGTTTGATTTCATACCCAAGTTAAAGGCAAGAGGTGGTGGGCCTGCTCCCCTCTGTGGATATGACCACAGGCAAATCTCTCCATTAATGTCAAATTGCATCTGTGTGTCTCATTGTCACCACCACATGCCAGTCATTAATGCATTAGCAATCACTTATGTCCACTTACTTCCCACTAGTCTGCCTGAGGAGAAGCACTGCAAGATTTCCTTTAGAAACCTTTAACCGTGAACCTTCTCATTAACCTCATAAAGAACTTACTCAGATATATTGTTACAGGGGTTTTAACTTACCTTTACCTATTCAGCCCATTGTGACTCCCAGCAGTTGCAGAGGAAGGCCATACAGCCACATTTTACAAATACATACCACGTCTCAGTAAAAAAGTGACATGGCTCCTTGGACGTCTCGTATTAAGTGAGTAGTGGGCTGGTTTTTGAAGCTAGAACTTAGGTCAGGTGTAACTCCTTTATCCTGGGTGACTAGAGAGCTCTTTGAGGTTAAAATTGAATTTTAACTATGTTTTTGCCCTCCTTGCCCTCCTTCCCAGCTTAGTTCGTAGAGAGATCAGAAAGATAGTAGACACTTAGGAATGGCAAAAGGAATAATTCCAAACTTATTGGAGAAGTCAGTGCTGTTAGCTTGTTTGAAGTGAGTGGATCCTGCAACGGCAGATGATAATATGCCTGACAGAAGAGTGGAGAAGGATGGTTCATGTGTCATTAGGTATTGCTTTAGGATCCACAGAAGTCCTGAGGGAACTTGAGGGAGTCATTTGCTAAAACAGGAAGCCATGCTTTTGATGGGGGGCTTCCAGAGAGGTCTTGAAGAGCTTTATGCAGGGACTCTCAGAGACACCACTGGTGGTGGTCTCCTTGGTATTGACTGCCATCCTGAATGCAGAAGGTATACTTACTTTCTATTTACTTGACCTCTAAATTGATGAAAAGCCATAGCTGATGTATAGCTTATTTGAATAGGGACAGTTATCAGTACTCCTAGCAAAGTTAAAATAGCTACTTTCTATAGCTATGAACATAGAGTTTGGCATGTGATGTCCCTACATACCCATCTGTATGTGAAATGCCAGTGGGAGAGAAGAATTCACTTAACGAGATGAATTGACTTAGTGACTGCACTAGTACACCTAAGCACAGCATAGATTGTGAGGATCAGACAGTATCAGACAAGTTTTTGGTCTGTTGTGTCAACATTTTATTTTGGTCTGTTCATTATGAGTTGGAGTAGATTTAGGGCAATTCACAAAATCAATAGTTTGAAAAGCCAGTATTCTCCATTTCACTATGGTGATGAGTGACTGAGACCTTAAAAGCTTGCAAATGGCTATCAGCTCTTGGTTTCTCTCTGTTTGGAAAACAGGTGAGTGAAAACTTGAAGGCCATGTCATACTTGCTCTGAGACCAGGATTGGTTGGTGCTTGGTTACCATAGCTGACTGCTCTGAAAGGAATCACAAAAAAAGGCCCTTGAGAAAAATTGGTAACAGAATTCACAATGTGAGAAAGACCCAGCTTACTGACATGGTCAAGAATGGTAGAACTCGAGAGACTGTGGCTCGCCTTCAAAAGCAAAATTGAAACAATTCTTGCAAGTCAACTTCCATCCAAATATTGGAAGAACTATTAGATGATTAGGGAGCTCTGGTCCTAGTGGCAATGAGTTGCACTGTGAACCAGAAGGCATGTGGTTCAAAACCACCAGCTGTTCCATGGGAGGAAAATGAGTCATCTCCTGCATTACTTACTGTCTCTGAAAACCTGATGCAAGGTCAGCTATGGGTTAGTTCTGACTCGATACATAACAATAACATTAGGAGATTAATAACATCTGGGAAGAATACATTCCTCAGAAAAATTAACCATACAAGTGTGAATGGGAGGCCTTTGCCCAGGGATAAAGCTGAAGCAGGCAGCAAAGGAGAGGACAGAAGAATGATTTTGAATGGCAAACACAGGGTGGAGGTGGGATGGCAGTGTAAGGAAGAGTTAAAATAAGATTAGGAGCAAAGTCAGTACTATGAAACATGCATCAACTGGTGAATGGAAGACCTGTTTGCTCTGTAAAATTTCATTCAGGCCACAATAAAGTTTAAAAACTTAAAAATAGCTAAGAAACTGATCTGCAGTCCCAAAGGCATGCAGCATGTTCATATCCACCAGCTATTCTGCAGGAGGATGGACAGTCTTCTCTCGTGCAATTTATTGTCTCTGATGAGCTCCTTCTGAATTGGTGGTACACAACAGAAACAATAGTTTCTTAAAAGGAAATTCTGGCAGCCTAGTGAGTAAGGCATTTCACTGCTAATGCAAAGGCATCCACCAGCTGCTCTGAGACAGAAAAATGTATAGTCTACTAACATATTACTGTTATTAGTTGTTGTTGTTATGTGCCAGAACTAACCCATAGCTGACCCTCCAGCAGGTTTTCAGAGGCAGTAAACAGCATGGGAGGAGATTATTCATCCTTCTCCCGAAGAGTAGTTGGATTTGAGCTCAGTGTCTTTTGTGTTGCAGTGTGGCTTCTTACCAGTAGGCCACAGAGCGCCTTCCTGTGTTAACTAATGCCTCTGAAAACCCACTGCAGGGTCAGTTATGGATCTGTTCCAACTCAGTTGCACATAGCAACAGGTTCTTCAGTCATTGTCCTTGAAAATACTTGTCTCTTGTGACCATGGAGATAGCGGTAGTGTGTCTCATGTAATGGAAATCTGGGGAACTTTCCATCTCAGGGTGACTTGGGAGCTTGGCCATTGTTCTGCTGGGAGCCAGCAGAAGCACAGTGCCCTCTGGGTTGTGGCGGTGATTCCCATGCTCCCAGTCTTGGTTATGGACATGTGCTTTTTCTTTCTTTTTCCTTAGACTATTTAGGAACATATATAACCTAGATAGCCACTGTGCCTCAGGGAGAACCTTAAGACAGTGACAGTAGAGAGAAAAATGAGCAGCATATGCCTGTTTCTGATGTATCTGTGATGAACTGCCTCTCAGATGGACCACTGGAGAATGGAGCAGATTGACCTTTATGTGGAATGGCTTCTCATTGACTGCGTGCGTACTGCAGAATGTCTGTTGAATTGTGATTGTGCTTTGGCATATTGAATGTCCATCCATTTCGAGGGACTGCTAGTTAGATGAAGATTGACAATGCTGTTGATGATAATAATGTTATTTTAGGAGATAAAACATGATGGAGGCTTATGGTGGCAAATAATAGTTCATCCTAAAGTCCAGGCTCAGTTTAAAACAATAAAACCCCCTTAAAACACTTAACTGCCATAGAGCTACTCTGATTCACAGTACTCTTCCATCAGGTTTCTGAGACTGGAAGACTTAATGGATGCAGACTGCCCAGCTTTCTCCCGCGAAGTCACTGGTTGCTCGAACATCAGAGAGTCATAGCCTCCTGATTTGCAGGCTGCTCCACAAGAGCTCCTTCAAATTTCATTTGCTTACATTAAAAAGAGGAATGTGGTAACATAGGGACTCAATAGAGTAATATTACTCTACTAACAGTTTTAATATGTTGTGATAGGAAAAAATCTTCATACTTACTGAAATGAGGACTTTTGGCCCCATGTTTGGCTCTTAGCCCTGCTACATGGTTTCCTTGTGAAAGTTTTAATATGGTACTCCTCTTCTAGGCCAAAGCCATGGGGGCTGGAGCAGAATATTGTTCGCATGTCAGCAATAGAGTGTAACATACATGGAGCATTGCAGTGTTGGTTTTTTGCCAAAAAATATTCTCAAGGAATTAGTAATTCATTAGTGATACATGAATGTACCTAGGTGTATTTGCCATAGGTAGGACCCAGGACATGGTCATCTCACAGTGAAATACTATAAATTCAAGAAGCACTGCATAATAGGGATGCAGCCAGAGGACATTATGCTAATCAAAGTAAGTCACTCATAAAAGGATTATCATGGTGTAGAGATGAGATGGACCGGCATGGGACATTTTGAGTCAGATGATCATATGATATATTACTCCTGAGATGAGAAGGCGAGAAAAAATGGAATTGCTTTCATAGTTAAAAAAGTAATTTCTAGATCTGTCTTGAAGTACAACATTGTGAGTGAGAGGACAATATCCAGATGCTTACAAGGAAGTCTAGTGAATACCACTATCATTCAGATATATGCACCAACAACCGGAGCCAAAGAAGAAGAAATAGATGATTTCTACCAACTTTTACAGTTGGAGATCGATCGAACATGCAATCAAGATGCATTGATAATAATGGGTGACAGGAATGCAAAAGTTGGGAGCAGAGAAGAAAAATAAGTAGTTGGAAAACATGGATTTTGGTGATAGAAATGAAGCTGGATATAGAATGATTGAATTTTGCACAATCAATGACTTATTCATTGCAAATAGGTTTTATAAGAAACATAAGTGCAGGTTATACACATGGATTTCACCTGATGGTATGCATAGGAATCAGATCAATTACATCTGCAGAAAAAACCGCTGGAGAAGCTCAGAATCAGCTGTGAAAACTAAGCCAGGAGCTGATTGTGGAACAGACCACCAACTACTCATATGCAAGTTCAAGCTGAATCTGAGGAAAATTGAACTGAATCCACGGGAGCCAAAATATGACTTTGAGTTCATCCCTCCTGAATTTCAGAACCATCTCAGGAACAGGTTTGAGGCCTTGAACACTAATGACCTAAGACCTAATGAGTTGTGGGAGGATGTCAAATGTATCATCCAGCAAGGGTGCAAACGGTCATTACAAAGACAGAAGAGGAAAAAAAAAGGCCAAAATGGATGTCAGAAGAAACTCTGAAGATTGCACTGGAACGTAGAGAAGCCAAAGCACAAGGAAGAATTCAAGATACTGAAGAGCTGAACAGAAGATTCCAAAAGGCAGCACGAGGACAACAAAGCAAAATATTACAATGAAATGTGCAAGGAGCTGGAGTTGGAAAACCAAAAGGGCCAAACTCATACAGTATTTCTTAAGCTCAAGGAACTGAAGAACAATTTCAAACCTCAAGTTGCTATAATCAAGGATGCTTTAGGCAGAACATGAAATGATCCAGGAAGTATTTTTTTTAGCATTTGGAATATGAATGTTTATTTCCAAATTATGATCTTCTGTTTTTACAGCAGTTTACTGTTTTACTTTTATCACTATTTGTTTTACTTTTTATTACTATTTATTTTACTTTTATTACTATTTGTTTTTTACAGCTCTTTAAATTATACAGAATGATTAGCTATATTTTTTAGAAATAGCACCACTGCCACAAAAAAGAAACATATTCAGAGTTACAAGACTTCTAAAAATTAATTTAGGGAATTTCCTCAATTTTGTACCAACCCTGACACTTTATTTATTGTTTATTTATAAGGTTCTTCGTTAATTGTTAACTCAGTCCCATAAGGACAAATACAGTGTAAGACTGTTACTGTTGAACATGTACAAGGATCCAAGGCAGGGAGAAGGTAGCAGAGGGGTGAAGACCAGCAGGGGGAGGAGACATAATGAATAGCACAATTTGATGGTTAGAGGGAAGGGTGGGTAAAGGAAAGAGAAAAGATCCAGTGTGAAAAACAATGTATACAAACTTTGTAAGTAAACTAGTGTAAAATTTAGTAAATACATACATACATACTTTGGTGCTTTATAGGAAAAAAATGTCTTCATTAATTTTATTAAAATATACATTATACAACATTTTGTACATGTGCAATTTTGTTGTTGTTACTATTGTAGTATACTGGCCTGTGTCCATGTGTTGTACAATATACTCTTATCTTTCATACTCAATAGTCTGGTCTCTGCTTTTATGTGTTGTCAAGGAGGCTTTAACTCATAACCACCCACCTGCAAAAGTGTGACACATTCTCAGTCTTATTCCAACCTCACAATCTCTGCTTTCCTGTAACTTGTAATTGCAGCCATTGGGTCAGTCCACCTCTGGAGGGTCTTTTTTGGTGATCATTTACTTTCCGAAGCACAATATCTTTCTCTACAGACTGGTCTTCTCCTGCTAACATGCCCAAAGTACCTAGGATGATGTCTTATCATCCTCATTTCTAAGCAAGAAGCATTCTGGATCCTCTTCTTTCAAGATTGGTTTGTTTGCTGCTTTGGCAGTTCATGATATATTCAGCATTCTTCATGTACATAACAATTTAAATGCAAACATTTTTCATTATTACTAGTATTGTCCATCTTTTACATGCATATATGGGGTGACTCAAAATACCAGAATTTGACTCAGACCTCTTTTTTTATTATGAGTCCTTGTACTTGCAAGACCCTCTCGAAGGTCCTTTGTAGCAGATTTGCTCATCATAATATTTTGTTTAATTTCTTTTTTTAAATTTTTTTATTAAATTTTATTAATTTTAATGAAAATTTAGAGAGATTTGGGGTTTTCATTCATTCATTGTTGCACTATTTTCTCTAACCCTCCTCCCCAGTTCGTTCTTCTTTTTCTTCCCCCCTTGAAAGTCTGTTTTAATTATCTAATTACCACAGTGCTTGTCAAGGCCAGTTCTGATTAATCTCCTTTGTCAGTGTGTCCTTTGCCATTCTGTATCACTCC
>NW_006399847.1:10212620-10247326 GCF_000299155.1 Elephantulus edwardii
AGATGCACTCTTATTGATTGTGCTTGGCCGTACATGTTCATATCCTTGAAGATGTATCATGGGGGTGTTGCAACCTAGAAGACACAAATTTGACTAACAGTTTATAAGTACATGAGTCCAAAAATTTTCTTGCAAAAATTTCAGGATTTTTATGTTTCCTGTTAGTGTAGCAGTAGCAAAAACTTTGCAAATTGCCTTTTTTTTTTGAAGTGGTCCTCATGTTAAAGTAATTTATCTTGAAATGACTGGTGAGCTGTAGCTGCACTCCTTAATCTAAGTTCTGGGCACACAGTTAATCTTTTTCATATAATGCCATCCTTTTCTTCTACTTCTTGCAAGCACTTCCACTATCGCTGATATCCACATCACATGAGTCCCAGGCTGTTCATTCAAGGCTTATAGTTTTGCACTACCAAGATGAACAAATATGCGAGGCCCCTGAGAGGTCACTTTCTACTGTGATATACAGTTTACTGACAAGATGGACGACTCACAGGGTAATGATTAGTGCAATATGATGTTCAAAACCCTAGCATTGTGCGTTAAGACTCATACATCTCACTTTTAAGTGTCATCTTCACTTTCCTTTGTCTTTAAAATAGACAAGCTCTGGAGAACATCATTTCTATGTTGGCGTAGTTCACCTTGGACATATTTTATGAGCCATTTTCCATATTGGCTGAGCATTATTTCCAAGATGTGTATTGTAATACTCTATATTTGTTATGCCATATATACATATAAACCATATTCTAGTTAAATATAAAACAATGTCTACATTGTTTTAACAATGTATATAAATATATAAATATTATATGTGTATGTGTCTAAAAATGTCATAAACATCTCTATTATGTGCGTCATCGTTTTGTACTCAGTTAGGTTGCATCACCATAAATGTACTAATGGATTTTTTTATAAACTGCCCTTTAGAAACGTGGTATTCATTTATATGCATGTCCCTGTCAGACACACTAAAAAAATTTTTGTTTGCCAGACTGTTAGGTAAAATATTATTTAGAATGACATTTTTAAAACAATGGATTTTTTTTTCCATTTTGGTGTCCATATTGGTTTGTTGTACTTTAAGTTTTTTCCTGGTGAGGTCATCATGAGGTTTATTGTTTTGTTAAAACTATTTGTAAGAAAATAACTTTTTTCTTAGGTTTTCCTGTACATTTTTTTTTATATGTGCCTTTCTCTGTTGCCGGGAAACAATTTGCATGATTGCATGTGTGTATGCATGTTGGTCTGTTTGTGCATGTGTGCATATGTGCATGTATGTGTGTGCATATACACAAAGGTATCCTGGAAAGGCAAGACAGGGAAGAAGCTTCTCTGTCCCAGAGTTGGATCCTAGTCCTTTTGTTTCCCATCTTTTCTATCTTATTAATACGTACAAATTAATGTGTGTCTGTGGTCTGTGCTTTGGTGGTATAGCTAGTCAGGGGTTGTGCTGACAGCCCACAGGTAGGTGAAGGTACCCCTGAGGAGGCTGAAATCCAGCAGCTATTCCACTGGTTAAAGATGGGCAGTCTTCTCCCGCGTGGTTTGCAAACATTTGAGAACCTGCTGGAGGTTCAACTGAATTGGTTGTGACTCAAAAGTAGTGACTTTTGTTTATTTGAATGATCTGTTCTTTGGTGAGCTTTTAAATGATCATTTTAAAAAATAGGTTATAGTAGCCAAAATGACATTAGACACAGGTAGCTAGCCTCTGCCACAGTACAGAGATAAGCTGAGAGTTTTTTAAAGCCCATTTTGAACAGAAGTTTCTGGCCAATCTTTTCCATCTGTACTCAGACATGGAAAGCTGGCTGTCAGAAACGAAGTGTCCCTGAGTGGACACTGGTCAGTCCCTCTGGATCTGTGTGAGTCACTTTTTAGTCATCTCTACTGCGGATTTTTTTATTATTAATTTTAATAAAAGCTTACAGAGACTTAGGGTTTCCAGTCATTCATTGTTGCACTTTTCTCCCTGCCCACCCTGCAGATTTTATGTTAAGATGCTAAGTCAGATGTACATAAGCATTACATTTTCTTCAAATCTTGCAGAAGCCACATTGTATGAAAGAGAATGCAGATTTGCACAGAAATTGAAAATGAAGCTGGACAAACTCTTCCGTAAAGCTTTCCAGACCTAGGCTGTTCATGATCATGTGATAGATAGAACAGTTATAAATACTTCATATTAATTAGCATTAATACCATTGGAATGCTTAAATCTTGGAGAAATGCATTTCAAAACTGTTTCCACAAATGGAACTTTGTATTTTCAAAAATTGCATATGTAGAAAGATCATTTTTGAAATTAAAGTTTTAGATCAAATTCTTGGATAAGGCAAAATCCTGTAGCTTACTTATATATAAAACCACTCAATATTGTGAAAATGGCAATACTACCAAAGGCAATTTACACGTTCAATGCAATCCCAATACAGATACCAACCCCATTCTTCAGTGAGATGGAAAAGGCAATCTCCAGCTTTATTTGGAAAGGAAAGAAGCCCTAAATAAGCAGAGCACTCCTTAAAAATACAAAAAAGGTAGGAGACATCTCACTCCCTGATTTCAAATCCTACTACACTGCCGTGGTAGTTAAGACAGCATAGTACTGGTACAATGACAGACACACAGATCAATGGAATAGAATTGAGAACCTGGAAATTAGCCCATCTATTTATGATCAATTGATTTTTGACAAGGAGATAAAATCAGCTAGGTGGGGAAATGACTGCCTTTTAAACAAATGGTGTTGGCAAAATTGGAAAAATATCTGCAGAAGACTCAAGCAAGATCGACACCTCACTCCATGTACAAAAACCAACTCAAGGTGGATCATGGACCTAGGACTAAAACCAAGGACTATAAACTTCATTAAAGAAAAGCTTGGAAGAACTTTAGTAGTCCTAATCCACAACATAAAGAGTCTTCCAAGCATCCTGAAAAATTTACAACCAGGAGAAGATAAAATAGATGAATGGGACCTTCTAAGAATCAAATCCCTATGGACATCCAAAAAGTTCTCCAACAGGGTAAAAAGGGAAGCCACAGACTGGGAAAAAGTGTTTGGTAATGACATGTCAGACAAGGAACTTATAGCTAGCATTTATAAAATACTTGAGCACCACAACAAGATAAAGGTAAATAATCCAATAGAAAAATGGGCACAGGATAAGAACAGACACTTCACCAAAGAAGACATTCAGATGGCCAACAAGCACATGAAGAAATGTTCAAAATCCCTAGCTCTAAGAGAGATGCAAATCAAAACAACTATGAGATATCATCTCACCCCAGTCAGAATAGCAAAATTTAACAGAACAGCAAGCAACAAATGCTGGTGAGGTTGTGGAGAAACTGGAATCCTTATTCACTGTGGGTGGGAGTGTAAAATGGTGCAACCACTGTGGAAAATGGTGTGGCGCTTCCTCAAAATGTGGCAAATAGAGATACCATTTGACCCAGCAATTCCACTACTGGGCATATACCCTAAAGGGACCATAAACGACATCCAAGTAGATATATGCACACCCATGTTTATCTCAGCTTTGTTCACAGTAGCAAGGCGTTGGAAACAACCCAGGTGCCCATCAACAAACGATTGGATAGAGAAGCTGTGGTATATTCACACAATGGAATTCTATGCTGCATTAAAAAACAAGGAACTCATGCAATATTACTCAAAATGGGTGACCCTGGAGGACATTTTGCTGAGTGAAATATCTCAGTCACAAAAGGACAAATACTATATGATGCCACTGTTGTAGAATGAGGCTGACATCAGGGTTGGGGTAAGACTGAGAAAAACTGGATAAATTATGTTTACTGCGTTGAAGCGGATGAGGGGAGAATACTTTAAAAGTAATATATTTTAGGGCATTATGATTATCATAAGAGTCTGGAATGAGAGTTGCAGAGTGGAGTATACTTGGGGTGGGGGTCGGGGTGTGCGGGGGGGATTGTATACCAAAGAAGGTGTTTTTCTTTTGCTTTTCAAGGAGAAGAGGGAACTGGGGTGGGGGTGGGGGTGGGGAGAAGAGTGCTACAGTGAATGAATGGAAATTCAAAATCTTTGTAAATGTTCATTGAAATTAATAAAAAAGGAAAAAAATATTCTACTTATATATAAAACCATAAAAAGTGATTTTTAAAAAAAAAATCCAACTATACCTTAGCAGGCATTTGATGTTTCTGAGCTCCAAATTACCAAGGAAATGTTTGACTTGGCAAAACTCAAACTCTATTGCCAACAGCCATATAATATCTTCTAGTAAACAATGTGGTTCAAAATTATGATCCTAGGCTGACTTAATTGAAATCTGACTTAAGTATTCATGATTGTACTTAATGTTACACATACTTTTATAGGAGTGAACACAATGTAAAATTTTAAAGTTTTGATAAGTGTGGTTTTCATTAAAATCTGTCTAACCAATTCAGATCTGCGTGTATTTATTGGTTATCTAGCTAACTAAATTCTTTGTTCTTTGGGATTTAAAAATAATGTTCTCGAATGAAACCATACTATCTTTTAGGCAGGTCTGATACTGTGCCAGTTTAGCATCTTTCGCAGAAGGCTTCCCAACTGAAGTTGAGCTTTGCTGTATTAATAGCACTGCTGATGTCAACACTTTCTTGGTAGAAGTGTATTTTGCTTATTTGATTTTTTCCTCATGTTAGTTGTCTTTTTTCAAATTTTTCTTTCCCTGTTAAACATTGCTTTTATCTTTGTGTTTATTGTTCATTGGCGACTTGTCCTGAGAGTTCAGTTTGAGAGTTGGTGTTTTTTTTTTTTTTTAAAACAGAACAAAACAAAACAACCTCCCAGAAAACTGAGTAAGCAAGTAACTGTGTGTCCCTTGTCATCGTTGCCAAATTAAGACATTGAAGCCACTAAATTAGTAGCAGAGTTTTATTTCTAAAGGATATGAAATTTGTATTATTGTTGTGCGTCTGAAAATGTTAAAACATTTTCATAACAATTTATTTCAAAGGTTTCCTCATTCTCTCTCACTGATTTTTGCCATTCCTTAATGAAGCACACTGTGGTTTTCTGTGGCAGTAGTGCCATTGAGTGTTTAGAATTTCTTGGCTGCATCCAGATTGAGAGGAATTTAGCTCAGCTATTGTTAAAGAAAGGCTAATTCTTTACTTACTACTAAGGTTATGTAAGAATTTTAATTTAAGGGCCTTTTTTTTTTTTAAAGAAAAAAAGAACTTTGAAGTCTTGATTAGAAAATAAGATCTCCACACTGTGGTTTGTGTTTTGAGATATAGTTAATACATTGTTTTAACTACCACAGGGATATTTTTTCAGACTTGAAATAGAAAGTGGTTTGCTAGTCCTGAACAGGATGAATAGGTAATTAACAGCTTAACTGCTAATGTTAGAATGTGGATTGTACTGTGCAAATTAATGAAGATCTAAATAGTTGCAAATAACTCTTCTGTTAACACATTCTACTTGGGTGCAAAATTAAATGCTTTTTTGTCTGTGTTCTCACAAAGCTTTTCCCAAATCTCTTCTGTCTTCTCATCTTTACTGAAAAGTTTTAGAGGATACCTCTGTACCATCCCTGAGTCTGGCAGTTCTCTCCTCTTCTAAGGTTAACTCACCTTGCTGGACCTCAGGGTCCCAGTGTGGGAGAGCAGTGACTGCCTCAAAGTTTATTGCCAGGATAAATGAGAAGACAAGTATGGTGTTTAGAACCATGACTGCTGACTGGTAAATTCATACCAAAGCCAACTGTTACCATCCCTGTTTCTATGTTGTTCTTTTCTTCTTCATCTTATAGAATTCTCCCATACCCAGAAATCCAGGGGGCAAAAAACTCTCCTTGCCTTCCATTTCCAATACCTTCCTCAATAGACTGCTTGGAAGATGTTATTTGAATTTCACTGTATGTAACCCAGCTAAACACGATCAGCCCTCAGCAGTCTGTGGACATAAAACACTGACTTCAGCACCTCAGCATTCATGTCCTTGTCGCCACTACATTGTGCCCTCTCCCAGCTCTCCTCCCCTCAGACCCTTCCTATGGCATGGCCTCCCTTAGCTTAAAAAAAATCTCTCAGGAGGAAGCACATCTTGCTGTTGCTGCTTCCTGTGCCTGCTGCAGGTGAGGGTGTCTGTACCCAGGATGTCATCCTGATTGCACCAAGCTGTGACTACAGATGCCTGGTATAGTGTGGGATTTCTGAGGCTTGCTTCCTCAACCTTCTGTGAGAGTTGAAGGCTTGTGTCTTAGGAAGTATTTCCTCAACTTCAGCGAAGCTGCTTGACCAGGAAGTTCATCTCCCCATAAGCCTAACCCAAGTAAATACTGAGAAAAGGAAACAGCACACCACAGGGAGCTGGCCTGCGAAGATCACCTCAGCATTTTCCTCACAACACCTGCCATTGTGTCCCCGAGCCCCCAAAAGCCCCTGGTCCAATGATAACTCTTCATTAGGCCTGTATAATCATGTGGTCTAGAAAACTCTACCCTGAAGGTGCATGTATGTCCACATTTCCACCACTTATATATAGGAAGAGTGGCTGTCGTGTCCAAATGACTGGTTTTCCACCAGACTGTACTCTTTTTAAAACTGCTTCACAGATCTTGAATCCCAGTTTCAGTCTAGTTTCCCCCTGCATAGCCATGTGGCAAGAAGTACAAGCCTAACTATGGAAATTTCTAACCTCCTTTTATTTTTTGCTCTAGGAACCACTACTTTTTCCTCTGTTGTTATTAGTTTCCTGGGGCTACGGTAATAACAGACACACTTTGTGGCTCAAAACAGAAACCTTTTCTCTCACAGTGTGGATGCCTGAGCCAGAGTGTTGGCAGGAGAATTTCCTTCCCAAGGCTGTGGGGAGAAGTCATTCCATGAGTCCTCTAGTTTCTGGGGATTGCTGGCAGTTCCTGGTGCTCCTGGTTTGTGATGACATTGCTGCAGGATCTGCCTCATCTTCTTCCTTCTTCATGTTGCCTTTTCTGCTGTTTCTTCCCTTGACATGTCTCTTAAAAGGACTATTGTCTAAGAAGAAGTATGCATTATTTTAAACAATTGTGTCAAAACAGCCAAATATTAATTGATTTTCATAGTGATTATAGCAGAGATTCACATCTACTAAAGCACATTCCTTAAAAAAAAAAAAGACTATTGTCATTGGATTCCATGCACATTCTGGTAATCCAGGATCATCTCCTTTCAAAATTTGTAAATTATGTTGGGTTCTCCTACTTTCGCATATTTTTTCAAATAAGGTAACATTTAAAGGCTTTAAAGCTTAAGACTTGCCAGCTTTGGGTGGCCACTATTCCAGCTATAACTGGGTAACAGCAGTGTCCATCATACATCTCCATTATATCACAGCAAGCTCATAAGCTACTCTTGTGTCACTAAAACTTGTTAATGTGGTTGCGGTCAAAAATTCTGCACCTTTGAGGGCAGGGATAATAATAGCAACTACAGAAATAGTATAATTTTCTGAGTCCTTTCTTGTGTGCCAGCTTCTATGACATGCAGCAAGTTATACCCCTAGGGGAAAGTTACTGCCTTTATTCCATGTTACAGATGAGGTGACTGAAGCACATAGTGACTGATGGAGTGACTGACCAGTACTGCGCAGCTAGTGCACGGAGGTCAGCATCAGCCTTGCCTCCCAGTTCTCAGTGGGGACTTTACACACTGTCCTATCCCCTGCAGAGAGGAGGGTGGTGAGGGCATCTGCCGGTCAGACCCTGAGTAGGGCAGTCCGTGTCCGAGTACTAGGAAGATGAAAGGGGAATCGTTACGGAGGGAAGATCAACAGAAGGTTGGTCAGGAACTTTGGACAAAGGTTTGGTTTTATTAGACTAGATTTAATATTATATGTATTTTTAAAAATTTTCTTTTATTACAGAGTTCGCATACATTGTGTTTCACACTATTCTTCATTCACATTGTTTCTTACAATCATTCCTATGCATTTTATCTTATAAAATTAATCTTTATCTGGGAAATTTGGATGATGACAAAGCTTCTATAAAAAGCACCATTTAAGCTGTAAAGCTCTGTGCAAATCTAAGCGATTCTATTGTTCTCCTATTCTCACTTCCGGTGCACCATTATCATGAGGACTTAGAAAAATGCTTAATGGGGTTAAAAAAAATGCTTGTTCATGCTTCAGTGAGTTTAACTGTGTGTGTGTGTGTGTGTGTGTGTATGTATTCACACACATATATACATACATTTTGCCTTTAAAATATTAGGAGGAAAAGTTACGAAAATGGCTAAAAATATTTTCTTTGGAATAATTTTCTATGTATGTTTGTGTATCTGTGTGTGTGTGTGTGTGTTTGTACACTCATACTGTCAAATCAGATCTGACTGGTACAGGAGGAGATTGTCCCTCTTCTCTAGCAGAGTATCTGGTGGATTCAAACCATGCACCTCTGCAATTGCAGTGCATCTTCTTGCTAAAGGTCATCAGAACTCCCTTGGAATCACTTTTTATAATCCTCATTTATGCAGTCACTTAAACTTGTAAAGAAGTGATTGGAAGTTTTCCTTGATGAAGAATTTATTTTTCTGGAAGTCACTATCAAAAGTGCACATAGGTCCTTGCATTTGTATTTTAGGAGACTCATTTGCATTTTCCTGAAACCTGTTGGATTGGAATACTGGGCTTTGTTATGCCCCTTCCCTTTCTGTGATAGACCAGCTGCCTTCAAATTGATCCTGGCACTGGAGACCTGGCATTTCCAGGGGCTGTTTTTTGACAGCATGGCTCTAGATCTTTTTCTCAGTTCATCTGGATGGAATTGAACCTCCAGTCTGTGGCTTAGCAACTGAGCTTCATTTGCACTGCACATAAACTCCTGCCCTCTCCTGGGCCCTATGGCTCTGGCACAGTGTCTTCCTGCTCCTGCGGTGGGTGGAGGCCCAGCTACCATTCGGTGGGCAGACCCCGAGACACACACAGAAAGACAAAGACTGAGAATGCACCCCTGTTTCCCTCCTCTGTGTATACTGTGACTGTCTTGTTACTCTCTTTTCCTCCACTTTAATTTCCATCTACTGCTGGTTGGTAGCTTTGATTTGAAAATGGACAGGATTTGCAGTCTCTGTTGTTGCAGAGCCCTTGCTGTGAAGCACACAGTGGCAGTTTGACTCTCCTGACCAGTATCAGCACATGGCTCTGAGCTCTGGCTGCCTAGTGGCTCATGGCTTATGGGTCCTACTAGACAGTCCACACCTCAGAGCCTGCCTCTCAAGTTTTTTGGAGCTAACATCCACTGGCTTTAATTTTTAGTTAAGTTCATGATGTGCTGTTCTTCTTTTCATTCTCACCTTTCATGTAGTGATCAACCCTCCTTACAGACTTAATACCAATGTAAATTATTTCTGAAATCACAATACCTAAAGTGTGCTGAATTTTTTTCTTATGCAAAAGATTTTTTAGTTGATGAAAATTTTCAATTGATGTCTTGATCAATATAATTACTAGAAATTGGGCTTGTTTGAGTTACTCGTCTATGTGAGATTTGTTGCAGGTGACTTTATCTTTGCGACACAGGATAGTGATCTATGTGACATCTAGGTTCCAGTTCTTTTCATGCCAAGCAGAACGATGTGCTAAATTTGAGGCCTCAGGAGACAGATTTAGGATTAGAGGGATGTGAGTGAGATGTGGCGGCCTCCTGACCCGCAGCCCAGTGGCAGAAGGTATTTCCTTCACAATGGGGTGGCCATGGCTGCTGATGTGTTCAAGAAAAATCTACCAGATTCCTGTGGGACTTACCGTCAGTTGAGTCAGTTCTGACTGATGTCAAACCCTCAGAGTTTCTGAGGCTAGAAATTGCAGTGAGAATAAAGGGCCTGCCTTTCATGAGGTGCCTGGTTGATCTGAACTTCTGGAGATACATGGTGTCATGGTTAGCAATGCAGCTTGCTATCATTTATGTCACTAGAGTGCTCCACCGTGTGATTCACAGCCCTGGAAACTCGGTGGATGGTTGCTGAGTCAGGACTCGACAGCATTGAGTTTGAGTTCTTCCCACTGTGGTATAGGGGTAGGAGCCAGAACCCAGAAAACTGGCCTGCTCCAGTGTGTGACATCCTAGTTCCAATGAATGTGAGGGAGGTCCTGTGTAGGTTACTTCAGGAAACTTGGACTTGGTGTTTCTGGGATGCTATGTTAGTGAGATGATGGTATGTTTGCAAATCATGGAGGAATGAGTATCTGTGAAGAGGAAGCAGGGAAGTTTTCAAATTACATTTTAACATCACCATGTAAGATACATGGGCTGACAGAAAATAGTGTACTGGTGTACGGAGCAAAGGGGAGAGAGCAGCCACCAGCTGTGTCTGTAATGCTTTTTGGAATGGAATATTGTTTTTCTAATTTCATTTTTTTTGGTAGAATTAGAAAACTCTTCTAATGCTCATGTATTTCAGTGGTAGAACATGGTGATTTTCAATTTACATGAAACAACAACCAAGTGGCTTGCTATCAAGTCAAGTTCTGGCACATAACAGTTCTGCAGGACAGGATAGAACTCCTCAAGGGATTTGCAAGGCTAGTCGTCTTGTTAGAAACAAAAGCCTACAGCTTTCTTCCTTGAAATAGCTGTGTGTTTGAACTGCTGGCCTTTTATCAAGCACTTTAACTACTGCACCAGAAAGTCTCCTTTGATTTACATGGGTTCCCAGAAAAGAGTTTTGTTTCGTGTGTTTTAGGTTTTTTTTGTTCTTTGTTCTGGCACATTGTACAACTTGGAGAAAAATTGAGAAAAAATTCTGTTCTAGCACAAATACATTTTTAATGTGATCATCTAAGTCAGTTTTACTCACTAGAATATTAATAAATAAGATGTCACTTCAATTATACTTTTGCAAAAAAGTGTTTATCTAAAATATAGCATTGATATGTAAAGTCTTAGAAATTAGCATTATTTATTATTATTTTTTTTTAGAAATTAGCAAAAGCATTATAGCTCACTCTTTTATTTGGTAACATGCTTCACAGTTTTAGGAAAGGAATGCTGTTTCTGATTATAGTACATCAGCGTTTAGTTCTCCAGTAGAAGTGTAAGGGAGCCAAGGTCGAAATCTATCCACCCATCTGTAAAGCTCTTGTCTTCGATCAAGCAGACTCACTCTTCTAGTTCTGTACCTTAGTTACTCAGTCTTAGTTTTCTGAGCTGATGTTAACCAGGCACAGCTCATTCTTAGTGCTCCCTGTTCTGGATAGCTTCAGCTGGCTTTAGATGAGGGGCTACTGGGGATAAGCTATTTGCATAGGTTATGAGGTGTGTGCTGGTGATCGGAGGAGGAGTGTGCTATACTCCTGTCAGTTGATCAAAGGCAAACTCCTTCCCTATTTGGCTTCCAGCTGACAAATTATTCCAAGTCGTGTGTATGCATGTGTCTGCATGCCTTCTCTGTGATGAGCATGAGATGGCTAAATTTCAAGTCCTTGACTGCCTACCGAGTGTGAAGATGTCACTGTCCTAAAATAAGATCCCTGAATGCCAAAGAAAATCTGCTCATTCCATGTTCAGCCGTCCTCAGAGCCGTAGCCGTGGGGGGCACTCCAGCCGCACACTCTGGACGTGATCTGTCTCTGTCCAGAGTCTGATATTTAATCCCGAGCAGGAGAGCAGGCCACGCATGGGCTTGTTCCAGCTTTGTCAGCTGCCCGTGTTCTGGCCTTTTAGGGACAGTGGAGCCTCTTTCCTCACACAACCTCCTTCCCACCTGTTCTGGCAATGATTGAAACCTAGATCTTTCTGTCCCTTAGTTAGAAGGAGGCTGGGAAAGCAAGTGCCAGGAGAACTGAGATTCCCATCAGAGGAATGTGTATCCCTCCTTCCTGTGTTTGCACTTTGAGAGCTAATGTGGCAGATGAACCATGAGGATATCAAGGTGATGTGGTGTAAGGAGGCATGAGTACCCTGGAGAAACAAAGAATAATTTGTCAGAATTCAGCTGTATTTCACACTAGCATGCTTCTAGAGGCCCTGGGTGACGTTCCTGGTTAATATGTTCAGCTATTAACTGAAAGGCTGCAAGTGTGAACCAGGAGAAAGACCTGGCCACTGGGTCAGAACTGATGCTCCAGCGGATTTTCAGAGACTGCAGAGCACACGTGAAGAATTGCCTATCTTTCTCCTGTGGATCTGCAAGTGAATGTGAACCATGAGACTGACAGGCACCATTTTTGAGTTAGCAGCACAACTGCCTGTGGCCTATGCCAGCAGAGCTCAGTTCTCCCTTCATATGACTGGGGTCACCAGGGGTCAAAGTGGACATGTGCTCTGAGTACTTGCCACACTGCAGCATTTTAAACTAGAGCTTGTCCATGGCAAGAAAGGCATAGATCAACTTCTTTTCATTTTTCACTATGAAAAATACCTACAGTTTCTGGGAAAGGCAGTTCTGTTTGCTCTGTGAGGTTAAATTAAGAAACCACCATCTTGGTTATCAGATTTTCCCTGGGAGTGCAGGGTTGATCTCTGGAATGAAAGTTGGTGAACTTCTGAGGCTCCAAGATGAGCCTGGCAATGATGACCTGCTCTGTTTGCCTGTGAGTGAGGTGAGGCTGCTGGAAGCTGCTCTCAGTTTTTCTTTGTAAGTGCAACTCCCTGTTCTGGATTCTAATACTGAGCCGTGAAGATTTTTTTTTAAGCATTTTCTTTTGTTTTAGTTAAGTGTCCATTGTTTTCTTAGTAGTTCAGACCACATTGCTTAGTGGCATTGGTTGCACTTTCCCTCTCTCTGTCACCTCTCTGGGAAGGACCTGCATATGGCCACATCCAGGTCCCCTCTCCTGTCCTGGGATTGACTAATTGGATCCCTCCTGTCTGCCTCAAATCCACCTAGGGACATTTGAGAACCCTGCAAGGATGGGGTAAGCTCATTACGGAGTAGCCATTTCTAGTGAGAGGTGCTCCAGGAACATCTGGAAAACTCTAGATTTCCAGATGAGACCAAGGGAACCTCATAAGGCTGGCCAATCAGAAAAGGTTAGAAGGGATGTTTAGGATAGGATCTAGGATGTCATTCTTCATTCCTGTGTATGTCCCTAGCGTGTGCTTATTCTATTATTAAATGGTTACACAGCCTTGTTTCCTCCTTCCTAGTGTGTGTTTCCTCGCTAATGTCTTTTAAGGCTACAGTAATTTTGTAGTCCTCACTTAGAGTTCATAGGCTTCTCTGTCCATCCTGCCCCCTTAGCCTATTGTAACATTATGGTGCATTTCTCTCCTGTTGTTGGTGCAGTGCTGTAAATGATGATGATGCTCTGTGGGTGGGATGGTCGGTCACACAGGGCTGTCCTGTGCTGAAGGATTGGGTATGGAGACACACCTAGCTGTCCTGCCCTAGCCACTACACTGATCTCTCTTACCTTTAGATGTCACAGCCACCTTGAGAGACTTGGTTGGCTTCTGTATTGAAAGATGAGGGCATGTACATCAATGCCCTCCAAACCCAACCATCCCTCTTTTAAAGCAGGAAGCCCTGCATCCCAAAGACTTTACATCGACCCTGTGTTTAGAGCATGTACAGACATGGAATGAATGCATTATTGGATGTGGCTGTGGAAGGATGCCCCAACCTACCTGCTGCCCCATTTTGACCCTCTAGGACCCATCTCTTCCACTTGATGAGAGGGAAGTTCAGACCTCACAAAGCATGCCATCTTTGGGAGTTTGAGTTTTGCCCAGCTCTGGCCATCCATTCAGTCTGGGGTGGTACAAATGGTTAACTATCTCTGCTGCTAATTGAAAGGTCAGGGTTCCATGTCCATCCACACACCTGTGTATGGAAGAGAATGAATCAGCCATTGAAAACCATTGGGGCACTGTTCTGCTGTAACACACATCGGCCAATAGGAATTAACATAGACTTAATGTGGACGGCAATATTTTTTTTAAAAATGGCCACTGCAGCTAAGTTGGTGAGAGCCCTTCCACATAGGTGACAAGGCACCTTCAGGAAAACTGATGGCTGGGGATGGATTGGCCTTACCTGAATCCCAAGATCGAAACTCAAGCTGGCTACAAACAAGAGATGGTTTGGTCTTTTAAAAAGTAATGGCTATTTTGTTCCTCTGGGGAAACCATAAACATGACCTAATCTTTTTGTGACCCATGGATAGACAGTACCTACCTACACTTTCACCCTGTGGGTTTATTGAGAATCTCTTAGCCCACTATTTACAGTCTGATGGGGGCCTTTAAACTGTGTGAATCTGAAGTAGACTTCATCCCACCAAATTTATCACCAAAAAGCCCTTGGCATATACATGTACTATTAATTGTATCAAAATCTATAACAACAGAAAAAATTATTTGTTCCATTCAATATACCCTCTGTTATGGAGGACACATAATTTCAGCAAAAAATTTAGAGTAGAAAATAATTCAGTCAAGAAAGTGCTGGAAATGGAAGATTATATAAACCATAACTGTGTTACAGTTATCAGTTGGAGATTCATAAAACATACTCCACCCCAAGAAATATAAACAAACCCAAACCCCAACAAAATGTGAAGCCCACTGCCTAGAGTGATCTGACCGTGATGACCTGCCATCCGGTTTCAGAGATTGCCCAGCTTTTTCCTGTGGTGGATTGGAACCACTGGCCTCATGGTTAGCAGTACATTAGGTAACTCTGAACGATGAGTGTGGCAGCCTCCTCATTGGCTGCTTTAAATCAGGATTGACCTGAAAGCATTAGAGGAATGGGGAAGACAGACTCTTCAGGACAATTTGAAAACCTGACAAAGGAAATGGTCACTTTATGAAAGTCTCACAAAGATTCATTGTGCTAAAACATATGTTAACCTTAAAATTAGGGCAAACTAAAATAGAAGTCATTGAACTTTCCAAAGTTAGCTCTGAGGTTCTCAGAATTGAGTTATTGTAATACGATAAGCACTGCATCATTTTTAAACATTTTAATCTTGATATTGTCAAAGATATTTTACCACCTGTAGAGTTTAAACAAGGGCATTTTCTCCAAAGAATAAGGGTAGTTTTAAGGTGACTTCTAACTCATTGTCAGATTGGAACCAATTTACAACATACCATTGATTTGGTTTGCAAGGCTGTGTATTTCATGGAAGAAGATTGCCCGTCTGTCTCCTCCAATGTGTCTGGTGGGTTTGAACTGCTAGAGAGGGGCAGACTTTGAGTTAGTGGTGAAGCTCCCTGTGGACCATAGATAGCTGCAGAGCTCCAGAGTCCCCAGAAAACTTTAAGAATTGCCACTGTGGAAAGCTGGGCCACTTCAGTAGACAGTGTCACAGACGAGAGCCACAGGCAAGGGAGTAGAGAGGAAGCTCCCACTCACTTGCTTTAAGTGTGGCTCTGAAGGACACCTGGCCAAGGTGGCCCACATCAGGTCCTCGTGGCAGACAGGACTGACAGGCCCAAACTCCCAGCTGGAAACAAAGGAGGACGCTTCAACGATTTAGACCCTCCCAGAAGAGCTGTGGGTGAGCATTCACATTACTGGTAAGTATATTCATTTTCTCCTGGACACAGAGCCTACTAATTGGTCCTAAAAGCCTTCTGAGGTCCCAGCTCTTCTCACTATTTCTTAGTTGTTGGAATTGACGGAAAACCTCATAAGCAGTTCCTTACTTTACCTCTACCTTGCATTTGAACTTCCGAGTTGTAAAACAACCCAGTGGTAGATGGAATTTGCTCCAGGACTTAAGAACCATAAATGACATAGCTGAGCCTGTACATCTTGTGGTTCCTAACCTCTACACTATAATAGACAAAGTGCTATAGGCCTTTTATTGTAAGAACCACCTTCCCTCTGTAACTTGATTTGTGCCACTATTAGAACCTCTACTCGGAATATTGCTTTTTAATTTTTGACTCTTGTACTTTTAACTTGTTAGTTAAATTTGTGTCTTCTAGGCTCCAACACTTCCATGATACATCTTCAAGGATATGAACATGTACGGCTAAGCACAATTGATAACAGTGAATCTAAATTCCAAAATCAATCTCCATAATAGTCTATGTGTTTCCTACTGCCAAAGGGGCCCTTTAGAGTAGTGAGAGAAGATCTTCACCCTGAAACCTACAGCGTCCCGTTTCAGCAGGAAGTAGCTAAGAGAATATGCCATCCCCTTTTCCTTATGAATCAGGGTGAAGTCTCTCTCAGGGAGGAGAGATAGGGAATGGCAAAGGACACACTGACAAAGGAGATTAATCAGAACTGGCTTTGACCAGCACTGTGGCAATTGGACAATTAAAACAGACATTTGTGGGGGGGAGAAGAACGAACTGGGGAGGAGGGTAGAGAAAACAGTGCAACAATGAATGGATGAAAACCCAAAATCTCTGTAAATGTTCACTAAAACTAATAAAATTTAATAATAATTAAAAAAAATTGCCTGTGAGTTCTTGATAATTATTTCAATTTAGAAGGCTTCTGAACATTATAGAATTTTGGTTCACATTGAAGTATTTAACTGCTGTAGGGGAGTTATCAGACCATATCCATGGGAATATGGGTTTGTGTGCCCTGAAAGGACAATTATAGGGTTCTCCTTTCATGCAGTTTAACCCTTAGTTATAGACTATATAGAGGGAGTTTGAGTGACCAAGTGTGTTAACAGTGGTACTGCCTATCTAGAGGCAGGGAGTGTGAAGCCACAGGCAGCTCCACGGGAGAAAGATGAGCATTTTCTTCTCATGTGATTCCCAGCCGCTGAAAACCTGCTGGAAGATCACCTGTGGGTTAGTTACTTGATGGCACAACAACAAAACAGCATAGACTAACCTTTTCATTCCCCCTGTAGGTACTCAGTAAGTGCTGCTGCTACTGCCATGTCTCCCTGATGTCTTCGACTCACTGAAGATATCAAGAGCTGAGGCCATGCTGTCCACACAGCTTTTAGTCCATAAATTAGTGGTTGGTTGAGTTTAGGGAAACAAAGAGTTGACCTTGATTACTCTCAGAGTTCAGGAGAGATGACTGTTGTCTGCTTGATTAACTAATGCATTTTTACTTGCAGCATACATACAGATTACAAGGTTGCTTAGATGGAATAGACTCGGTTAATGGTAATCTGAATTTCCTCTCTCAATTCTTAAACCCTTGTTTGTTACTAGACAGTGTTGGAAGAAAGAAGAAACTACTTGATTTAGTGGGAGACTGCTGGATGAGGCTTGTTTAGGCAGTGTCTGCAGATGGTGAATGTATCATAGAACATAGAGAAAAGCACTTTTACTCCACACTCTGCAGAAAAGTTCAGAGAAAGAAGCAGAACTGGAGAACATATGTTAAATGGAATTCAAATCTAACCTACTCATTATTGTGCACATGATTTAAGGGTACTTGTGGAAATTCACATAAAGTGTCACGTCAGCATAAACCAGTGAAAACACAAGGCTAGCTAAGTTTGTGTTGCTATAGGAATAAAACACAGATGGGTAATGTGTCCTTGAGACACAGAGGGCAGTCGTTAGAGTGCCTCTGGAATACAGGATTCAGAAACAGAAAAGATGTGAGAAATTTGACTTGTGTGATCAAAGATTGTGCAGAAGCTAAGGAACTGAAGAAATATGAAAGAACGCAGGATTTATGTGTTTAAGGTGATTAGAGCTTCTTGTAAACTTCAGAAGTAGGGGCGAATGATAAGTGATCATAAAAAAGAACAAAACAGCTTGTTGTAACTCTGAAGGGATGTCTTTTTCTTTAGAAAAAATAGCATCATTTAGAGGAAGCTGATCCAGTTTATAATCTGAGTTTTATCAGCCTCAGCCACATCATCTGGGTGAATTTTTGTCTTCTGCTGTCTAATATGAAATGCTAGTTCAATATACCGCTCATATTTTTCATTAGGAAATTGTCAGCTTCTTTTGACAAACAGGAAATGAGTTTGGCATGGGGATCAGGTAGTCATCAGTCTTCAGTGCAGACATACTTATGCCATACTTTGGCTTCCCAAAGCATCTTAAAGAGTTGCTTTTCACTTTAGAAGACATAGGCATATTTTAACAACTGTGTTTAGAATTTTATTAAAATTTTAGGAGGGGTGGTCAGCTATTAAGGTTTCAGGATGAAACTAGAGAATTAAACGTTTCAGATCATTCCCCAATATTATAATAAAATGTAATGAGTTGTGAGATAGGAACTCTTATACATTGTTGGTAGGATTGTAAAATTATACAATCACACTGGAAGGCAGTTTTGCATTTTCTCAGAAAGCTGAACATAGAAATTCCATATGACCCAGCAATTACACTGGTTGGAATATATCCAGAGAAGATGAGAACTGAGGCACAAATGGAGACTTGTACACCGTGTTCATACCAGTGCACACCATCGTAGAGAACATGGAAACAGCCCACATGTCCAACCAAAATTGAATGAATTGAGAATTTATGGTACATTCACACAATGGAATACTACACAGCATGCAGGAGCAATGCTTTTGTAAATCACTATCTAATTTGTGGGGGGCCTAGAGAGTATTATGCTAGGTTAACTAACCCAGTCCCATAAAGACAAAAGCTGCATACGACGATTATTGTAGAAATAGATAACTAGGAAAACGTGTATGAGGATCTAAGGAGGGATGGGGGAACAGAGGGGTAGGGATGGATGGGTAGGGGGTAATCATAAGGGTGGGGTGGGGTGGCAAGGTGGGGGGATCTAATATGAGAGGCAGTGTATATGAACGTCATAGATAAGCAAGTGTACAATTAAAAAAATATAAGAAATAAAAAAAAGAAAAATGTAAGGAGTTGCTTTCCCCCACTTCTCTTGTAAAAAATTAAGTTGATATTCTGAGAATAAACTTGAGAATTGGGATTGTGAGGGATCATGCAGGGTTTTGTTCCTTTCAACATAAGGTCACTACAAATCAGAACTGACTTAAAGGCATTGAAGAACAACAGACATTTTCAGTATACTTTTTTACTTAAGCCAGGTTTTGTGGGAGAACATGATTCTCCTAAATATTTTTTAAAAATCATTTAAATATGCTTATTTTTCATTAAAAACAAGCTTCCACTTGTGGATCAAAATAAATTAAGAATATCATTGTGAAGAATAAGAATTTTAATTGTGTTTATGCATATCCTGACCAAGAGACAGCCATTAGAACATAGCAAAGGAATGCCATGTGGTTTAAAGACAGGAAAGATGTGAATGAGGGTTGTATCCTTTAGCTATTCCTGCTCCATCTGAATGCTCAGAAAATAATTCCAGAAGCTGTGCTATTAACAATATTGACGATCTTGCTTCCTGAAAGTGAAGAGAGCTTGAAACATTGTCTGATAAAAATACAGTCCTAAGTATGATTATATATGAGTATAAATAAAACAGATTTCCATGAGTGGACATCATGTTAAACAGAAAAGACTGAATTTTAAAGAATATCATTTTACTTACATTCACAATCAACAACAATTTGGAGGCAAATGACATAATGAATTGAGCAAATCTGACAAGGAATTAAATGCTAAGTAGCAAGGCAGGTACCTTAAAGACCAAAGTATGCCTGGCCCAAGCCATGATATTTTCAGTTGCTTCATTTGATTAAGTTGGACAATGAATAAGGAAGACAATAAGATAATTAATACCATAGAATTGTGCTGTTGGAGAATAATGTTGAGTAGATCGTAGATTACTGAGAACAAACAAATCTGCCTTGGCAGGCACACAGCCACTGTGCTCCTTAGAAGTGAGAAAGTTGAGGCTTGGTGTCACATCCTGTGTGCATATTGTTCCTGGAGAAGAGTAGACGGTCAGCAATAGAAAAGAAACTGTCTTTGAGATGGACTGGCACAGTGGGTGTAGTGATGGGCATAAACACAGTGTGCTTTGTGAGGTTGGCTCAGGATCAGGCACAATCTCAATCCTTGTGCACATAGGCTTATTGTGAGTCAAAGCCACTTGTTGGCACCTAACAATTACAATTGTGGAACAACCTTGACCCCAAGATGCCCCCGTCTTTGTAATACCTGGAAGCAAGAGGAGTACCAGAGTGTTATCCTGACTTTCTGTGTGGTTGCTGCAGGATAAAGGAAGGTGATGCAGTTCATCTCTACCTGATGTAATCTTGAGAAGTCATTTACTCCCTTCTTGTAGCCTAGCTGCTCTCAAATTGGCAGCTCCTGTCACCATCAGTATAGCAGGGTTTGAACCCTGTCCATAAAGTTTTCAGGAGCAGAATAACAGGCCTTTTTCCCCGAGGGGCTTGTAGACAGACTCAGACTAACCTTATCTCTCTTCTCTTAGTGGGTCTCATAAACCTCTGTGAATACTTGTGATGAGGGTGCTTCTTATCTTTCAGATGTGTTTCAGGAGATGGGGACACACAGGCGTGACCAAAAGAGGGCTTAGATACTCATCTACAAGATCACTTGTTTATTTATTTGTTGTTGTTGTTATGTGCCATCAGTCCATTGTGACTCATAGCCTATGTATGAGTCTCCGACGTGCCTATCCCCATTACCCCAGTAACAGAATCAATTCATCTGATCATGGGTCTTCCTCTCTGGCACTGTCCCTCCATCCTCCCAAGCATGACGTCCCTCTCCAAGGACTTATCCCTCCTTGCAACATGTTCAAAGTATGTCAGACGGAACTTCAGAATCCTTGCCTTCAAGGAGCAGCCAGGCTTCACCCTCTCCAGGACGAAGTTCTTTGTTCTCCTAGCAGTCGATTCAGTCTATTCAATACTCTTCTCCAGCACCACAGCTCAAAGGCATCAACTCTCCTTCTGTCATTCCTAGTCATTTTCCAGCTCTCTGATACATAGCAAATTATTGCAAAGACCATGGCCTGTATCATGTACACCTTAGTCTCCATACTGACATTGTTGCTCCTCAGTACCTTGGAGAGGTCTCTGACAGCAGATTATCCCAATGCAATTAGTCTTTTAATTTCCTGTCTGCTGGTACCAAGAGTGTTGATTGTAGAGCCAAGCAAACTGAAGTGTCAACAGTCTCAATCTCTTCATCATCCATCAGATTGCTGCCAGTCTGCCCAGTGGTGAGAATCTTTGTTTTTTTTTTTTTTTTTATGTTGAGCTTCAATCCATTATTATTTATTTTTACACTCTTTGTCCAAGTTGCTTTAGTTGGGCTATTTTTGCCCTTCTCAGGAAGACTCACTGTTAGCTGCATAGCTTTGGATCTGTCCCTAGGAATCAGTCCTGGCAGTGAATGACAGCCTGCTCTACACAACCTATTCTCTTTGCCCCTTGCTCCTCTTGTTTCCTTTCCCAGAGTTAGTGGCCAGTTGGCTTGTGAGAAAAGCCTGGCCAGGAAAACGTCTCCTCTGTTTTACTCCCTGCTTGCTTACCCACTTTAGAGGAGCTACTGACTTTTTAAAAAAAAAATTATTAATTTTAATGAACATTTACAGAGATTTTGGATTTCCATTCATTCATTGTTGTAGCTACTGACTTCTAAGATGAGAATTTTCTGGTAGGAAGTTCATGGAAATGGCTATGTTCCCACCACACATGTGGCCAAGTTGATCGTTGGTCTCTTGAACGTGTCTAGCCTATTTTCCTGGCTGGTGCTCAGCACTTAGATTTTTATTGTTTCCACATGTGAGAGGCTGGGCTGTATGGGATTATTTAACACTGTCCTCAGCATTGACATACCCTACTGCATGGTCACTAGTACTTTATAGGCCACAGTGTTTTAAGAATTTTTGTGGTGGTGGTGTTAGGTGCTGCCAGGTTGACCAAACTTACAGTGACCCTGTGAATTATAAATTGAGCCTAGCACTATCCTGTGCCACCTCATCATCTTTACCAAACTTGAACCATTGTTACAGTCACTGTGTTAATCCATCTTATCAAAGCGCTTCCCTTCCTTTGCTGACCCTCTACTTTTCTGAGAAAGATGTCCGTTTACAAGGACTAGCACTTCTCCTAACAACATGTCCAAAATAGATGAGATGAAGTTTCACCGTCCTTCCTTCCAAAGAGCATGCTGGCTGCACTCTCTCAAATATGTCTTTGTTTGCTTTCTTGGTACTCCATGAGATATTTAGTACTCTTCTCCTGTACCACAATCCAAAAACATTACTACATCTTCTGTCATCTTTATTCACTGCTCAGCTCTCAGATATGCAGTAAGTAATTGAAAATACCATGGGTTGGATCAGGTTCACCTTAGTCTTTAAACTGACATCATTGCTCTTCAGCACTTTGGAGAAATCCCTCACGGCAGAATTTTCAGTGCAGTATTTCTTTTGAACTCCTGATTGCTGATACCAAGGTTGCGGATTGTAGATTCATATGATTAAATCTTTGACAATCTCAGTCTTTTCTCCATCTATCATGATGTTGCCTAGCAACCCATTTGTGAAGATTTTTGTCTTCTACTTTTTGAAATAAAACCCATACTGAAAGCTGTAGTCTTTGGTTGTTTGCAGAAAGCACTTTTAAGTTCTCCTCTCTTTGAGCAATTAAGGTTGTGTCATCTGCATTAACACAGATTGTTGATTAATTTTCCTTCGATCCTAATGCCACATTCTTTTTATAAAGACTGCCTTCTCAAATAATTTGCTCTACATAGAGGTTCAGTAGACATGGAGAGAGGATACAGCCCTGATACATACCATGTAGTTTTAAACCATGTAGTTTTCCCTTACTCTATTTGGGCAACAGCATCTTGATCTAGGTTTAGGTTTCATATTAGCCCAGTTAAATGTTTTAGGATTCCCATTCTTTTCAATGTTAACCACAAGTTGGTGTGATCCACATAGTCAATTGCCTTTGCATAAACTACAAAACACATTAGATGTCTTTCTGGTATTCTCTGCTTTCAACCAACATGACTTCAATAGTCATGTCCATGGTGCCATAGCCTCTTCTAAAGCCTGCTTGAATCTCTTGCAGTTCTCTGTTGGTATACTATCCTAGCCATTTTCCCTTCTGTGGCACCATGATCTTGGGATTTTGAAAGGCATTATCTCCTTGAGGATCAGAGAAAGTTCACTGTTCTGAGGATGCGATCTTCTGAGTGTGTGTTATAGTCCTAAGGTGAGTTTAAGGGTGTACACCAGGTATGTGTCCTATCTCCATACTTTTTCAGTCTATACATAGAGCAGATTATCCAGGAGGCTGAGCTCTATGAGGAGAAATTTGGCATCAAGATTGAAGGAAGACTCATCAGCAAGCCGTGTTATGCAGATGACACAACCCTGCTTGCTGAAACTGAGGAGGACCTGAAGCACTTGCTGCAGAAGGTCAAGGACTGCGGCCTTCAATATGCCTTGAAGCTCAACATCAAGAACACACTTGGATTTCAGGGCCTTGCTTAAATGTTACTATTTGAGCCCCTCCTGGTTCTTCTGGATGATTTACTAGTTTCTGGGACTTGGGTCTGCTGCCTGTTGCTTGTGGCTGTCTGTCTTTGAGTTGGTCCTAGACCATGGCCCCGTTCATGATGGAATGGCATACTGATTGGTTCTGTTCCACTCCACAGCCACTTGTAGATTCAACCACTGTGATTCAGGATTTTATTGTCTGGTTTTTGGATATAGAAAACCTGTCTTTCTGGATTGTCTTAGCCTGGAAGCTCTGCTGTAACCTGTTTAGCGTCACAGGCAGTGTGGTAAATAGGTGGTAACTGCGCATGTGACACGTTGGCCAGGAGTTGAACCTTGGTCTCTTTCATCGAAGGTGAGAATTCTACCACTAAGTCAGCACTACTTTTTGTCATAATGTATAAACTGTTAGTCTAAATGACTTTCAATTAAGCTGTAAGCTCCTTAAAAGCATACTTCTTTGACCCCTTTTGTTTCCCTTGAGCAAATATTATTCACTCAATAAAGATTTATTGAATTATAATACATCAAGTAGTGTCTTTGTCTCTTCAGTATATATAGAAGATACTTGTCTGAATGAAAAACCATAAGGCTTAATTGTTAATGAAGATTTGCATCAAGCTTTAACGCTGGGGATAGCTATCTATATATACCTCAGTCTCAGCCTTCCGTGAGAAGATAATCATCGTTAGCCGCAGGAGTTTGTGTAGTGGAATGTCTGGGAAGTGGGAGGTTCAGGAATGTAGCAATGAGGAGTCAGTCGTGGACATTTCTGGTTTCAATTTGCTTTACCTTCTTAGGTCTGGAAGATTTGGAGAGCTGCCCTTTACTCTTGGTTCTATGTGAACTGACTGAGGAGTATGGATACTAAAAGTATATTAGAATTATGAGCTTCAGGGACTGGACTCACCTTCTATTTGGAAACACCATTCCATTGTTAATCAAATTGTTTTCACATTCAGATTGCTAATAGTATGGCCAAAAATCTTGAAAAACTACTGAAAAGAAAGAAAAAATAATAAAGATGTGATTACTTAATCGTGTATATGTCCTGGGCTATTGGTTAGAACACTGATAAAGTGCAAACCCTTCCTCCCTGATATTTCATGGCAGGGGTTATCCTGCCTGTTAGAAGGTTTCAGTACAGGAAATTTTCATGATTCCTTTCTCTCCTGTCTTGTACTCTTATTAATATTTTCCTTGTTTTGATATATTACTTTTTACTTTAATAATAGATTTTCAGAGTGAATGTTTTTGTACATTTTAACTTATATTTACCAAGTATATGCAACTTCCATTTAGTATATTAATGAAAAGAATTTTGTCAGAGATAGTAAATATAGGATTTGACTTGCAAATTTAATGAGCATATGTCATGGTGTTTGCAGCAATGGACTTGAATATGGTGGAGATCAAGAGGATGGCATAGCATAGGACTGAGTTTTGATCCTTTGTTCATAGTCACCATGAGTTCTGATCAACTCAGTGACACCTAACAACAATGGATTAAATATTGTGCCTGAAACTTTGGTGATTTTTTTTTTTTACTTTTGATTATACTTTTTGGGCATGTTGTTGTTGTTGTTGTTATTGTTATATACCATTGAGTTGCCTATGATTCATAGTGACCCTATGTACAAGAGCCCTGAACCCTGCTCTATACTGTGCCAACTTTATTGTCTCTGACACACCGGCCTCCAGCACCCCAGTGACTGAATCAGTCCGTCTCATTGAGGGTTTTCCTCTCTTTCACAGTCCCTATAACCACCCATGCATGATATCCTTCTCCAAGACTGATCCCTTCTTGCAACATGCTCAGAGTATGTCAGATGAAGCCTCAGAATCCTTGCCTCCATGGAGCAGCCTGGTCTCACCTGCTCTAGGAAGAACCTGTTTGTTCTCCTAGCAGTCCATGGTATTATTTAATCCTCTTCTCCAGCACCACAGCTCAAAGACATCAATTCTACTTCTGTCACCCGTAGTCATTGTCTAGCTTTCTGACACATAGCAAGTAATTGCAAAGACTGTGACCTGGATCAGGCACACCTTAGTCTCCAGACTGACACTGTTGCTCTTCAGTACTCAAGAGAGGTCCCTAACAGCAGACTTTGCCAATGTAATTCATCTTTTAATTTCCTGACTGCTGGTGAAAAGAAATCCTTTACATTAGCCCATCCCCTAGCACACTTGTGCACATGTATGCACCTGGCTTCTGCACACATCCTGCCTGCCTAAGCACACATGTGCACACACATTCATGAAATGTACAGACACACACACACCCTCTCCTTGCCATGTGCATGTACACCCTCTTTTTTTTTTTTTGCATAAAATTGGATAGCATTTAGTCCACAGGCAAGGACATGCTACCCTAGTATCTGAGAGGGAATCTGCTCTTAGCTGAGAGGATAAGAGTCACTGACATAAATGATGTTTTTTGCTGTGGTTCATTTGGCCCTCCATTTATAGTCACCCATACAATTAACACATTGCTGCAAATGATGGCTATAGCGGAAAAAAAGTGTTTCTAAGCACGGTGTGTTTCTAAGCATGGTGGTCAGCTTAAAAGTGTGCGGCAACAGCAACAATGTATATGATAGGTTTTGCCTGTTTTGATCCATTGAGCTTTCATTAACTGATTTTTCAGAAGAACTTGCCATGCCTTTTTCTTCCTGGTCCTCCTTTGGCTAGAGGCACTGCTGAAACCTGTTAAGCATGATCATAGCAACATCCCAGTGGTGGCCATGTGTGACAGCTGCTGCCAGTATACTCTGCAGAAGTAATGATAGCCATTTCTTAACTTTGAAAGCATTTTATCATATATGTTATTCATTATTTCATCTTAATTATTTAGCTTGCCATATTGAAGTGAAATAGAGCAAAAGGTTCTCAGGTGACATAGTTTAGCAGGAAAACTGGATTAGGATTGAAAAGCCTGGAATAATCAAGTGATCCTAGGAATTAGAAAACACTTAATCCACTGTCTTTCTGCAGAGCTCCTGTTGTCCAGCAGAGGATGGAATCAGAATCCTAATATGGTGTGAGAATGTGTTCTTTTCACATTGATATATGTGAATTTCTAAAGGATATCTTCTTATTGTTGACTGATTTCTGGGGTGTGCCCCAAGCTCAGTATTTTTAGTCAAGATTGTCCTAGTGTTAGAAGAAAGACAATGGCTGTTCAATTTAGAGGAAATTGCATAGAACAAGGTACTATTAAAAGACATAGTGTGTCATTGGGTTTTTGTTTGATTGCTTTGGTTTTTTAAAGAGTCAAGACCCCAGTAGCTCACAAGTGTGTTCTACTTCACACTAACAGTAACTCTCTTCTATAAATGAATGACAAAGAATGATTTCTGCTTTTATGAGACCTCCCTCCAGAGTTACACTTAGATTGTTTTCTAGTCTGTTGATTATTTCAGGCAAAGCTTGATTCTCAGGTGTGGAAAAGATACACAATCACATGGAACATTATTTGGGAAACTTCCTGATTGTTCATTTGCTAACCTTCACCAGATTTTCTTTCCAGACAGGTTTTGTACCTCCCTGACAGCACATGTGTGTTGGCTTCACTGGCGCCTGGCATCGTGGGAAAGTAGTGAAGACTCTGAAATAGTTGACAGGTGTACATTAATGTACTGGTTTTGGAAATGGTTCTTCACCTGTTACCTCCCCAGCTCTGGTTGATTTTCAGAAATTTCACTAATATATGAATGGTAAAGGGTACAAAATGCTTGGTATAAAAATCTTGAAACAAAAATTTCTAAACCTTTATATCACGTATTATCTTTCAAAACAAAAGAATAAAATATCCAGCTCTGTGACACCTTTCTACATTATTTTCACAGTTTGCTATAACCTTTAATATGCTTTCAAAACTTGAAATGCATACAGTCAATTGAAATAAAAACTCAAACTGTTATTTTAGATTACTGTCAACAAACTTAGAAAAGACTTCACTGTGATTGAACTTCTTTCCTGTGGCATTTCAGATGTATCCTACACGAAATACAGTTGCTGGCTAACTGGCTCCATCCATGGCTCCTGCGAAGCTGCTTTCCATTCTGTGAAGGCAATAATTCTGAAATCCAGGAGTGATTGTGTTAAATCCTTGGCTGGCAATTTTGTGTGGGACTGGGTATTGAAATGCAGCAAAGCAAATAATGAAGGCATATGTTTACCTATAATTCTTTTTACCTTGGGAGAAGGATTAAATAGGGAAAGTTTGGTTGTTGTCAAATTCTTAACAGTGGCTTTCAAGCATGAAACAGTCCCCAGGCTCTCAGAGGATTTACTTAGCGGTTTGAATAGAGAGGTCTTTACTGCTAATGGAACTGAGATGGCAGGCTTAAACAATGGGGTGCTTTATAGCCTCTTTAGCCACTTGAGAAGATGTAACATCAAATAGCTGAAATCGTCCTGGTCTCCACTGGTGTTTAGGAAGTAGTGCAAAGATTGGGAATGAATAATTCAAGGTTGTACAAGTGTCTGGGTGCCAAAAGGTGGGGAGTATCTAAAAGCTTGATGCACAGAAGGTTTAGAATTGGGAATAGGTACCGAGCTCCGTCTTGAGTATGGTTCAAGGGAGCATTTACAGATGATGACATTTTCTAAGAAAGAAAGAATTTTCACTAGGGATTGATGGAGCTTTGTGTTTTTTTTTTTTAAAAAAAAAGAAAACCCCCAAAACATTTCACTGGGGACTCCAACGCTGGAAATGTGTTATAAAAACAGAATATTTTATTTCTAGTACAGATGGTTGACGATTACTGCTGGTTTGTGTATGCATGCATGTGTGTGTTTAAATAGGGTATAGACGATTACTTAGAGGCCCAAGAAGCTGTTGAAGCTTTATACTACTTAAAGACAAGGCTTTAAAAAGATGGTTGTTGAAGATGGTAGGAGAGACTGAGCCAAGATTTTTCTCTAGTAACCAGTTGATGCCTCTATTTCACACTCACTAGGAATTCTATTTTAGAACATAGTAAAGTAATTTCCCAAATGTCTTCTCTTATGAACCCAGCAGTTTCACTGTCCAGGTGGTCACTAGTGAAATTTGCAAGAAATGTTTTTCTCCTCCTTACATAGAGTAGGTACTTCCCTCAGCATTTGTAGATATTGTTGTTATTTTCCATTGAGTTGCTTGCAACTCAAAACAACAGCTCTGAACTCTATTCTGAGCTAATTTCATTGTCTCTGACATACCTACCCCCATTATCCTAGTCATTGAGTCAATCCATCTCATCCATGGTCTTCCTCTCTTGTGCTGCCCTTCCACCCATTCAAGCATGATACCACTCTACAAGGACTATTACTGCCTGCCATCATGCTCAGAGTATGTGAGAAGGAGCTTCAAAAGCCTTGCCTTCAAGGAGTAGCCTGGTTTCAGCCTCTCTAGGATAGACTTGTTTGTTCTCTTAACAGTCCTTGGGATATTCAGTTCTCTTCTCCAGCACCACAACTCAAAGGCATAGATTCTTTTATTATCCTTATTCATTGTCAAGCTCTCTGATACATAGAAAGTACTTACCAAGACCATGACTTGGGTCAGGTGCACCTTAGTCTCTAGACTACCATCAGTACTCTGGAGAAGTCTCTAACAACAGACTTTCCAATGTGATTTATCTTTGGATTTCCTGGTGGCTGGTACAAAGAGTGTTAATTGTGGTACCACACAAGCTAAAACTGTTAACAATCTCAATTTCTTCTCCATCTATCATGATGCTGCCAGTTGGCCCGTCAACCAACTCAGTGTCACTTATGGGTAGAGATGTTGGGAAATTGTCTGTTTTCTTACAGGCATATCACACCATGGCAGATTGTTATAGGTTGGCCCCAGGAAGGTGACTTGGGAAAGAAGCCCCAGCTGACCTGTAGAGAGCATAGCAGATGAGTAAGTCATTGATATAGTTCCCGACATTTTATTACTACTGTGTAACCTGTCTAACCAAACCCGTAAGATTATTGTTGAGAAAGGGAAACTGACATAAGAGGCTTTTTGGTGTTTCTTTCCTGTAGTTTGAGAATAGTATTCCTCGGTGACGTTATCCAAAATGAAAGACATAAGAAAAGCAAAACCTCTAATCACTGGACCAATAGTCAACAAGATAATTGATGCTGCTGTTGCTATGTACTTTAAGTCACAAACAGTTCATGGTGGAATTCTCCAGAGGATTTTCAGAGACTGAATTGCTTGGGAGGAGATTGCCCATATTTCTCCCATGGTCCAGTTAGTACATTTGAACTGCATGCCTATGGGTTGACAGCACAGCTTCCTACTGCTAAGCTACCATAGATTCCCACAGCATCATGATAGAGGAAGAAAAGATAGAATTTGTCTGTTATTACATTTAACTTCGATTGACTGTCAACATTGTTGATACCAGCAGTCAAGAAATCAGAAAACATATTGTATTGAGAAAATCTGCTGTTAAGGGCCTCTCCAAAGTGCTAAGAATCAGGATACCCGCTTAAAGACTTGAGATGTGTCTGATTTAAACCATGGATTTTTTTTAAGTTACTTCGTATGCATCTGAAAATCAAGTCAATTTAGGAATATAGAAGAAAGATTGATGCCTTTGAATTGTGGTGTTGGTTAAGAGTACTAAATATCCTATGGACGTCCAAAAGAACAGACAAAATTGTCATGGAGGAAGTGCAACTAGGGTACTCCTTAAAGTCAAGGATGGTGACACTTTATTTTACACACTTTGGCCCTATTGTGAGGAAGATCAAGTCCTTCTAGGGAAAAAATATGCTGGTAAAGATGGAGGGTCAGGAAGAGAGGAAGATCCTAAAAAAGGTTAATTCAGTGATTGGAATAGTGGACTCAAGCTATGTTTGTGAGACAAGTACAGGATAGAAGAGGGTTCATAATCTGTTGTTCATAGGGCTGAGGTGGATTGTAGCTGACTTGTTGGTACTTAACAGCACAACAGCATATACATATGGCAAGGATCCTGGTGGTTTTCAAGTTAAAGCACTCAACCGCTATCCAAAAATGAGCTCCATTGTTGTTTTGAATTGCATCTCTCTGATTGCTAGATATTGTGAACATTTCCTCATGTGTTTGTTGGCCATCCAAATGCCCTCCTTTGTGAAGAGTCTTTTCATGTGTTTTGCCTGTCTGTGATTGGGTTATCAGCCTTTTTCTTGTGAAGACCCTGCAGAATTCTGTAAACTTTAGTTAAAAGACTCTTGTATGAAATTTCTTTGACAGATGTTTTCCCAAATCTATAGGCTTTCTTTTCATCTCACGGGAGAACATTTTTGATGTACACAGGGATTTGATTTTAAGAAAGCCCCATTTGTCAATTTTGTCTGCTCCAGGTTGAGCATTTTTTACTTTATTTGCATGTCTACTTATGATGTAGGTCAGGGTTTCTAATTTTATTCCCATTTTTACGTTCTTTATGCTTTAAAATTTATTCCTAGGTTTCTGACCTATGTTGAGATGTTTTTTTGGGTGGTTTGAGGTGTGTGTCCTGTTTCAGTTTTCTGTAGATAGATATCAAGTTTTGCCAGCACCATTTCCAACAACAATAGTGAAATTTAACCACACAACACAACAAACAGTAAATGTTGGAGAGGATGTAGCAAAATTGGGGCTCTTGTGCACTGCTGGTGGGATTGTAAAATAATATAACCGCTATGGGAAGCAGTTTGGTGTTTACTGAAAAAGCTGCACATAGAAAGTACATATGACCTAGCTATTTGGGTATTAGGAATATGTCCCAAGGAAATCAGAACTGGGACATGAATGGTTCAATGTACACTCACAATAACAGGAAAATGGAAACACCCAAATGCCCATTAGCAAACGAATGGATTGAGAAATTACGGTTCATTTGTACAGTGGAATACTATGAAGCTCTAGGGAATAATAGTTTTGTAAAATACTGTATAACAGGAGAGACTAGAGAACATCATGCCAAGTGATATAACTCAGTCACATAAAGACAAATATTGAATTAAGACAACTATTGTGATAATAGGAAGATAATACGTACAAATGTTCAAAAGCAGAAGGGGAAAGGGATTGACATAAAAAGGGAAAGGAGAAAAGATAGAAGAGGTTGGTGGGTGGAGAGGGAAGTGAAGGATTGGGAAGTGTTCAATGGGGACCTGAAAAGGTAGGGTGATAGTCGTTGTTGTGTGCCATTAAGTAACCTGTGACTCATACTGATTCTGTGTACAACAGTCCTAAATCCTGCTCTGTCCTGTGCCAACATTATTGTTTCTGACTCACCTACACCCATTACCCCAGTCACTCAATCAGTTCATCTCATCGAGGGTCTTCTTCTCTTGTGCTGTCCCTCTGATTTCCCAAGAATGATATCCCCCTCCAAGAGCTGGTCCCTCCTTGCAACATGTCCAGCCTGGTCTCATCCTCTCTAGGACGAACCTATTTGTTCTCCTAACAGTATATTAAATCCTCTTCTCTAGCACCACAGCTCAAAGGCATCAATTCTCATTCTATCATCCCTAGTTATCAATTCTAATTCTGTCATCCCTAGTCATTGTTCAGCTTTCTCATGAATAGCAAGTAATTACAGTAACTATGGCCTGAATCAGGTGCACCTTAGGGTCCAGACTGACATCGTTGCTCTTCAGTACTCTGGAGATGTCTCTGACAGCATACTTTCCCAATACAATTCATCTTTTAATTTCCTTGCTGCTGGTACGAAGAGTGTTGATTGTGTAGCCAAGCAAACTAAAGCTGTTTACAGTCTCAATGTGTTCCCCATCTATCATGATGCTGCCAGTCAGCTCAGTGGTGAGAATCTTTGTTTTGTTGATATTGAGATTCAAGCCATATTGAAGGCTGCAGACCTTGACCTTCTGCAGCAAGTGCTTCAGGTCCTCCTCATTTTGGCAAGTAGAGTTGTGCCATATGCGTAATGCAGATTATTGATGAGTCTTCCTCCTATCCTGATGCCACATTTCTATTCATAGAGCCCAGCCTCCTGGATAATCTGTTTTGCATATAGACTTGAAAAGATACAGAGATAGGACACATACCTGTTATACGTTCTTCCCAATTTTGAACCATGCAGTGTTTCCTTGCTCTGTTCTGACCTCCTGGTCCAAGTATAGGTTTCACAAAAGCACAGACAAGTTCTGGGGTTCTCGTCAGAGTCAGCCACAGTTTGTTGTGATCCATATAGCCAGATGCCTTTGCATAGTCATTAAAACACAGATAGACATTCCTCTGGTACTCCCTACTTTCAGCCAAGATCCATGTAACTTTAGCTTTAATATCCCTAATACCATTGCCTCTTTTAAACCTAGCCTATATTTTATTCAGTTCTGTTGATGTGCTGTTGACATGAAGAAATACTAATTATATAAAATGTGATACTTATGAATGAATGATTGTATTAAACACAAAATACATGTAAAAAAGATGATGTATATAATTGATTATATGCAAAACAGTAACACATTAAAAAAGAAAATATTACCCCTTCTCTCATTTCTCTTTCTTTACACCCCAGGAAAACTCCTCTTACGTTCATTAAATCAGGCTGTGACCAGAGAAAGAATGTTACATCCAAACCTCATCCTTCTCATTGCCATCACAACTGTAACTTATTCATTACTGTTGTCAGGTACATAGTCACCCTGTGACCTTGTCCTGTCATGCTCCGTCCTCATGATCTTCAACATGCTCAGGCACCTTATTACAGTCACTGTGCCAGTCTGTCTCATTGAGAGTCTTCCTTTCTTTCATCTTTTCCAATATGATAATCTTTTTCCAAGGACTCCTGACAACATGTCTGAAGTATGTGAGATGAAGTTTCAGCATCTTTGCTCTATCGAGCACCCAGATTCCGCCCAGACAGACTTACTATTTTGTCAGTCCAAAAATATTCAGTACTCTTCTCTAATACCATAATCCCAAGGGCTTGATAATTGTTTGGTCTTCCTTATTTGTGGTACAACCTTCAGATTCATAGGAAACAGTTGAAAATTCCATGGCTTGAATTATGTGCACCTTAGTCTTTATACTGATATCCTATTAACATATAGAGATCAAGATTTAAAGAGCATCATAAATGGATGATAATTACATCAGATCACATCATCAGTATGGTTTTCATTATATAATTGACTAATTAGATCATTACTAACTGCTCAAATGCATTTTTTCATAACTGCTTAACCACTGAAAATCAAGACCTCAGCCATTTATTTGACGGATGCTTGGGGAACAAAATTGTGGCCTGAGCAGGAGAAGCTTGAGGCTTGGGCATGCAGAATTTGGTTTTCTTCCTGAGAGAGCAGAGAGTTAATGATTGAATGGATCTGGTGGTGTGCCATGTGCGTGAAGACACATATGTGCCTGTCTGTAGGTCTGTGCTGAGGAAGAGAGGAGGAGAACACAGAATGGGCACGTGAAAGCAGCCAAAGTGAAGCCAAGTTCTCCTTTGAACCAATAATCCCAGTTGTGTTTTTTCCCCCAGGTGTAGGAGGAAAACTAATTTTCTAAAACTTTACATTTCTGATTTTTCTGCAGTCTCAGCAGTCACTTATGTGAAATTTTAGCATGCCTTTTTTATTTTACATCCTTAAAATGTTAAACTTGCTTGCTTTAATGCTATTTATGGTTTTATTAATAATTTTCTAGTATTTCTTTTTGATGCAAGGCAATTTTATGTTGGCAATATTTTACATGATTTCTAGTTATAAAACAGCATTGCTTTTAATTTAAGTCTTATCTAAACTTAATAAATGTTCTATCAGATATATTTTATATTTTAAATTCTGTATTTGATTGTTTAAAAAGAAAAACCAAAACCAACAAAAGTTCATTGCTTTAAGGTCAGTTCCAACCTATAGCTGATCCTTCTATATGATTTATAGCCTTTGAAAGCCTTTGTGTGTGTGAGGGGCGAGGGGGGCGGGGAAGGGGTTTAGCTATGAGTCATTTATTGGCATGTGACAGCATCAAAAACAAAAAGCATGCACTCATCTTTAGCAAAGTTTGTTTTCTGAGCTCCCATTTTAAAAGGCTTGGCAGTGTTTGAACGTGTTGTTTGCAGGCTACATACCATACACCCTAGACATACAGAGCTTGGATAGAGGGAAGGTCTAAATAGATAAATAGAAAGAGCTGCAAAACTTTTCTAAGATGACAAAAACTACGTGCTAGATAAACTCACTGCTGTTACATAGATTCTTAATCATAGAGACCCTCTATCAGTTTCCAAATTTGTGGGTGGGAGGAGAACACCTACCTTTTTGCCTTTGGAGCACCTGAGGGGTTTGAACTACTAACCTTTTGATTAGTAGCCTGACATTTTATGCACTACATTATAGGGGCCAGAAAAATATGTTGGAGTAGCAGAAATTGTGTGGCGATGGAAGGAGGCATGCAGGTAGCTTCTATGAGCAGGTGCCCCCCC
>NW_006399847.1:10247426-10270491 GCF_000299155.1 Elephantulus edwardii
CCGTCCTAGAGCTGGTGGTTCAACGAGCCTTGCAGATAATGAGGGTGCATTGCAACTGCTTGCCCTCAGTCTGAACTCCACTAATGCTATTCTGTGTTCTGTCTTGGGGGTGGGTGGGATATGTGTGAGAATTTTGACCTGCTGCTTTACTTTTACTACTTCATCCCTGCCGATTGGTAATTACACTTGGCTGCCCTCAGCCTGAACACTGATGCTAGACCTCATCTCCTACTTATGGGGATTAGGACTCTCCTCCTCTGTAGTGAGAATTCCCTGGTTTCTTCCTCTTGTCACAGCTCTAGGATGACTCACACTGAAGAAATGGTGCTGAAATGAGGATACCTTCTGGAAGCTGCTGGCTCCGTTCTATGCTTGTTTCCACTCACCTTCTGAACATTGCTGACTTGCACATCCAGTAACTCTGTCATCACTCTGGCTAGGAAATTTTCCCCTTATGGTTCTCCCCCTGCTCCCCCCCCCATTAAATCTTGCCATCCTTTAGGACCTCTGATATAGGCATTTGAAGAGCTTGCCTTCCGACCCACTTAATCCTGCTAGTGCATGCCCCCTTGGTGGTGAAGTGTGGACCCTCACATTTGGGCCTGACTCTGAGTCTTAAGTTGGGATTGGACAAGGCCTTCAGTGATGTGTAGCTGTTCCCAACAGTTAGTAAATGTCCTATGCCTACTGGGCCCTTGGGGCCTCAGGGACTGTAAAAGAATTATAGTGAGGCCATTGTAGTGGGCACCAGAGCTACTCAGTTTGGGTATTTGTACAATTTTTACCTTAAAAAACTTTCTTCAGTATTTTAGAGGGGAATTTTGTGGGAGGAAATAGAACCTAATTGTTTCTTTACTGAATAACCTGTAAATGGGGCAGTAACAAAAGTTAATTCGGAAGCAGATTGTTTCAAGGGTGTCAGAGTGATGTGAGTTTCATTCATAACTAAAGAAGCCTTGTTCAAATAAATCATAATGAGCAGCTTTACTTGTTCCCCAAATGAAAACAAGATCTTATTTTTTATAAAATCATTTGAAATATTTTTGCTGGTCTTATGACAATATCTGAGAGCTGGACAATGAATAAAGATGACAGAAAAAGAATTGGTGCCTTTGAGCTGTGTTGTTGGAGAAGAGCATTGACTATCCCATGGACAGCCAATAGAACAAACAGATATGTCTTGAATAGGGAGCAATCAAGAGTGCTTTTTGGAGCCCAGAATGATGAGGCTTCTCTTCACATACTTTGGATGTGTTGCTAGGAGGTCCTGTTCCTTGGAGAAGGACATGATACTTGGAAGGGTGGAGGGTCAGCAAAGGAAAGGACCACCCTCAAGCAGGTGGATTGATATGGTGACTATTGCAGTGGGCTTTTGTGTGTCAGGAAGTGTGGTGGTGGCGCAGGAGAGAACAGGGTTCAGATCTTTTGTTCATAGGGTTGCTATGACCCATGCTCAACTTGACAATATCTAACAACAACATCATGACAACGTATTTGATACACTATTTCAATATGTAATGTGTCAAATACAATAATAGTTACCCATGGTAGACAGTGTTTGGTGGAGCTTCCTGATTAAAACAAGCTTGGAAGCAGGAGTGGCATCTACTTCTGAAATAGCTTGCCTCCAGAAACTCTATGAACATGGAGAAACGATGAAAGTTTTAGAAGTGTTAAGGTCATAGGGTTTTTTCATAGGGTCGCTATGAGTCATCTATGACTCGATGGCACCTAATAACAACAACAATATAAAAATACATATATTTTAGTTCTCTGAACTACTGTTAGGTTTCTGTATGTAATACTGGATGCTTTAAAGTGTCTGAAGAAGTGATAAACTTTCATTTAGTCTCCAGTCATGAAAATAATTCAGGATCTAACTATCAATTTATTTAATGATTCTTCTTAAAATTTATTAAACTCTTGTTGTTGTTATGTGTTGTTGAGTCGCGACTCATAGCGACCCTTTGTACAATAGCCCTAAACCCTGATCTATCCCTTTCCAATTTTACTGTCTCCAACACACCTATCCCCATTACCCCAGTGACTGAATCAATCTATCACATCAAGGGTATTCCTCTACTGTGCTGTCTCTCCACCCTCCCAAGCATGACGTCCCTCTCCAGAAACTGATCCTGCCTTGCTACATGTCCAAATTATGTCAGACAAAGCTTCAGAATCCTTGCCTCCAAGGAGCAGTTTGGCTTCACCCTCTCCAGAACGAACTTGTTTGTTCTCCTAGCAGCCCATGATATTTTCGTTACTCTTCTCCAGCATGACAGCTCAAAGGCATCAACTCTCCTTCCATGATCCCTAGTCATTGTCCAGATTTCTGACATATAGCAAATAATTGCAAAGACCATGGCCTGTATCAGGCTCACCTTAATCTCTATACTGACATTGTTGCTACTCAGTACTTTGGAGAGGTCTCTGACAGCAGATTTTCCCAATGCATTTCATCTTTTAATTTCCTTGCTGCTGGTACCAAGAGTGTTGATTTTAAAGCCAAGGAAACTTATGCTGCCAACAATTTCAATCTCTTCATCATCCATTATGATGCTGCCAGTCTGCCCAGTGGTAAGAATCTTTGTTTTCTTAACATTGAGCTTCAAACCATATTGAAAGCTGCAGTCCTTGACCCTCCACTGCAAGCGCTTCAGGTCCTCCTCAGTTTCAGCAAGTAGTGTGTCATCTGCATAATGCAGATTTTTGATGAGTCCACCTCCAATTCTGATGCCACACTTCTCTTCATAGAGCCCAGCCTCCCAGATAATTTGTTCTGCATATATATTGAAAAGATATGGAAATAGGACACATCCTTGTTGCACACCCTTCCCAATTTTGAACCATGCAGTGTTTCCTTGCTCTGTTCTGGCGAGTGCCTCCTGGTCCAAGTATAAGTTTTACATAAACACAATCAAGTGTTCTGAGATTCCCATTCTTCTCAGCGTCAGCCACAGTTTGTTGTGATACACACAGTCAAATGTCTTTGCATAGTCAATGAAACACAGATGGACATTTCTCTAGCACTCTCTACTTTCAGCCAAGGTCCCTATAACTAGTTAAATATGTTTCTCTTATCCCTAGTATATTTTTGTTAAGCAGTAATTGTTGAAATATGACATTACAAGGTACTATAACTTTCTTAATTTAATAAATTTACAAAACTAGTTCCTAAGAAATATATTTCTTCTAGCTTCACTTACATAATTGAAAATTTAAATTACTATATCATCTTTAGTCGTATGGAATTTTAAGAATCATCTGAAGATCCTACTTTAAGTTAAAAGGAAAAATCAATTTTCATTCATTTCTACTTTATTTTTTAGTCTTTTCTTATCTTTTCATCAAAATTTTTAAAAATCCTATTAAAATTTTTAGTCTTACCCATAACTGTCAGTAATTCTTTCATTCAACAGATAATTGAATGCTTCTGTGTCATATACTCTTCTCACTGCTGTCAGGGACAACCAGAATAGACACAAAGCCTGACTCCTTGGAGTTCATGCTCTCTCTACTTATGGGCATTTTGAGGTGACAGGCACTGTGCTGTGTACTTTTCATTGATGAGCTCTTTTAATCCTTCTACTAGCCCATCGTTCACATACTTTGTGAATATTGATAGGAGAGGCTACTCCTTTGAAAAGATCATCATGTTTAGAAATGTGGATAGTCAGTGAAAGTGAGGAAGGCCTTCCATGAGATAGGTTGACACAGGACTCAAGTATATCAGAGATAATGAGGATGGCACAGGATAGGACAAGGTTCAGGTCACCAAGAGTAGAACTTGACTTAATAGCACCTAAGAAAAAAAGCCACGTGAACTCATAGTGGAAAGTGTGATTATTATCCTCCTGCTGTAACTAAAGAGTAAGCTGAGGCTTAAGAGGTTTACCATTTCAACCCTGGTTGGTGACTAGAAAGGTATCCACCCCATCTTCATCTGCCCCAGTGTTGACTTCCTGACCACTATGTAGCCCATCTCATTTGAAGCCTTCTAATTCAAGGAATAGCTTCCATTAGGTATTGATATGAAGCTACTTAAATTTAATCCTAGGAATGAGGCTGAATCTGAAGGTGAATGCAGGGAAATTTCTGAAGCCTTAGAGAAATACACAGAATTGTTGGAGATGATAATCATGTCCTAGAAAGGGAAGTTCCAGGGTCTGTGGAATTGCATCAATGGGTAAAAATTCCTAGGTTAGTGTAAGGAAGTACTGTCTAACCTGTCCACAGAAAGAATGAATTTCCTTATTCACTAATGAATTATGATGAAGAATCTTAGGCTTGGAACTGTGACCATAGTTGAAAGGAATTATGGTTCAGATGGCTGGCTAAATATCATTGTACATCAGAATTCTCTTCTCTAAAAGGTTGTATTTTGCCTCCCTAAGTTGTTTTCATTCCTTAAGTTTAGGGTGAGGCTGGAAGGTCTATATTTTTAACCACCATAATAGATAATCCACGTTGGGGGAGGATAGGATTGGTGACAGGGCAATGCTCCAGACAAAGATCACAGATGTAAAAAAAAGAGCCCCATTTCTGAGGGAAGTACATTGAATATTTTTGAAACAGAAAATTAAGTTAGGAAACCAGAGTGAAGGCAGTAGCATTGTTTTGGGGAAAAGTGGAAAAACAGTTGCAGGCCAGAGATTGAAGAATCTGCTGAATTATGTTAAAGATTGAGAGAGAGACAGAGAGAGACAGAGACAGAGACAGAGAGAGAGAGAGAGAGAGAGAGAGACAGACACAGACAGACAGACTGCTGATGGGAAGTGAAGGTGTCTTTGAGAGCTGTATTTAGCAGGACATAGTGAAGGGTTAGTTAAACTGTTAAAGGAAAGGGGAGCAGTGATGATGCTGATGCTGTCATTTCCCAATTACAGGAACCCTGGTGGAGGACCAGCTTGTGGGAATGTTGTCAGTTCTAGAACTGGAAGTGCTGGAACGTCTCTGGAGAGTGTGTAGGAGATGAAGCTGGGAAGTTGAAGCCACCGGTAGATGGACTTACCCATGGTGTGACTTATTATTAGAGGGTGCAAGGCTGACTGGAATTCTTCCTAACATTGATCTCCCGTTGATGTGATGTCATAGAAGCCCAGGGAGTACAGTTCAAAATGGTGGAGTGGCCTAGAGGGAGCAAAGGACGAATCCTGGAAGATACACCCTTTGACTCACGGGCGTGGAAGTGACTGGTTGCTTTAGTGACAGCTGCTGCTTGGGGGCAGTAATGGAGGCTGTGGCAAGGCACAGAGAGAACAGCTCCAGGTGGCTCCAGGTGAAGCAGGCTGTGAAGAAGAGCAGAAGTAGGACTATTGCTTGAAGGGGAGGTAGAAAGAGGCTTTTTCAATTTTGAAAAATAGAAAAGTGTTGGTCTACATGACCTTATAATTTAGAAGTATAGAGGATGGAATTTAAAAATCAAGTAATGCTTTTAAAGTTTTCTGATTTTATCTTAAAACCTTTTCTATAATGAACTGTGAGGGATTCTGGAGATGATGATGGATATGGAGCCCTCGTGAGGCTATGTTTGGGAGACTAGAGCTTTGTTTCTCTCCCTGACATAAGAGGCACATGCCAGTAATACCACTTTATACTTTGTTATCCAGGGAGCAAGCATCACAGATGCGTGCTGGAGTGAGGGAGTGTCCCTGTGACGGGTGGCTCTGTGGACTGGGCATCTATGCAGCACACCTCCCTGGGCCAGGGTCTGCTTCCCCTTTAACAGAGAAGTGTGTAACTTTCAGTATGTCTGTGACTGCTGCTCTCACTCATTTCCCTTCATAGGGATTTGTTCTTCTGTTCCACAAATCTGTGTCCTGTTTTATTTAAAACAAATGTAAGTCTTTAATTAAGAAGGCTTTAAAGTCTTGAGATTACAAAGTAATCTTCAATCCAATCCTCCGGAATTCGAACCAAATCACCCAATATCTCAAGTGTCCTTTCAGCTTTAAATAGAAGTGGAATCCCACTGAGAAATATTACCCAGCCTCATCAAATCTCTTGTTAATTTCTTTCTTTGTTTTTACCTGTTCTTCCATAGTCAACAAGCATGGTTTCTTACGGAAGTGATTCTCAACCTTAGTAACTGTGAGAAGATCGATTTCTTCCATTAACTTTGCTTTAGTAACACATTTGCTTTCAGAATGACAGATTTAGGAACACAGAATGCTTTTTAATTTCCCAGTGCTCCAGGGAGTCAGTCAGGCTGGTCCTGAGGATTATAGAATCAGGCTTTGGGGTTAGATAAAGGTCTGGAGACACAGCTAATGTTTCTGAGAAGCATGGGTGGCTTTCTTAACACTGTATTCAGCTCTTGTTTTGGAATATTCTTGTGCATGATGCCACACTACAGGTCCATCAGGGGATGGGGCAGGAATGTTCACTAGAGAGGTTAGGAGAATTTGATGACCAGTTAATACCAGTGCTGATTGATTGTATTCACATAAGCTAAACAAAACCAGGTGCCATCTAGTTGACTGTGACTCATGTCATCCCTATGAATACTGGTCCGAACCTTGTCCTATCCTGTGCCATCCTTATCATCTTTGATATACTTGAGTCTGTTATGATCACTGTGCCTGTCCATCTCATTGGATGTCTTACTCTTTTACCAGACTGCTTTTCTAAGCATAATGTCCCATTCTGAGGACTGGATCCTCCTAAATGACATACCCAAAATATAAGAGATGAAGCTTCGTCATCCTTGCTTGTAAGAAGTACCCTCCCTAAGATATATTTGTTTGTTCTTTTGGCAGTCCATGGAATATTCCATAATCTGAAACATCACAACTCAAAGGTGTCGATTTTTCTGTCAACCTTTGAAATTATTCAACTTTCAGATGCATAACAAGTAGTTGAAATGGCTAGATGCCTCTTAGTCTTTAGAATAATATCATTGCAGCTTAACACCTTGGAGAGATCCTTGACAGCACATTTACTCAATGCAGTATGTCTTTTGATTTCTTGACTGCTGGTACCAAGAATGTTGATTGTGGATCCAAGCAAGATGAAATTGTTGAAAACTTCAATTTTATTTCCATCTATCATGTTATTTGTTACCTATTGGCCCAGTGGTGAGGATATTTGTTTTCTTGATGTTGAGATGTAATCCATATTGAAGGCTGTAGTCTTTGATCTTTTGTAGCAAGAAGATGTAGTAAAACCCCATGATATAATGCTCTGTAGTTGGCACATTGTACCCAGATCTAAAATATCTGAAGGAAAACAAGATTGGAGATTGTTTAAGGGTGCCATCAGCAACAGGGGACTAGGTGAATAGTACTGGGCCACCTGTCACCATAGCTCTTTTTTCCTGTTCTTTTTCACTGTGGACTCTTTTGGTCCTGGAATCCCTGGACCATTGATGATGCTCTGTTCGTAGTGCCAGTCTACAAGTGAAGAAAGTAATATCCCTATTTTATTGATAACAAAAACAAGGCTCAGCAGAGCTAAATAAATACCAACAAAAGCTGTCCAGGTACTGTTTAGACTTTAATTCCAGAGGCCATGGAATTTTTATCCCAATTCTTGACTGTTAACATATGGATAGATTATAGGTAGGTCTTCTCATCTACCAGAAGCCTCAGGGTTTGAGTGTTTGACCATGTTTCTCTGAGCAGAGCCTGTGCTTAGCATTGCCGCAGTAAGTACCAAGCTGAACTGCCTGGAAAAGCTCCAGGGCCACCTGTATTCTAATTAGAGAAGTGTCACATTTCCTTCATAAACTATGCCCAGGGCCAGGATAAGCTTCACATCACAGCCCACAAACTATCTATGGCAAATTATCTGGATTTAGGCATGGGGTATCCAGAGGAGTTGTGAAGATGAAATGGTGCAGGAGAATCATAATGGTCTCTCCCCAAAGTTATGTACTGTTTACTGTAGGATTTAGCATGACTGATTAGTAAGCTGTTCTGAAAAGCTGTGAAAACATGAAAAAAATTCAGCGATTGCCTCAGTCCCCTAAATAGTTTTATGTTAGCAATTAGCAGTAACGGTCTTTCATTAATCCATCAGATTTCTGACGCTACATCCTAAAGCAGGAGATAATCGAGAATCCTCAGGATTAGCCGCCGAGGCATCACACTACAGAGTGTCATTAAGCAGTGGTGTTGAGCTAGCACATTGAAGCAGAAAAATGGTGGAGCAGTAATTCCCTGTGTTAACTGTCAGGCATGCTAAGAGGCAGGAGGTTAGTCTTTGCAGGTGTGTGTAAGTGGGCTTGGAGTAAGTTAAGACACTGCTGTTGGGACACTCACATGTCTCTGCAGAAGAACCATATTGCTTTTAATTCAAGTGGCTCAGGTGAGCTGTGAAGTGGGTCTTGTTCCCATGGACTAGGGAACTCATTCGTCCTTAGCAGTCTGTGCTTGCTCTACCTTCAGTCCATCTCTGAAAGGGTTGCCGTCTGTCTTTTCTTAGATTCCTAACTTCCCTACTTGCTCATAATTCCTGGTTTTGTCACCGCCTTGTTCCCACCTCTCTTTGCCTTATCAGAAACAAGATGGTGAGTGTTGGTGTGTGACATCTCAACTTAGGTTTGGTTTCTGTCCCACCCTGGCAAGGTAGCTGGGCCCCACTTACTCAAAGCCCTTTCTCCCCACAGGCCCCATCAGCATCTCCTCATCTGTGTAACTGGCAGAGCCCTGTTTAGTTCTCAGGTGACAATCTGCAGTCATCTTTGGTGCCTCTTTTTCTCTTACATCCACATTCACCTGTGATTCTCTTCATGGATGTAATGGGAAGAGAACAGTCTTGCTAATGGCCTTGCTACTGTCCGCAGTGCCCAAAAATGTTCTGCTGGGGTGCTTCAAAATAAGAGTCCAACCGTTTGGACTTGAATGGTTTCCCATCTCACTTGGGAGCATACAGGAACTGCCTCCAGCCCTTCTCTCATCCATCTCCTACTGCTCTTCCTTCAGCTCCTTCTTTTGCCCAGTGTCCTTGCTTTTCTGGAAACCACTTGAAGCCTTGTTATTGCTACACACCCCACCCTCAGCCTGGAATATGACACTCTCAGAAAGAATCTCACAAATCACCTCATTGTTTCCAGGTTTCTGCTAAGAGCTCCCGTGAGCAGAGATGTCTTCTCTGATTGATCACCTTGTATTTTTTAACCTGTATATGCCATGGACTGCTAGGAGAACAAACAGATTTGTCCTGGAGAGGGTGAAGCCAGAGTGTTCCCTGGATTCAAGGATTCTGAAGCTTCGTCTGACATATTTTGGGCATGTTGCAAGGAGGTCCTTGGAGAGGGACATCATGTTTGGCAGAGTGGAGGGGCGGCGAAGGAGAGGAAGACCTTTGATGAGATGGATCAATTCTGTGACTAGAGAGGTGGGAATAAGTGCATTTGAGATGGCTAGGTTGGCACAGGATAGAACAGCATTTAGAGCTCTTGTACATAGGGTCGCTATGAGTCACAAGCGACTTGATGGCACATAACAACAACAACAACAACAACAACAACAACATTAGTATCATATCTAAATGTCACATTTTTTATAAAATTGCCTGTATCCTCTACTAGGATGCTTACTCCATTAGAAAACAGGACTTTTAATTTTATTGAGTATTATTTTTAAATTAAAAAAATTTCTTTTATTATTATTTGTGTTTATGTGTACCGTCAAATCAGATCTGACAGGTACAGGAAGATATTGTCTCTCCTTCTCCAGCAAAGTATCTGGTGGATTAAAACTGTGCACCTCTGGGATTGCAGTGCAGCTTCTTGCCACTAGGCCACCAGAACTCACCTATTTTATTCAGCATTTTATGCACAGCTACTCTTTTCAAAACCGTATGATTTTGAGAAATGAAGACCTATAACAGTAAGTCCAAAATCACTCAGTCATTGACACTCAGTGACAATGCAATGCCCACTTCCTAACATTTATACCCTCAGAGTTTGATTACTCCCGAGAACCTAGCTATACTGCGATGTTTTCCTGGCTTCCTATATGCATTGCCTTTAGCTTTGTTCCTTTGCCTATGTTATTGGCACATGTTGAAAATGCCTTTTCTCATTTTAACAGCTTCTGGATTTATTACTTTAATGCCCAGTTGAATTGCTGTGCAATAAGACTGAATCTCTCTCCTCTGAATTTTGATACCACCTACAGATTTGACACATTAAGATTTGTTTGTGAACATCTTTATCCTTACGCTTGTGAACTCTTTGATGATGGAGCTATTTTAATTTTTCTCTTTTGTATCCTTACAATTCAATCCTTACCATATCTTCCTTTGTTGTAGTATTTCCCCAACTTATTTACTGATTGAAACTCAAAGCTCTTATCTAAAGATATCTCAGTTAATGTGGAAAGTGGTGTTATTATCTTTGTATTAGTTATTATGTGAACAAGAAAAATGCATACAGTAACAAATTAGGCTGTGTTATTCTCATACTAAATTTCCCAAAGATAATATTAATACATCACACAGACATTTCTCATTTCATTTTTTTTTAAATGTAGAAACAAAACTAAACTTGAACAACTGAAAGCTCACAGTAGGTTTTGTGTAGGTTTTTTTAGAAATGAATATTTCCACATGGAAAGAAATAACTTTTAAAGAAGAAAAAAATCCCAGCTTTTAAATTTGCATAGTTTTCTCTAATATTCTCCCTTGTGTTTTTGTTGGAATTTTAAATATTTTTATATGTGTCTATGAACATTAGAGAAATGATGATAGTTATAAAACAGTGTTCAGATCTTTTGTTCATAGGGTCACTATGAATTGTGCTTAACTCAATGGCACTTAACAACAACAACAACAAAGAAAAATAAGAAAGAAAAAGGACAAAAACTTTTGACAATAAACATATATTTCATATTCCTGTAAATTCTTCTGATTTTAATTATTAAGGTGATTTTACGGTGAAGGTCCTTAAATCCCATTTCCTTTCTATCAACCCTATGATATGTAGCTACTTCATTGTTTAATTAGCTAATATTTTTAATTTGCATAGCACAATATGGAGAAGAAATGAATGCTTACTTTTTCTATTCCTAAAGAAAAATTATTCCTGACTTTTCTGTAAAACAACTGATATTATGGTTATTTTCATATGTCTTTTGTGTACTGAAACAGATCAAAGACTTCAGCCTTCAATATGGATTACATGTCAACATAAAGAAAACAAAAATACTCACTACTGGTCCAAAAGGCAGCAGCATTATAGATGGAGAAAAATTTAAGTGGTTGATGATTTCATTTTACTTGGATCCACAATCAATACCCACAGCAGCAGCAGTCAAGAAATCAAAAGGTATACTGCACCGGGAAAATTGACTGTGAAGGAACTGTTTAAAGTACTGTAGAGTGAGATTTTAGTTTAAGGACTAAAGGGCACATGATCCAAGCCATTATGGTTTTCAGTTGCTTCATGTGCATCTGAAAGTTGGATAGTGAATAGGGAGGACTAGTAATAAAGAATTGATACCTTTGAGTTGTGATTGGCAATGAATATTGACTGTACTGAGGACTGCCAAAACCCCTAATCTGTCTTGGAGGAGGTGCAACCAAGGTGCTTCTTAGAGGCAAAGATGGTGAAACTTTGTCTCATATGCTTTGGACATGTTTGCAGGAGGGACCAGTCCTCAGAAGAAGGCATCATGATAGGAAAGGTAGAGGTCCAGAGGAAGACCTGTAATGAGATGGATTGACACAGTGAACACAACAGTGGGTTTGAGCGTGGCAGGGATTTTGAGAATGGTTCTCATTTGTTGGTTAAATAGGCACAGTTCTGATCTGTTGATTAAAGGATTGCTATAAGTCATGGTCACCTTGATGAATCCTAACACAATGCACTTATGTTTAGATTCCATAGAAGTTTGTAGGGAAAGGGTAAATTATTTATCTATTAAGTGATAATACCTTGTGAACACTTTTTTAAAGAATTTATATAATTCTAATTATTTAATGTTAAATATTATTGAGTCCAAACATGAAAACCCCTGAGTTCAGCCAAGTTAATGCCTCAAAGATCCCAGAAAAGCTCCCGGAAATGAGCAGCCTATGGGGACCCACCAGGAGTCACAATTGTCTGATGGTGGCTTCCTTGCTGAGGCAGTTCTGCTAAATCGACTAGGGATGTATTACAATTCTTAGAGGCCCCAAAGGCACTATGAAACCCAGAGAATGCCCACTTCAGTGAAATGTGATGGAATTAAATCCGTTTGGTTAAGTTTAGTTACTCAGTTTATTTATGGTTAATGGCTGACTTGGCTTCTGTTTGTTTGAGAAAGTTAGGAAAAGCCATGAAGATTATGCCAAGAGGCTTAAGGAAAACAAATGCTTCCGTTTTCTTTTTAAAAAGTAATTTTACTGTGTTTTCACTGAACGTTTACCCAGCAGAGTAGGTTTTCATTTGACAATTTCTGCACAAATTGCTCAGTGACATTAGCTACATTTTTCACAGTGTGTCAGCATTCTCTCTAATTGCATCCTGACTATCCCATTTTTAGGACTCTGGCTTACCTACCCCCTTCTCATCTTTGTATTCGATTAATTGCTGACCTTTGATTGCATACAGATGCATTTCTAATGGCACACAGTGCTCATGTATTTTGTGTGACAATTTGTTGTTTCTTTAAAATGTAATCTCAAGGTAGTTTAGGCTCAGAGTTTAAAGAGAATTTATGCATCTTCCTGTGTATTGTCTATACAAGACTCCAGGGGCAATTACGACTTCTATTAAAAGTGGTGATTGAGCCCATTCTGGATCAGCAGATCCAACAGAAAGGAGTGAAGCTTTGTCTCAGTAACTACATGTAAAATATTGGGAAATCATCTTCCTACCTTGGGTCCTGCCCGGAACCCTCAGCCCATTTCTGTGGCTGGGTCTTGAACATCCTAGTTTTGAGTCATGTTCACTTTCCTGCGATGGAGGTGGTAAATGACTGATTAGATTTCCCACTAGACCCACTTGACAAGAGGAAGGACTTGGTTTTGAAGAAGGAAATAAACCCACTTTGCTGCTAGAATCTTGGTTTACACTCTCAAACTAAAGCCATTGCCACCAAACCTTAGATAATAGAATTCAAACTCTAACTTACTGCCATCAAGTCAGTTCCAAGTTTCCATTTCTAACACCCCTCCATTGGGATTCTGAGACTGTAAATTGTAGCAAGAAGAAACTTCTCATCTTTCTCATTAAGACCCACTGGTGGACTTCAATCATCAGAGAAGCATCACCTTTGGGTTAGCAGCCCAACTCTACATTCTACTCCACCAGAAAACCTTTTTATTGTAGGACACAGTGACTAATTAGGAGAATACCTAACTCTTTAGAGAAGAATTTCAATTTAGTCTCACTTTGTTGTTGTTATGTGCTGTCAATTTGCCTGTGACTCATAGCAACCCTATGTACAACAGCCCTAAACCCTGCTCTATCTTGTGCCATTCTTAATGTCTCTAATACAGCTACCCCTGTTACCCCAGTCACTGAATCAATCCATCTCATCAAGAATCTTCCTCTCTTGTGCTGGCCCTCCACCCTCCCAAGCATGATGTCCCTCTCCAAGTACTGGTCGCTCCTTGCAACATGTCCATAGTATGTCAGATGACTCTTCAGAATCTTTGTCTCCAAGGACCACCTTGGTCTCACCCTCTCTAGGACGAAACTTTGTTTTCCTAGCAGTCCATTCACACCATATCCAGCACCACAGCTCTAAGGTATTAATTCTCCTTCTATAATTTCTAGTCAGTGTCCAGCTTTGTGACACATAGTAAGTAATTGCAAAAAAAATATGGCCTGAATCTGGTGCCTCTTAGACTCCAGAATGACTTTGTTGCTCTTCAGTACTTTAGAGAAGTCTCTGACAGCAGAATTTCCCCATGCAATTCAGATGTCTTTTAATTTTCTGGCTGCTGGTACCAAGAATGTTGATTTTGGAGCCAAGCATACTAAAGCTGTTAACAATCTCGATCTCTTCACAATCCATCATTATGCTGCCAATCGGCCCAGTGGTGAGAATCTTTGTTTTCTTGATGTTGAACTTCAATCCATCCAAGGCTGTAGTCCTTGACCTTCTGCAGCAAGTGCTTCAGGTCCTCCTCAGTTTCAGCAAGTAGGGTTCTGTCATCTGTGTAACACAGATTTTTGATGAGTTTTTCTCCAGTCCTGATCCACATTTCTTCTCATAGAGCCCAACTACCCAGATAATCTATTCTGCATATAGATTGAAAAGGTATGGAGATAGAACACATCCCTGGTGTACACCCTTCCCAATTATCAACCATGCAGTGTTCCTTTGCTCAGTTTTGATGACTGCCTCCTGTCCAAGTATGTTGTTGTTGTTATGTGCCGTCGAGTCGATTGCGACTCATAGCGACCCTGTGCACAACAGCCCTAAACCGTGCTCTATCCTGTGCCAATCTCATTGCCCCTGACAAACCCATCCCGAGTATCCCAGTCACTGAATCAATCCACCTCATAGAGGGTCTGCCCCTCCTGCGCTGTCCCTCCACTCTACCCAGCATGATGTCCCTCTCCAAAGACCTGTCTCTCCTTACAACATGTCCAAAGTATGCCAGACGAAGCCCCAGAATCCTTGCCTCCAAGGAGCAGCCTGGTTTAATCTTCTCTACGATGAACCTGTTTGTTTTCTTGGCAGTCCATGGTACATTCAATAATCTTCTCCAGTACCACAGCTCAAAGGCGTCAGTTCTCCTTCTGTCCTCCCTAGTCATTGTCCAACTCTCTGATGCATGACAGGTGATTGCAAAAACCATGGCCTGTATCAGGCAGACCTTAGTCTCCAGAGAGACTCTGTTGCTCTTGAGTATTTTGGAGAGGTCCCTAACCACAGACTTTCCCATCGCAATACGTTTTTTTATTTCCTGGCTACTGGTGCCAAGAGTGTTGACCATGGAGCCGAGCAAACTGAAGCTGTGAACAATCTCAGTCTCGTCGCCATCCATCCTGATGCTACCGATTGGTCCAGTGGTGAGAATTTTTGTCTTCTTAACATTGAGCCTCAGTCCATATTGAAGGCTGCAGTCCTTGACCCTCTGCAGTAAGTGCATGAGGTCCTCCTCAGTTTCAGCGAGCAAGGTTGTGTCATCTGCATAACGCAGACTGTTGATAAATCATCCACCAATCCTAAAACCGCGCCTCTCCTCATAGAGCCCCGCCTCTCGGATAATCTGCTCTGCATACAGGTTGAAAAGGTATGGAGACAGGACCATCCCTGACATACACCCTTCCCAATTTTGAACCATGCAGTGTTGCCCTGCTCTGTTCTGATGACTGCCTCTTGGTCCAAGTATAGGTTTCGCATTAGCCCGATTAAATATTCTGGGATTCCCATTTTTCTCAGAGTCAGCCACAGTTTGTCATGATCCACGCAGTCAAATGCCTTTGCATAATCAATGAAACACACGTAGACATTCTTCTGGTATTCTCTACTTTCAGCTAAGATCCATCTGACATCAGCTACAATATCCCTAGTCCCACGACCCCTTCTAAACCCAGCCTGGACTTCTGGCAGTTCTCTGCTGAGTACTGTTCCAGTCGTTTTTGGATAATCTTCAGTAGAATCTTGCTTGCATTTGAAATAAATGATATTGTTCTGTAGTTTCCACACTCAGTTGGGTCGCCCTTCTTTGGGATGGGAACAAATATAGACCTCTTCCAGTCAGTTGGCCAAGTGGTTGTTCTCCAGATTTTTTGGCACAACTTGGTGAGCACATCCATGGCAGCATCTGTTAGCTGAAATATGTCAATTGGTATACGATCTATTCCGGGGGCCTTATTTACAATCAAGTGTTCGGCAATTCCCATTTTTCTAATAGTCAACCACAGTTTGTTGTGAGCCACACAGTCAAATGCCTTTGCATGGTCAATGCAACACACATAAACATTCCTCTGGTACTCCCTGCTTTAAGCCAAGATCTATCTGACATTAGTTATAATATACCTAGTACCCCAGCCGCTTTTAAACCCAACCTACACTTCTGGCAATTCTCTGTTGAAGTGCTGCTACAGTCATTTTTGGATAATCTTCAGCAAAATCTTGCTTGCATGTGATATCAATGATATTGTTCAATAATTTCCTCACTCTGTTGTGTCGTCTTTCTTTGGAATGGGAGCAAATACTGATCTCCTCTAGTCAGTTGGCTAGGTGGTTGTCTTTCAGATTTCTTGGCACAATTTGGTGAGTACAGTGAATGACTTATTCATTGCAAATATGTTTTATAAGAAACATAAACACAGCCTATACACATGCATACCACCTGATGGTATCCATAGGAATCAGATTGATTACATCTGTGGAAAGAACCATTGGAGAGACTCAATATCAGTTGTGAAAACTAGGCCAGCTGCTAATTGTTGAACAGAACACCAACTACTTATATGCAAGTTGAAGCTGAAGCTAAGGGAAATGAAATTATATCCACGAGAACCAAAATTTGACCTTGAGTCTATTCCTCCTGAATTTCAAAACTGTCTCAGGAACAGATGTGGCCTTGAATGCTAATGAGTGAAGACCAAATGAGCAATGGGAGGATATCAAGTATATCATCCAGGAAGAGTGCACAAGGTCATTACAAAGACAGAACAGGAAGAAAAGGCCAAGATGGAGTCTCACTTTAGAACACTTAGATTTCTGTTCCAAAGCTTTGACACCAAGCAAATAAATTGTTCTCTCCATATCTCATAATTTGCCGTGACAGATCTGGAGGTTGTTGTCATGTACTGTCGAGTTGCCTGCGACTCATAGTGACCCTATGTACAGTAGCCCTAAACCCAGCTCTATCCTGTGCCAATCTCGCTGTCTCTGATACACATACTCCGATTACCTCAGTAACTGAATAAATCCACCTCATAGAGGGTCTTTCTCTCCTGCGCTGTGCCTCTACCCTCGCAAGCATGACAGCCTTCTACAAGGACTGTTCCCTCCTTCCAACATGTCCAAAATATGTTAAACAAAGCTTCAGAAGCCTCCAGATTTCTGACACTACTTGGTGACCACATCTAGGGCAGCATCTGTAAGTTTAAATACATCAATTGGTATACTGTCAATTCCTGTGGCCTTTTTTTTTCAAATTCCTTCAAAGCAGCTTGAACTTCTTCCTTCATTACCATAGACTCTTTTGAAATTGTTTTGTGTCTGCCAATTCCTTTTGGTCCAGTGACTCTTTGCAGGTTAGGGTTTTTATAAAAACAAATTTAATACCATTGGTGTGATAAATATGTTGTTGTTATGTGCCGTCGAGTCGCTTGTGACTCATAGTGACCCTATGTACAGCAGCCCTAAACTCTGCTCTGTCCTGTGCAGCTAACAAAGCTTAGTTATGCCCCTCCCACCGCCAGTGAGAATGGGCCTAACTCCTGAATGGGTAGGGACCATGAACTGGCTAGTCAATATACAGACCACACTAACCTTTCTTCCCTTGTCTTGAGCAAGTTCAATAGAGCTGCTGGGCCTGCGCCTTTCACTGGCTGTGAATACAGGTACTCCAGTCAGCCCATCTCTTCTCCAGTGACCTTTTCTTGTCCTCTGAACAGTTTCTGAACTGTTGGCTGTCATTTCCCTCGATGCTTCAGCTTCCTCACTAGATTTAAAGCTCCTCAAGAGCAGGACTCATATCTGAGGCTCTTGTTACTCCTCATTTTTCCCTATACAGTGTTAACCTGAGTAGGAATGTCATTAATATTTTCTGTTGTGCATGTGCATTGCCATCTGAGGTATCTTTTCCCTCAAGGACTTATGCTGGGCCCAATTTTATCTGCCTATTTTAAAATATCTTTAGCATGGAATGTTCCTATATTGCTAACCCCCAAACATGAATTATGGAGGCAATAGATTGCACAGTGTAAATAATAAATAAGTTTTATTTTAGCCAATAGATTAAATTTGTCTTTTTCTAATACACATTTTAAGTACATTTGTATGAGGAGAATGGTGGGTAAATTTAAAATTACATTTTTTTAAATAATCATTCATGATGGATTATTGTGAATGTGATCACAAGTGTCCCATAGTATTAGAAAGGAAAAGAAGAAATGGGTAATGATTTAGTTCATCCAATAACTATATGATTTATTATCATATGGTGGTTGTGGTTGTCAGGTGCGGGCAAGTATTCTGACCGTAGTAATGGCATATGAGGCTAAAAAAAGTACTATTGGTCCTGCACCAGCCTCAGAATAGTTGCCTTGTTTGGATGACCTGAAGAGCTTGGTGGCGCAGTGCATTACATATTGCACTGCCAACAGAAGGTCAGCTATTGGATTCTCCCTGCTGTTCCAAAGGAAAACGTGGGAAACCTCTTCCCATCAAGATTTACTACTTTGGAAACCCAGTGGAGGACAACTGAGTCAGAACTGAATGTATCTATGGCAATAGGTAGTGAGCTACATTAGTCAGCATGATTTCTTTTTCCAGGGATAGATCATTACTGATAACTGTTTTTGAATCGTTGGCTCTTATTTCCTTCTATGCTCCAGCTTTATTACTAGATTTTAAGTTCCTGGAGATAAGGACCTCTCCCTCCGTGAGACCATGAGACCAAGTCTTTCCATTTTTATTTCAACAGAGCATTCTGGCTATACTCCTTCTAAGGTAAATTCATTCATGATATATTTATGTATCTTTTATGTATTTTTTGCTTATAACTTAGTTCTTCAGTTTTTCTTACTTTATTGTCCAGGTTTCACATACATACAAGACAAAAGAAAGAATCATGATTTAAGTTTGATGCACCGTAGTTCAAAGTAGCATCTGCTTTTAAAATATTTAGTGCTATTTTTTGCATTATATTTGCCCAGTGTTATAGCATTTGATTTTTTTTTAATACAGCTTTATCTGTGGGTGTTGACTGGACAGGCAAGTAAAATGAAATCCTTGACAACATCAATCTTTATTTTTCCTAGTTTTCCTATTTTGACGATTTTTGTTTTCTGTATGTCGAAATGTAATTCATGCTTAAAGACATAATCTTTGAGTTCGTCAATAATGCTTCAAGGTCCCTTCGCTATCAGCAAACAGGGTAGTGTCATCTGTATAACACAGGTTGTTAATAATGAGTTCTTCTTAATCCTGATACTCTCTTGTTCTGATTATAATCTGTCTTTTTGGAAGTTCTTTCAGCAGGCAGTTTGAATAAGTATGATAAAGTTAAAACTCGGGTGCATACGTTCCCTGATTTTTAAACCATATAGTATAGCCTGTCTTGTTTCATTGAAATGACAGCCTCTTTGTCTCCATACAAGTTCCTCATCAGCACAATTAAGTATTCTAGAATTCCTGTTCTTTGCAGTACTAGCCATAATTTGAGATGACCTGTATATACAATTGAATGCTTCTCCATCGTCAATGAAACACCAAGTCATCTTTCTTAAATTCTTCTATTATAGCTGATGTCGGAAGAGGACATGGAACAGAGATATTACAAGAGATTTCATCTAATATCCATCTGACATGAACTATAATATCTCTTGTTCTATGTCCTCTTCTGAATTTGGTTTGCATTTGTGGACATTTCTGGTTGATAACTTGATTTAACAATTTTTGGATCATCTTCATTAAAATTTTATATAGATATGATATTAAAAATGTTCAGTAATTAGTGATTCTTTTATTATGTTTGTTGAAACACCTGCTGTTTCTGTGAAGTCCTAGAGCCAGTGTCTTTTCTCCCCAGTGATTCCCCCCCACCCCGCAAGTGTCTTCAATTCTCTAAACCAAGTCTCTAAATTCAAGTGAGATACACTCAGAATTTCACTCTGTTATACTCAAGGTATACTTATTTTAATTTTCTTTGGCTTCAGTTTGAACTTATAAGCAATTGATGGTCTTTTCTATAGTTGACTGGCTTTATTTTGGCTAATTATATAATCTGTTTTTATAATCTTTCCACAGGCTTGTCAGTTGGACTTCTATGTACTACATGCAGGGAGGTCCACATCCATAGTTGGCCATTTTTGTTGTTGATAAAAAGTTATTTCAACTGATGAGCTATGTCAAGGTCTGAGGAAGAGCCTGGTCTGATCCCACACTGTTAGGTGCTGAGAGAAGGATAAAGAGAATGCCCTGGCATGGATCACTTCTTTCTGCACACATAGTGGACTTTGTCTTCAGTGCATTATGACCTAAACAGAAGTAGTTTTGCCAGATTCATGGTTCTAGAAGGAAAGAAAACCTATTATTTGTTTCTGAGAAAAATTTTACCAGAGGCAGAGAGTGCCCTTAAGTTATATAGATTTTTAAGAAATGTTTTAGGCAAGAAAAGGTCCTAGTTTTTGTCCCCTAAGGAAATTCTGTTCAGGATTGTACCCTGGGAGAAATGGAATATACATTAACCGACTTCCAAAGAACTATTTGTTCTCTTTTGGAGATGAAATTTGATCTTAAAACTTAGGCCGACTTCACATCCAATTCCTCTGCTGTTATAATTTCCTACCCTAATCCACAACTCTTTTGAGGTTTTATTGCTTTGGTTGGTGGCATTAGCCTGTCAACAGCTGGAGGAGACAGAGTTAGAAAATGGGCTTTTTGAGGTCAGGAAGCTAAGCAACCAGAAGAACCAATTTGTCAACTTAAATCATCTTGGGAATGGGGGAACAATTATTCTACACAGTGGAAATAAAAGCTTGTACCCAGCTTTTCTTTCACTCTTTATTTTCCTCCCAGGTTTGTACTTCTTCATTCTTAGCAGCACTGCATGCAAATTATAGAAAGCTTAAATGTTGGCTTCATTTATGAAAAGCTGGAGTAATATTTACCTGGAATTTATGGTGCTCGCTCTAAGATTTATCATTAATATTGTGGATAATATTCACCCTTCTGGCTGAATTATCTGTGGCAACATCTGCCTGCAAAAAAGGAAAAGAGCCTTATACTAGTAATAGTCCCATTCCAAATTTTACTGCTTAAAATCAGGCTTTCATCCTTGTATTATTTATTTTTTTTTTAAGAAATGAATTATCAGTAAGTTTTTTGTATTTTTGGAGTTGATAAAGAGAATGAGTTTGTTACTAACTTTGTTCAACTTAAATACTTATTATATTTCATGTAGTATTTTTATTCATTTTATATATAATCTTACAGTAGGAATTATATATGTCCTATTACAAGAGGAAACATATGATTCTTTTATGAGACCAGGAGATGAGGCATTCACCACAGTGAAGACGTGTTACTTTGGGTTCCACCTGGCCATTCTAATACTTTATAAATAAACTTTATATGTTGTCATGGCCTAAAGTAAAACCCATTATTGGAAAAATCTATTTATTAGCAAGGCTCGGAGTAAGTTGGGTTTTTAGTTTTTAAAAAAGATTTTTAGTGTGATCCTGTGTTTTCATGTTATTTCAGTGGACTGTGAAATCTAAATTACTGTTTCTTTAAATAGTAAAGCAAATATGTAGTTTAAAATAATTCTGGGGTTTTATTTAAACAGCCCCAAAGGAGGAGTTGTTAATACCTGCTCAGATTATATTTCATGTATTGCATTTCTACATAAAACACATGTAACAGGGAATAATTTATTAATTTCAAAATTAATTTCTATTAAAACAATATTTGTAGTGATGAAATACACGTTAAAGAGAAATAAAAACAAAACTTGAAATATCAGGCAGGACATAGTTGAAAATGAAAATTCTCTGGGATTTTGTTTTTAAACAGATTAATTTTTATAGTAAAATAATATAATATTCTAACAGAGCAGGGTAACACTGCATGGTTCAAAATTGGGAAGGGTGTACGCCAGGGATGCATCCTGTCTCCATACCTTCTCAATATGTATGCAGAGCAGATTATCCGAGAGGCTGGGCTCTATGAGGAGAATTGTGGCATCAGGATTGGTGGAAGGTCTATTAACAATCTCCATTATGCAGATGACACAACCCTGCTTGCTGAAACTGAGGAGGACCTCATGCACTTGCTGCGAAGGGTCAAGGACTGCAGCCTTCAGTATGGACTGAGGCTCAATGCCAAGAAGACAAAGATTCTCACCACTGGACCAATTGGCAGCGTCAGGATGGATGACGAAGAGATTGCGATTGTTCGCAGCTTCAGTTTGCTCGGCTCCACAGTCAACACTCTTGGCACCAGCAGTCAGGAAATCAAAAAGCATATCGCGATGGGAAAGTCTGCTGTTAGGGACCTCTCTAAAGTACTCAGGAGCAACAGTGTCTCTCTGGAGACTAAGGTGCGCCTGATACAGGCCATGCTATTTGCAATCGCTTGTTTTGCATCAGAGAGTTGGACAATGACTAGGGAGGACAGAAGGAGAGTGGATGCTTTTGAGCTGTGGTGCTGGAGAAGGGTACTGAATGTACCCTGGACTGCCAGGAAAACAAACAGATTTATCTTGGAGAGGATTAAACCAAGCTACTCCTTGGAGGCAAGGATTCTGGGGCTTCGTCTGACATACTTTGGACATGTTGCCAGGAGGGATGGGTCCTTGGAGAGGGACATCATGCTTGGGAGGGTTGAGGGACAACGCAGGAGGGGAAGACCCTCTATGAGATGGATTGATTCGGTGACTGGGGTAATCAGGATGGGTGTGTCAGAGGCGGTGCGGTTGGCGCAGGACAGAGCAGGGTTTAGGGCTGTTGTGCATAGGGTCGCTATGAGTCTCAAATGACTCGAAGGCACATAACAACAACAATTGAAAGTTTGTATTTTACCTGAAAAGTTGTAAATTAATCATTTATAGTTCCTGAGGTTTTTACATATGAATGATTTTCTGTGATGAATTCTGTTTAAAGTAGTTTAAGAAAACAATCTGTATTTGTTTGTAAATGAAAATTATTTAGCTCTTGAAATGAAGAACACTTTGATTTCCTTTAACATCAGAATATCTATACTATGTAAGCATTTTACTTAACACAGTCCACTCACTAGTATTCTCTAGCACTTTTGTAAAAATACTAATTGTTACCCACCCCACACTTTACATACCTATTCATTTTGATTATATTTTTAACTTAAGTTTAGAAAATGTCCTACTGAAATATGTTTACGGCATTGAAATCTATGGGGGAGAGAATAGTCTAAAAGTATTATATTTTAGGGCATTATTTTTATCGTAGGAGTATGCAATG
>NW_006399847.1:10270616-10277291 GCF_000299155.1 Elephantulus edwardii
AGGGTGCAACAATGAATGAATGGAATCCCAAAATCTCTGTAGATGTTCATTGAAATGAAAAATAAACAACCTAAATTTAAAAAAAAAATACATTCTGTTTCTTGACTGGCTAAAAAAAAAAAAAAAAAGCTTTATACAGCAGAGATCCAATATGGCAGCGGAGGCAGAGACAGCGTGGTGAGCTGCACTTAATGATGAAGATGAAATGCTTTAATAAAGATTACACTTCAGCATAACACAAAAGTCCTCACAACTGGACCATAAGCAGGATGGTAACAAATGGAGAAAAGATTGAAACTTTTAAGGATTCCGTTTCACTTGATTCCGTAATCAGTGTTCATGGAAGCAACATCTGAAAAACCAAGTAAATATCACATTGGGCAAATCTTCTGCAGGTCTCATCAAAATGGCAGAAAGCAAAGATGCCATTGTGAACAGTAATGTGTGCTTGATCCAAGTCTTGGTATTTTCAGATGTATCAGATGTGTGCCAAAGCTGAACAATGAATAAAGAAAGCTAAATAAGAATTGATATGTTTTCCTTTGTTATTGTTTGGCAAAGAAATACTGTAGACTGCTGGAAGAATGGACAAAATAGGGATGGTGAGGCTTGGTTTCATCTACTTTGCACATCCTAGGCTGAGAGAAAGACATTCTGCTTGGGAAATAGAGTGTCAGTGTAAAGGAGGAAGGTGCTCAACAGGATGAGCTGACATAGTGGCCTCATCAAAGGACAGCAGTTGGGCGTCTGATGCAAGATGGGGTCATGTGTCCTTCTTTTGGATGGGTGTGTGTGTGTGTGTGTGTGTGTATACACGTACATACATTGTATGTGTGTGTACAGTTGCTGTTAATTGAAACCAACTCAGTAGTCCTTAACAGTAGTGATACATGCTTATTTCATGTTTTCATGCTGGTTAATGTATCTGTCTGTGCTAAACATTTGACACCTATTTGAAATAATTATGTTCCATCTATCATATTAAAGTAGTCACACAGAAGAATAATTTGTCCTCATAGCTTTATAAAAACTTGTGTTACTAAGCTGTGGAATAATTTTGCAGAAATGTCTGCTATGAAGTCTAAAAAATACATACTTAAATATTTTCTTAAAAGAGAACGATGTTTCTTAGTTTAATTATATAAAAGCTGTTGTTTAAATAACTTTGCTTGACATTGTTTATCAGAGCAGTGGTTTTGCATGAGGTTATTTTTGTGCCTGCTATTATATTTTCAGTCTCTTTATATAACCACTTCCAGCAATTCTAGGAAAACCTTTAGTATTTGTAATTGAGGTTGATTTCATGATCCACTTACTTAATTAGAATGATAAACTTTCATTTTCTTTTCTTTGAGTCATTTCTAATCATTAAAAATCAAAAGACATTTTGAGAAGATGTGTTAAAAATATAAAGCAGTTTTAATTGTAGTGTCTGGAATGTGGGCATTTCTGATGTAGAGTATTCAAAACACAAATTTCTGCCATCCCCAGTCTTCCAGAGGCTGTATGGGTGCGCCTTCCTCTGCCTCTTTGGATTAATACCCACTTTGGCTGTACAAACAATATAATAGGTAGCTGTCAGTCCATACTGCTATCAGCCTCTACATTTTTAGTACCTGCTGAAATGAAAAGTCCCCGAGAGGTACAAGTGGTACCGCCTGGGTGAATTAGCTAAGGTATTTCTGAAGAGGATACGTTTTACCAGCTGGCAAGTGTTGGTTCTGCCACAAACAGGGCTCATATTGGTAGCTTATTTATTTATAATGATAAGACCTACAGGGATTGGCCATCCATATGTTTTAATGAGCAGTACCCTCCTTTGTTGGCCAGATCGGTAGGGAACCCTTTATAATCATGTGTTTCTTGGTGAGCATAGATCAAGGGTTTAGATTGGGTGCCCGAGAACATGGACAGTAACACATTCTGTCCCTTGTTGTATGCTGCTTGTAATGATACTACAGAACATGCATGATCATCATCTTCCTAGAGCTTATGTTCTAGAGGGGAGATGCATTTACCCATCCTTCAGGTTTGGTGAGAGCATGGGATGGAGATTATTAGGGATGTGACATTATCTGAGACCAGGAAAGGACAAGGTTCAGTGACTTAAAAGGAGAGGGAGTGTGAAGAATATTGTAAAGAGAAATCCTGAGAAAAGTGAGCTTCTGCAGAAGGGAGAGGACAGTGTCTCCAGGGAAGGAACCAGCTAACAGCCTGAGGTAGAGCACGAGGGAAGCAGGCCAGCCCCCAGGCCCACCTTCCACCGCCCTGTACCCAGTATTACTTTATTGAGCATTTATCAGCAGGAAGGTTGAACAAAGGATCAAACCACCAGAGACAGTACAATTTGGTAGTTTAAAATATAACTCACATAGAAATAATCTGTGTAAAATAAACTTGGATCAGTGGAATCATTGTCATGGGTGTTTTTTCTTTTTTAATGGGTGCCATTTTAATGTGCTGTGTTTTACTGCTGTGGGGTGTGTGCTTGGTATGTGTGATTTTAAACAAACTGAAGATGTTTGGTAACTGTAAGCAAGTCTTTGGCACCATGTTTTCAATAGTGTTTGCTCATTTCATGTCTGAGTTACTGGATATTGGTAATTCTTGCACAGTTTTAGACCTTTTTTTTAATGCTGCTGCACAATTAATAAATACTTAATAGATTACTATACAGTGTAGACATAATGTTTGTATGCACTAGGAATCCAGGACTTACTTTATTGTCACCTTCACTTAGTTCATGGTGTAGACCAGAATCCCCAGTGCCTCTGAAGTGTGTCTGTGTACTTGCTAAGTGTTCTTCCTTCTTTTTACCCTCTTTCTGGCACCCATCATCACCACACATCCACTAACTGCCGTCCAGTCTCTTCCACTGTATGTTCTACTGCACAGTGGCCCACTGCTAGGCTTCCAGGCAAAGCTTAGCTAGAAGAGCTGCTCATCACCCTCCCTCAGAGCTGCTAGAGGGTTTGAACTGTTAGCAGTGCAGCACGCTATGCACTGTGCCACTAGAGCTCCTAAAACATACACATTAAACTCATGAAGTGAGGTTAGAAAGAGAGTGAGGCTTTACCTTTTGCTGAAGTGCTAAACGAGTAAATGTTGAGCAAATGGCAAGACTAGCAGTTTTTTCTAGTAGGTTCATTTCACTTAAGGTGATAAGTAATTGTACCTGTTCTGTCCCAGCACCCTTACCTACAGTCTTTCTACTGCAATCACTCTCATATTGTTGTGAGCAAAACTGAAGTTTGCTTGACAATTCCCTATTATAGACTATTTAGTCATTGAAATTTATTAATCACTTCAGACAAAAGATTTTAATTTTCTCAGAGACTCTGAAATTGGCTTCTGTAATAATTCAATGTAAAAATTTGAGTTTTTTGTCCGTGTCTTTCAGAACTGCTAATCAAACTAGAAAATAGTTCTTAATACAGTGAATGATGAAGTCAGGAGAAGAAGCTAGTCCTTCTTGATTCGCCTCTGATAGATTACCTGTATTGATATCAGTAATCAGTATTGTAAAAAGTATCCATTTCTACCTGGTTTTTCTAATGCCTTGAATGCTGAGTAATGTGTACACATGTGCATATGCATGTGAGCATATACGTACATGTATTGTGTATGCACATGGGTTTATACACGTGTGTGTATGCACGTAAAATGAGTGTGCACTCACACACTTACTTCCTTTTTCCATCTTTCTTTCCCTCTGAGTGTGTATATTTCACTTAGTGGTGTATTTCTGAGATGATCATAGTAGCCCTTGTCATCAATTTTTAAATTCACCACTTTGTCTCTACGGCTGGCATTGCTTTCATAATGTTCATACCTCCTGTCTTATTACATAGCTTCCAAAAAGACATAAAAGATGTAAAATAAATAAAACAGAAAGCAAGAACTTAGGTTCCCCAGACAGTGGGTAAGTATTTTACAGTAAGTCATTCTTCTAGGCAAGTTGTTTTTTCTAACATAGGAGCCTACTTGGGGATTTCATTGGTTGTGACTTCTTACAGGTCCCTATGTTGGCACCTGTTATTTTGACAGTTCTGTGCTGAGGGCAGGCCTTGATGCTGAGTCGTCAGCAGATATGGCCAGACTGTGTTCTCAGGGAATGCCGGCTAATTACATTTGACTGCTGAGGAGCAAAGGCCTCTTAGCCGCCTTCTTGGAGGTGGGCTACCACTTGCCTGGGCCCTTCGATTGCTTGCTTTTCCTTTTGGGAGTGAGCAGTCACATGCATGTTCTCATTTCTGTAGAGAACACGACATTGTTCTTATTGTAGTTCTCTCATTTCCTTATTCATGGCCCAGCTTCAGTTGTGCAGACAGTCTTGTCTGTGTCAACCCTAAAATCTCTGGTAACCTAGTGGTAAGGAGCTGTGCTGCCAACCCAGAGGCATGCAGTTCAAATACACCAGCTACTCTACAGGAGAAAGGAACAGTCTTCTCCTGTATGGTTTATTGCCTCTAAAAACCCACTTGAGGGTCAGCTTTGAGTTGGTTCTGATATACCAGCACTTAACAACAACAGCAGCATATAGGGAACAGGCTTCTTGCAGCAGCAATAGCCTTATCTTGTGTTCACTTCATCCTGTCTTTCCCACCTGCTCACACCTCCTTGAAGCCACCATAATTGTCTAGGAGCAGGGTAACATTCGCTTTGTTGGGACTCTTTCTGCTTCTTGACTCACATTTTCCAAATTCAGTCCCTTTTTTACTAGAATTTGGATTCTTAATTGAACAAATAGAGGATTTAGTTGCATTCCCATTGACCTACCAGTTTCTTTAAAAGGTGCTCAAATCCATCATGCTTAACCTTCTAAGCAGAGTGTTTGCCAAATTGTCCCTGGGCTTGAAGGCCAGGCATTACAGTGTGTTACTATTTTCGTGCCTTGGGTTGACAGCAGCCAGATGACAGTGAAGCCTGTAAACTGACAGTTTAGGGCAAGCATGCACTTGCCTCGGGCAGTTCGAGGCGGGCAGCTCCAGCCTCCTGGCCCGGGCGCCCATGCCTCCTGAGGTTGCTTGTCCTTTTTAATGATGGATCGAAAGAGACAGGCAGTGCACGGCAGACCAACACCGGCCCGGCATCTGTGCCATTTAGCAGTCTCCTCGTGCTCCTGACATTTTCATCCCCCATTCACCTCGCTCATCACTAATTGTTTGCATCTTATTTCCTGTATACAGAAGTAATGCAAAATGACAGGGCACAAACGCCAGCCTCACTGCTCTTCTCTGATGTCATGTTCCAGCGCGATGACACATGGCCTTACTGGTCTGAGCCATGAAGGAGTGTGAGGTTTTGATAGTGCTGTGGCCTTATGCAGAGCTCTGCTCTCTATAGGTGAGGGTTTTGCTGAGTGCAGCTGCTCAGAAAAGCAGTTGCATTGAGGGCTACTGAGTCTTCCTTGGGAGGTGATGGTGGCGATGGTTGTATACCATGTGGTTGTTAAGCATTGTTGAGTTGGAACCAACTCACAGCTGACCCTTCTGTGGGCTTGTAGAAGCTTTAAGTCACTTTTAGTCGCCAGAAGAAATTGCCCATCTTTCCTCCATGGGGCAGCTGCTGGATTCAATCTTTAGGGTTAATGGCACAGACTCTTGCCATTAGGCCACCAGAGTAATTGAAAATAATTGCCACTTAAAAATAGTTAAAATGGTAATATTCTTGTTATACATGTTGTTGTTTTAAGTCGTTTTTGACTTATGGTAATCCTATGCACAAAAGCTCTGAACTCTGCCCTATCCTGAGCCAGTATCACTGTCTCTGACATACCTACCCCCATTACCTCAGTTATGGTTTCAATCCATCTCTTCCAGGGTCTTGTACTCTCTTGTACTGTTCCCCTATCCTTCCAACCATGGTGTATTTCTCCAAAAACTGGTCCCTTCTATTAGTTTGCCCAAAATATCTGAGATGTATCTGAGATGTAGCTTCAAATTCCCTGCCTCCAAGGGGAAATTTTATTTGATCCTCTCTAGGACAAACCTGTTTGTTCTCTTGGCAGTCCATAGTATGTTCAGTACTCTCCTCTAGCGCCACAACTTAAAGACATTGATTCTTCTCCTGTCGTCTCTAGTTATTTGTCCAGGTCTCTGATACATAGGCAAGCTATTGTAAAGACCATGGCCTGAATCAACTGACATAATTGCTCTTTAGCGCTCTGGAGAGGTCCCTGATGGCAAATTTTCCTAATACAGTTTATCTTTTGATTGCATGGCTGTTGGTGCCAAGAGCATTGATTGTGGAACCAAGCAAGCTGAAATTGTTAACGATTCTATTATCTTCTCTGTTTATCATGGTGCTGCCAGTTAGCCCAATAGTGAGAATCTTAGTCTTCTTGATGTTGAGTTTGAATCCATATTGAAGACTACAGTCCTTCATCTTCTGCAGCAAACATTTTAGGTCCTTCCTCTTCAGTTTCAGAAAGCAAGGTTGTGTCATCTGTATAATGTAGGTTGTTGATGAGTCTTCCTCCAATCCTGATGCCACATTCCTTCTCATAAAATTCAGCACCCTGAATGATCTATTCTGCATATAGATTGAAAAAGTATGGAGACAAGATGCATTCCTTTTTTTTTGTTCTATAATTATATTTTATTAATTTTCATAAACATTTAAAGAGATATTGGGCTTCCACTCATTCATTGTTGCACTATTCTCTCTACCCTC
>NW_006399847.1:10279166-10323618 GCF_000299155.1 Elephantulus edwardii
AAGAATGGGGTTGGTATTTGTATTGGGATTGCATTAAATGTGTAAATTGCTTTTGGTAGTATTGCCATTTTCACAACATTGAGTCTTCCTATCTATGAGCAAGGGATATTCTTCCACTTTTCAAGATCTCTTTTTGTTTCTTGTAGTAATGTTTTGTAATTTTCTTGGAATCCAAGATGCATTCCTGATGCACTGCTTTCCTGATTTTGAACTATGTAGTGTTTGCTTGCTCTGTTCAGACGACTACTTCCTGATTCAAGTGTAGGGTTCACATAAGTGCATTAAGGTGTTCTAGTATTGCTATTCTTCTCAAGGTTACCCACAATTTGTGATCCACATGGTCAAATGCCTTTGCATAGTCAATGGAGCACAGATAGACATTCCTCTGGTACTCTCTGCTTTCATTCATTTGACATTGGCTATGATATCCCTGGGGCCATGGCCTATTCTAAACTCAGCTGTATTGCTGGTAGTTCTCTTGGATGGTAATCAACAGGACTTTGCTTGCATGTGTATATTATTAAAATTATACCTCAATAATTAAAAAATAGTCATGAAATTAATTTCCACTTTTCTGTGACAGCCTACTGGTAAGGAGCTGTGTTGCCCATATAAAGGCATAAGGTTTGAATCCATAAACTGCTCTTGTAGTAGAGTGATTAGCAGTCTCCTCCCATGTGATTTACTGCCTCTGGAAACCTGGTGGAGGGGCAGCTAGGAGTTGGTTCAAACTTGGTGGCACATAATAACAACCACCACAACCGTCTAGCTGGGGTTTCCTTGTCTATTGGGAAGCCTCTTTCATTCTGTTCATTCTGGTCCTGTGCACACAGCACTGCAGTCCGTTCCCTGGACAGTGTGGCCATGGAGGCTGCTCTGGGCCTTGAGGAAATCTGAGTGGAGTAGCTACACAGAATTCTCATCTTTTCTCTTGAACTATCCCTGCTAACCCTGAGATTTCATTTAACTTTTGATCACCTAAAAGAAAGTTTTCTTTCTTATAAACATATGCACCTAAAAGATGAATGAGTTTGATGCAGGAGCAACTGACTACTTAGGGATTGATGCAGATGTTTTCCAAGAATTCAGCTTCAGACTTGATTAAACCACCTGGAGCTTCTGCTTCCTTGGCTTATCCAGGCATCAGTAGGATTAGTGGATGCCTTATTTGGGCCATTTTATAAACATTTTGAGTTAATAATCCAGTTGGTGGCAGGACGGGAGATTTGAACTGAAGCCTCACATGACGTGTGGAGAAATGCAACATGCGTTGTATGGAGTAAGTCCTCAGTTTAATGTTTGATTCAGAACATGAGAATGTGCATTTGCCTCACATGGATTTTTCCTGATAAATAGACCAAGTGGTGTCTTTCAGCATTAGACATGCCTTCTTTCTCTCCTGGCTACCTCACTCTCACTTTGGCTTCCTAGGGTGCTCTGTCTCTGCCCCCTGCCTTTAACTCTTCATCCCTGCCTCTGCGGCACTGACTCCTTGTCTAATCTTAGAGATCTCTAGCTTTGCTTCTGCTCCAGCTCCTTCTGCAGATCTTAGTATCTTGACTACTGCAGCTAAGTTTCTGTTTTAATAGCACCTGCTGGCTAATGGGGTTTTATATAAAGACTTGACTTAAAAATCACAAGCCCACTTCCATATACTCCCACCATCTTATTTTGTGTATTTTCCCCATAGACTTTATTCCGTATTGCGTACTAAATATTTTCCTTCCCAGCCCCCTCTCCCTAGAATGTGAGGTCTGTGAATGCATTCCTTTCTTTGTCTGCAGTGACTGGAACAATGCCTGGCATTTGGGAAGTTAGTATATGTTTATTATTTAATTGAAAGAATGTTGGCTTCCCTTCCCACCCTGTCCTCAGCATTGTCCCTTTCTTGATGATTTTATGTATAGACAGTTACCTGCAATCTGACACTATCTTATTTGTTTCCTCATCACCTATCCCTCCTTTCATTCATTAAGAAGCATCTACTTCCTTATTTTCCTGATTGGTGAGGTTCCAGCACCATAGCAAGCCTTAGGGAAGGAAGATGATTAATATCAAGGAGAAGAATCAGTGAGTAGTCTACTCTGCTCATTTCCCTCTTGCTAACCAGATGTGTGTAACTCCTTTATAGCAGCTTGAAGTTGTTACGTACTTTTGAATCAGCCACAACTCACAGTGAACCTATGAACAGTGGATCTGAAACTTGTCTTATCCTGTGCCACTCCTCATCATCTCTGGCATTTTCAAGTCCATTGCTGAAGTCATTGTGTCAGTCCATCTGGTGGAGGGTCTTCCTCTCATTTACTGACACACACCCTTTCCAAGTACGATGTTCTTTTCTCAAGCCTGGCCCTTCCAGCAACATGCTCAAAATATGTGGAATGAAGTTTCACTATCCTTGCCTTCATAGACCACCCTGGTTGCACCTTTCCCAACACACATTTCTCTGTTCTTTTACAGTCCATGCAATATTCAGTACTCTTCTCCAACACCGCAACTCAGTATCAACAATTCTTCTGTCATCTTTACATATTGTCCAACGTACAGTGGCATGAAAATGTAAATGGGAAGATCATGATGTTGATCAGGTGCATTTTAGTCTTCAAACTGACATCATTGCTCTTCAGCACTTTGAAGAGAGCCCTGACAGCTGACTTTGCCCTTGTAATAGATCATTTGATTCTTGGCTGCTAGTGCCAAGAGTACTGATTGTGGATCCAAGCATGATTAAATCACTGACAATTTCTATCCCTTCTCCATCTGTCCTGATGCTGCCTATTCCACTTCCTCACCTTCCCAAGCATGTTATCCTTCTCCAAGGAATAACCTCTCTTCGCAACATGCCCGAAATGCGTGAGATGAAATTTCATCATCTTTGGCCTCAAGAAGCACTCTGGCTGTACATTCTTCAATACCTATCTGTTTAATTTTTTTGGCAGTCCCTGGGATATTCAGTACTTTCTCCAAGACTGCATTTCAAAGTCACCAAATCATCTTCTGTCCCCCGTACTCATTGTCCAGTTTTTAGATGCATAATAAGTGACTGAAAAGACCATGGCCTAAACCAGGCACATCTTAGTCTTCACACTGACATAATTTTTTCTTCAATAGTTTGGAGAGGTCCCTAACTACAGACTTTTCCCAGTGCAATACATATGATCTTCCGACTGCTGGTACCAAGTGTGGATCCAAGAAAGATTAATAGGTTGGATAGGTATGGAACACAGATTGAATAGGTATGGAGGAAGGATACAGCCCTGATTTACACCTTTTCTGATTTTAAACTATGCAGTATTTCCTTGCTCTGTTTTGACAACAGTTTCTTGGTCTAGGTATAGGTTTCATATGAGCATAATTAAGTGTTCTGGAATTACCATTCTTCTCAATATCAGCCATAATTTGTTACGATCACATAGGCAAGCAAAAGCCTTTGCATAGCCAATAAATCACAAATAGACATCCTTTTAGTATTTTCTGCTTTAAGTCAAGATTCATTTGACATTTTTGGGAATTGAACAGATATTTCCAAAATAACAGGCCTCCAGAAACTCTATGAACAGGAGAGAAATGGTGTTGGATATAGTGCTAGAGGTAGTAAGATAGCCACAGCCTCACTAATTACACCTTTTCAACTCTGGGCAATGTGCATTTCCTTTGAGGTCTTGAACTCTGAAAATCTGAACAAAGGTTAATTTGATAAATCTGACACCAAAGAAAGTTAATTGATGTCTTTGTGAATTCCAGTTGCCATGAATTTGTCTCCAATTTATGATGGTCTCATGTGTCCATAGGACTTGCATTGAATTTCTTGGGGGTAGGGGGTGGTATAGTAAGAAGATTGCTAAGTGCTTGATTTTGGGTGAACTTCAACCACTACCTTTCAGTTTGTTCTACCCAAGGACAACTCATATATTCTTAGACAAGCGTAATATAGTGAAGGAGTTTTTAGATTTTTCTGAAGGGTCCTCAATCATTTTGACTATTTAGCTTCATTTAAAAGTTGTATGTCATGTGTTGTCATTTTGTGACATTCAGGTGTGGCTTGGAGAATTCCTCTCTGTTCACTTTCTTGAGGGTGAAAGTAAACCCCCTGGAAGAGGCACATGAACAGTGTGTCCACAGAAGGGAGGCCTTGACAAATGCTGTTTTGTACCATTGCATCAGTACCAACCCATAGCTGACCCTCGTGTGTTTTCAGGGGCAGTTACTTGTATGAAGGGGTATTGCCTATCTTTCTCCCATGGAGCAGCTGGTAGATTTGAACTCTGTGCCTTCAGGATTGCAGGACAGCATCTTGCCAGTAGGCCACCAGAACAGGGGAATTCTTTATATATGAGGCCTGAGTTATCTCTTCCACAGTGCTGGTGAGTTATATTCTTTTCACCAGGTCACAGAGTGTGAGCTAAGCCCACATCCTTGTCATCACCTCAAGTGGACTCCACTGGGTTTTGTGAGGCTGTGACAAAAGCCTTTTCCAAACATGCCTACATCAACTTAAAGGCAGAACTTGAGGCAAGGAGAGATTCCTTTACAGTGAGATTTTTTTTCTTTGAAATAGGAGGATTTTCATACAGATCAGAGAGATTAGAAGGCAAGGAGAAAGATATATTCAAGCAGATTATTAATCAGTTTACATCAGAATTTTACTTTTAGAAAATAGTTTTCTTCTCATGAGAAATGACACAAGAGCTCTCATTTTGTTTTCTGAAACACATTATTCCTAACATAGGATAGTTGGATGTTTCTGACTTTTGTGAAGAGAAAAGAAGACCAGTGAAGAGAAAAGAAGACCAATGTCTGTCCCTTTTGTTTTGTGTCCACTGCTTCTGTGGTCCACTTTGCATGGTCCTGGGGAAGCTATGCATGTGGATCTGTCCTCAGTAACTTAGTGCTGGCTGATTACTCAGTAGGAAGAGGACCCTATAAGTAGCCAGTGACCCTCAATATGCCCAGCAGAGAGAACACTAGATCTTAACAATTTTCAGTGGTAAATGGAAATAGAACCCATCCTTGCATCAAAAGGCTGGCTTTCACCCCACATTCACCTAAGAGAAACCACCCATCAGAGGGGCTCGTACCTGAGGGCGCGGTCTCCTGGCAGGCAATGAGTACCCACTGCTTCAGCCACTCCTGCTGTGTGGACAGCCTCATCTGTGAGGCACTGAGCTGACTTCTGATGTGGTTAGTGCTAGGTGACACCCAAGAGTCACGGACAGTGTGGATCCAGGCAGCGGTCAACTCTAAAATAAGTGGAAGCAGTAATACTTAAAACCTCTTGTGTTTGTCTTCTCAAGTGGTGGTGCAATTTGTCAAGCATGTTCATAGATACCATCTTCATCAAAGATAATGCCCAGGACCATGTTTTGTTATTTCTCACCACCATTCCTTATATGTGATAGGGATTTTGTATCTTCCTGGACATACTTGGGTGTTTTCCTCTTCTTTCACACAAGCCCAGGTGGCAACACAGAGATAATGGTCAGGACATTGCTCCCTGAGAGGGTGACTGGTCAGAGAGGGTGGTGACAGCCCTATCCTCATGGTTCCTGTTCAGTGCTTCCCTCTCAGAGTTACTGACCTATTAAATGGATATGTGCAGAGACTGCTGTCCTCTGGAAACGTCTCATCCCTGGGTGCACAGTTTACACTCTTCAGCTCTTTACCCCTTAGTGTTTTAAATGAGAAATGTCAGTGCATATTTGTATATCTTAAGACAATAGGCCATGAAATGGGATTTCAGGATATTGACAAAATATTTATTGGGTACAGATGTGTGCTCAGCTCTATTGTAGGTACAGAGGACATAGCAGTGACACAGCTGCCTCTGAGCCACTGACCTGATGCCTATGTGTACTTGAATGTTGTTGGGGAGTCAGCAAATCACTGCCTACCAGGTGATCTGGTTACCCTCAGCTCTTAACCACCCCAGTCAGTAATTCCAAGAGAATAACAATTGGAGATTATGTAATACTTTTATTTAATGTTTGCTAGTGTTTTATGAACCATAGATGGTGAATATTCTATTAGATTTGAAAGTGAGGTAAATTGACTAATGTCAAAATAACAAGACATATCTTGATCTTGGGAGAAATGCTTTAATGAAAATCTTGCTTAAGGGACAATTATTAATGGAAGGATGGTAAAGCTCTCTCCCCCCAAAAAATAAAACAGAAAGAAACCAAACCCACAATAAAGCCCCCAAACACCACAAAACTAAAATATCTTTATCCTTCAATTTGATATTTTGTGCAAAAAGAGGATGATATGGAGACCTCTGCTGGCTCCAAAACCTTTTGTAATGGCTATACAACCATACTCATGATTGTGGATTTCATTAGGGAAGTTAATGGGCTACAGCTTGGGCTGGCATTAGGATGTTTTGTGTACTGTTGAGTTAGAACCACCCCATAGCTGACTCTCCAGTAGGTTTTCAGAGGCTATAATCACATAGGAGGAGATTGTTCATTTTTTCCCCAAGGAGTAGCTAGTAGATTTGAACTGCATACCTTTGCATTGGCAGTGTAATTCCTTACCACTGAGCCACCATTTCTCTATCAGAACAGCTTCTCATGGATGTTTATAGGTCTTTCAACCTTGGGATTTTAGGCCAGTGTTACAAAGCTTTCCTAGTCCTTCGTCAGCCCTGCTGATTATGGCATCCTCACACCGCCCTGCTCAAGTCCTCCAGCATGTTTAAACAGAAAGCCCTGGCTCTGGCTCCATGGTGAAGCATTTCCAAGTCAGCTTGGTCTCAGGACAGCCTTGGTTCTCTCCTACTCTGGTGTAGGTCCTGGTTTGACTGATGCAGTAATCTCTGGCCCCAAAAGACAAACACCAAATTCTCAACTTCTTTCCTGCTGGTGGTGAGATTCCGAAATTGCTACTTGCTGAGTCATCGCAGTTTAAACCTGGCAGAATGAAGAAATTGGTCAACTTCATTTGTGCCTAGACTTAACACAACTTAATTTGCATGTTCTCACTCAGCCATGTGGTAAAAGTCAAAGGTTCTGTGTCCTACCTCTAAGGCTTTCCATTTTAATCCTTCTTCCCCTCAAATGCTTCCCTTCTCCTAGACAACCCTCCTCTCCCAAAACAAAAACTTGATTCTTTCCCACAGGGGTAAATTGAAAAGTAGATGGAAAGGAAAATGCAAGTTAATACCACACACACAAAGTGATACCCTACTGCCACCCTTGCAGTATTAGTACCTCTCTGGTGGCACAGTTATAGGGAGTTGTGTTGCTGACCTAAAGTCTTTACCTCTCTGTAGGTTCAAATCCATTTGCAGCTCTGAGGGAGAAAGATGAACAGTCTCCTCCAGTGCCGTTTACATCCTCTGAAATTACCCTGGAGGACCAGCTATGAACTGATTCTGACTAACGGCCAGTGAGTTTTTGTATTTTGGTCACCTTTAACTTCCAGTATAACTGGACCCTGGGAATGCCAGGTACCCCTGGCTAGGATGAACACGAGACATCTCTCCCTTAGTTTATTTAGAGGAACAGTGTTCATTCTCGACGAGCCTTCACAGCACTCTGCGCCAACATTCAGGGATATCATAGAGACTCTCCCGACGGCTCTAGGCTGTGTCTTCTGGTTTCAGGAATACTGTTGTAAGACTAAGACATTGACATCTGAGTCTCAGCATTCTTGTTTGCATTTATCTTCCCATACTAACATTTTATGCACTATTTTTGGTTAGACAGTCTGCATAGTAGTTATCTTCTACACCTTACTTTATTTGAGGTGACAAGGCCACCTGACAGACTTCCCCAGGGCATCGACGGTGTCAGGGAGAGTGGGAGAGATACAGAGAGGAGTTCAGAATTGGGGACTCATGCTTTCATTGGCCTGTAAAGTGATATTGACGTGAAGCAGGGCTGCAGTTCAGACTCATACAGCTTGTTTAGAATTAAAATGCATATATAGAAAATAATACCAGGGACTAATTCTATTAATATGCCCAGCTGGGAAGAAATTGAGCATAGTTACTTGACTGATAATGATGCCAAACAGTTTCAGGTGTTAGAATTTCATTAAGACTGTATGTGTTGCCTCTCACCATTCCATTTATGTTTTGTGTCAGGCATTTCAAATTAATCATGAGCATAATTAATAGTTGTAGTAATTAGATTGCTATTTTATGATGATCTTCAATGTAACAGAGAACGTAAAGAGGCAGGGTCTATGTAATTGTCTTTTTTTGTGCTGAGTGAGGCTCGCCAGAGCAGGCACCTGTAGGGAGATGATTTGCACAGTGACTTCTTATAACAGAGACAACCCTAATGTGAAGTTTAACGCTCCTGGGACCTTTATGTCTTAATCACCAACGAGAAATTGTTTTATGATGAGAGTGTTTTACTAGTGGTTCTATTTCAAGTTTACCCAGGCTATTTTGGTAACGCTGAAACAGCTATGAAACAAAGAAGTGGTTTTACAGTTCTTAAAAGTTTAATCTGTATGCCTAATAAGCTAACAAAAAAGGAACTTTGGTGTTTTAGAACTTTAATTAATTATTGAGCTTGTTACAGACAGAATAGTTTTAAAATAGCCTTTGGAACTGGTCACATAAATCTAAAGACACCCCTGGTAAACTGTCCCTGGGTTGACAGAAAAAGGACATTTGCATGGAAGTCACTTTCCTACCATGGTTTGCCCTGGAATGATTTCAGATGATTGCATAATGAGGGCACAAAGTTACAGGGCTACATATAAACTGCATGGTATTTAATAAATTATTCATGGTAGCCCAAAGGTATAATTATTCAGTGAAATGAGAACTAAGAAAATTAGTTCTCTATTAATGTTTATTTATACTGATATGTATTTTTCCCTCCATGTACACATTTTTCTGCTAGATGTAATCCAAAAATCACCCCATGTTATCTGCTACGTTTCCTTCCGAAATGTCAAATCAGGTTCGAATTCCTGGGGTCAGTTGTTTTTTTATCCTTTTATATTTTGTTTGTGATTTATTTATTGTTAGGAAGATAGTTTCTTTTATGTAAAAATGAAAGACAGACTCTTGCTTAAGTAGCCTCCCTCAGAGATGAGGATCCAGAACTGACTTGCACAGATTCCTGTGCCTGACCCACCCTTCTCTGTCCATTCGCAGGGACACCAGAGACCCCTTTCCTTTCCAGGGCTGGGGCTTCTCCCTCTTCTGCACCACTGCCATCTACAGCCAGCATCCCTCAGTTCAGATCAGAAGCTTTCATCACCTGTCTTTCTTTGTTCTCATTGTTATTACCTAGCAATAATTTGCAACTGTAACTAACAAATTTTAATTAAATAATCTCCCCTTCTTTACTCATGACCCCAACAGTCTCTTCTCAGAACAATAACCGGAGTGAATCTTTCCAAACAGGTCAGAGGGTGCCATGCCTCTCCCTACAACCTTCCCATGCTCTCTCCTCTTTAGTTCCACCTGCAATCCACAATGATCCCAGGATTCCCGCCTTCCGGGCCCTTATCTCGGTGACTCCTTTGCAGCCACACTGGCCATTCATCCTCCTTCTGGAATACAGGAGCTGCTTCCAGTTTGGAGCCTGGGAGACTCCCCAGAAACAGGGAACTTTGCTTATAGGTGTGACTGCTATCTGTTTCTTTTCTAATCTCACAGTACTTTCCCACAGAATCAAAGCCCCTCTTCACGTTTATAGACTTCTATAACTATGACAGGACCCAGGAGGCAAGGTGTACCTGTGCAAGCCCCTTGGCTTACTGCCCCTGCTTGGAGCCTCTGCATTTTGCCCCTGTCTGTGATCCAGCCCTGCTGACTTAATCATTTCCTCAAGGAGTGCACAGTCTCACCTTCTAGATGAGGTGCCCAGCGTCTATGTAACTGGGCTCTAAATACAGGCCTTCCCCACCCTCTGCTCTTTCCTCCTGCTGGCTTTCAGCACACCACCTTCTGGGATGCTGCCCCTGGGCAGCCTGTCTTTTACTGTCCTAACTCCTGCCTGTGTGAGCATCTTTTTTCTCCTGTTCAGTGATGTGTGCCCCTGCCTTCAAACAATGCCTGACACCTGGTATTATCACTGTAAATATTTGCTGATATCTGGAAGCTGTCTAAGAGAAAACACGAAACCTCCTGCCTCCATGTCATGTTAGGTTAGAGGGCACCCCAGTGCCATACTGTGAATATTCAGAATGACTAACATGTGGATTATTGTCAATCCAGGGAGCAGGGCAGGGAGGTCTGATGTGATTAGGGTGGTGGGGAACTCTGCTAGGCTCAGGGCTAGGATTTTTCAAGGTCATGACACTTCTCCTACCCCATGTGGTCCCCACTCTGGGGAAAGACTTGGCCTCCGCTTGGTGACCATGGTAACAGTGGGGACCACAGATAGAATGCTGGCTGCTGAACTGGGGGCCTTAGGTTCCTATCCTACTGGTGTTTAACCTGAGAATATCTCATTCTTTCCTGAGGGTGTCTGTCTGCAAACTTGTCTGTCTGGATTCTCAGGGTTCCCAAGCAGTGGAGGTTGTCAGGGCACAGTTGATCAATAGAGCATGCGCTTCCCTCCTGGGAGGTTGGGTCAGGCTTGTTGGAAACTTTGCACAGCAGGAAGCAGTGAAGTGGAGGGAATTTTTGGAAAAGTTAAATACCAGGGCTGAGGCTTCAAGGCAATGAGATGAGCTGTGTATTTTAGTGACCTTCCTGTAGACAGCTAGCTGCTTTCCCCTGAGTCCCTGGTATACACCAGAGAGATAGGAAGAGAGGAATTCATATCTCATACCTTCATTTTAGTTCATTTGAATTACCTGCTAGGCTATTTAAAAATTAATCTAGTAAGACCACACTGCCTGACAGAAATGTTATGTGAGCCACAACTATGTAGTAAAAGTTTCTGTAGTCACAGTTAAGAGAATATATTTTAAGTTTTCAGAGGCAGTTAAAAGAAAGGGAGGAGATTGGTTATCTTTTTCCTGTGGAGCAGCTGGTGGATTTGAACAGTGTGCTTTCAGGGTTGCAGCGAAGCTTCTTACCAACTAGGCCCCAGAACTCCCTATAATGTAATAATATAATTTAATTATATGTCTTATAATTATTAATGTATAATCATTTAATTTAAGTCTATAATATATCATAATTATATAATTTAAATATATTTTCTTTAACTTAATATGTCTTAGTAGCTGTAGAGAGTCAAGGACTGCAGCCTTAAATACGTATTGCAGCTCAACATCAAGAAAAGAAAGATTCTTACCACTGGGCCAATTGGCAGCATCATGGATGGTGAAGAGATTGAAATTGTTAACAGCTTCAGTTTGCTTGGCTCCACAATCAACACTCTTAGTAACAGCACTTAGGAAATTAAAAGATGACTTGCATTAGCAGGGTTGCTGTCAGGTAGCTCTCCAGAGTACTGAAGAGCAATGATGGCAGTCTGGGGACTAAGGTGTCCCTGATCCAGGCCATAGTCTTTGTAGTTACTTGCTATACATCAGGAAAGCTGGACAGTGACTAGGGGCAATAGAAGGAGAATTGGTGCCTTTGAGCTATGGTGCTGGAGAAGAGTGCTAGGAGAACAAACAAGTTCATCCTTTGAGAGGGCGAAACCAGGCTGCTCCGTGGAGGCAAGGATTCTGAAACTTCATATGGCACACTTTGCACGTATTGCAAGGTGGGACCAATCCTCGGAGAGGAAAAGCATGCTTGGGAGGGTGTAGAGACAGCACAAAAGAGGAAGACCCTCAATGAGATGGATTGATAGAGTCACTAGGGTAATGGGGATAGGTGTTTCAGAGACAATAAAGTTGGCAGAGGGTAGAGCTGGGTTTACGATTGTTGTACATAAGGTTGTACATGAGTAGCAAATGACCCCACAACACATAACAAAACAACACAAAAACTATCAACATGTAAGCATCTTTAATGAGTTCTCTAACATGTCAGAATTGTTTATTTTATTCTTACATCTCTGAACTAGCCTCGTTTCAAGTGACTGGAGTAGTCGGGGTAGATGTGTCGGAGACAGTGACATTGTCACAGGATAGAGCTAGGTTTAGGACTATGTATGTAGAAACACTATGAGTCACAGGCAACTCAACGACATAAAACAACAACAATTAGAAGTGTAAGTGGGAGCCATACTGGATGGATGTATAGTTAGTTGTAACATGTTATCTGTAAGAGAAAAAAAAACCTTGCAGTGTTTAGGTTCTTCCCTATTTCTCATCTATCTGTTTATCTATTTGATTCCAAATTTGTTTTTAGCAAGTAATTGTTGAAATCTTTGTCTTTGGGGCTTTGGTTATAGAACACAGAAAGAAAGTATGTGAATTAACCCATAGGTGATTGTGAACAGAAATCATAGCCATGGGAACTGTGGTTTTCCTTATTGATTGGTAGATCATGTAGCAAAAGGACAACTGAGGTCTACAGAGGCATGACTTAAAAATTCATATTGTTGTTATTGTTGTTGTTGTTATGTGCCATCGAGTCGTCTGCTACTCATAGCAACCCTATGTCCAAGAGCCCTAAACGCCGTTCTATCCTGTGCCAACCTCGCTGTCTCAAACACATTTATTCCCACCACTCCACTCACAGAATCGAACCATCTCATCGAGGTTCTTCCTCTCCTGTGCCGTCCCTCCACTTTCCCAAACATGATGTCCCTCTCTAAGGACCAATCCCTCCTTGGAACATGCCCAAAGTATGTCAGACAAAGGTTCAGAATCCTTGACTCAGGGAACATTCTGGCTTTACCCTCTCCAGGACAAACCTGTTTATTCTCCTAGCAGTCGATGGTATATTCAACACTCTTCTCCAGCACCACAACTCAAAGGCATCAGTTCTCTTTCTATCATCCTTATTCACTGTCCAACTCTCCGATGCATAGCACATAATTGCATATACCTTTTATATATTGCAACAAGATTTTTATTTTAAAACTGAGTTTGAGCTTGCAAAGGAACTCTGGCAAGGAGTTGTAGCTGCTAAGCCCTTAAAATGAACTAAGAAAATATATTTTAATGACAGTTGTGGCATAACAGTTATAATCTGACTAACTGTAAAAGATGATTGAAAATTGTAATTCATGCTAAAAGTACTTCTCTAGGCTTTGGAACCTATTATAGATTAGATGAAGACAAAGCGTTTTTTAAAGTTCTGAGTAAATAATAATATAGGTTTGTTTTTAACTTTAAGAATAAAGATTAAAAACAATTGTTGCTTGAAGATAATAAAATAAAGTGAACATGTTTTGATGTTGGAATGAATCTGTGAGTTTCAGGGTTTCTTTCACCTCAGGTTTTTAAAAACTGGAAACCTCTTGGTGCCCTTTCCTTCCCCAGCCTGCAATTCAGAGAGACAAGTAATTATATACATACCAGCTAAATGTCTGTTAAAATCCCCAGGCAAAACTGAGTTGACTTGTGTGGAACTGAATTTAAAAACACTTGATGGACTGTTGCTTCAGCCTCTGAATGCTTGTCAGGTTGCATTTATCACAGTTGCTTCCAGTCAGGAGTGCACTATGGTCCAGAGATGCATCGCTCCATTCCTCTCCCACTTTCCTCTTAACTGGGCCACACTGCCATCTGAGAGGAACAATTGACCAGTTTGGTGATTTCTTCACTATCAACTAGAAACTAGTTTAATAGTCTGACGTGCCTGTTCGTTTATGCCTAAACTACTGCCTTTTCATGAAGAAAATAGGGTGATTGTTTTATGAGTTGCAGTAAAAGAATATCTAATAATATGGAATATATTATAGTTGTTATGAATAAAATAATCTCTCAGAAGAGAATTATTTAATTTAGAGAAAAGAATTTATTTGCTTGTAAAACTGTGGCTAACTCTAAGAAGAATTGGAATCCCAGAACACTTGATCATGCTTATGCAAAACCTATACTTAAACCAGGAGGCAGTTGTTAAAACACAGCAAGGAAACACTATGTGGATCAAAATCGGAAAGGGTGTACACTGGGGATGTGTCCTATCTCCATACCGTTTCAGTCTATATGCAGAACAGATTCTCTGGAAAGCTGGGCTCTATGAGGAGAAATATGGCATCAGGAATGGAGACTCATCAACAATCTGCATTATTCAGATGACACAACCTTGCTTGTTGAAATTGAGGAGGACCTGAAGCACTTGCTGCAGAAAGTCAAGGACTGCAGTCTTCAGTATGAACTGAAGCTTAATATCAAGAAAACAAAGATTCTCACCCCTGGGCCAATTGACAGCATCATGAGAGATGGTGAAGAAATTGAGATTGATAACAGCTTTAGTTTGCTTGGCTCCACAATCAACACTCTTGGTATCATCAGCCAGAAAATTAAAAGATGTATATTGCATTGGGAAAGTAGGCTATCAGAGACCTCTCCAAAGTACTGAAGAGCAGTGATGTCAGTCTGGAGACTAAGGTGTGCCTGATACAGGCTATGGTCTTTTTAAACACTTGCTGTGTGCCAGAGAGCTGGACAATGACTAGGAATGATAGAAAGAGAATTGATGCCTTTGAACAAACAGGTTTGTCCTAGAGAGGGTGAAACCAGGCTGGTCCTTGAGGCAAGGATTCTGATGCTTTGTCTGACATACTTTGGGCATGTTGCAAGTAGGGACCAGTTCGTGGAGAGGGATGTCATGCTTGAGAGGCTGGAGAGACAGCACAAGAGAGGAAAACCCTCGACGAGAAGGGTTGATTCAGTGACTGGGGTCATTGGGGTAGGTGTGTCAGAATAAGTGAGGTTGGCACAGGATAGAGCAGTGTTTAGGGCTGTTGTGTATAGAGTCACTGTGAGATGATGCAGGTGACATGATGGCACATAACAACAACATAATTTATTATTGAAGTTGATTCTGCATTTAGTTATCGTAGTTTAAGTGAGAGTGAGTATGACCTTTAAAGGTTTTATTATTTTAGTGTAGTACTGGTGGTGTAGTCCTTGGAAATTGTCCTGCTGACCCTGGGTAGTACCTCTCTGGAGATTTGAATCCCTCAGTGGCTCTGCAGGAGGAAAGGTGGACAGTCATCCCGTGGTGTTTTACAGCCTGAGAGACTGTGTCAGAGGGCATCTATAAGTCATTGACTCAGTGGCAGTGAGTTGTTTTTTGTGTGTGTTTTCTTTAGTTTAACTTGGAAAATAGATCTTTATTAAAAAATAAGTGAAATACCTAAAGCACAGTTGCAGACAAGATTAGAATTTTAGATAACAACATCTTTTCTGGTTGGTCTCCCAAGGGTGAAGCTTACAAAAACTTTATTCACATTTGACTAGAACAGAAAGTGATCATCTGGAATGTTAAATTTTAGCTGATACCTTACCATGTCATTTCTTTTTTGAATTTTAAATTGTTTAAAAATATTTTTATACTGGTTTACATACAAAGTTCATATTCATTTTTTATTACATTGGATCTTTCCCTTCCTTAACGGATCCCTCCCTCTGTCAAATTTTGTGATCCTATCAATAAGGGTCCCCCTCCTTGGATCCTCATATTCATTCTACAATAATAGTGTTATAATGTATTTGTCTTTATGAGATTAAGTTAGTTCACTAAGCATAATGCTCTCTAGTTCCTCCCATGTTAGGGAGTAATATACAAAATAATCGCTCCTGCATGCTGCATAGTGTTCCATTGTGTGAATATACCATAATTTCTCTGTCCATTCAATTGTGGTTGAATATTTGGGCTCTTTCCATGTTCTTGGTATGGTGCATAATGCTCCTGTGAACATTGGTGTACAAGTCTCTGTTTGTGCCTCAATTCTTGTTTTCTCAGGGTATATTCCAAGCAGTGGAATAATCGATGTAGATGGGTCATATGGGATTTCAATGTTCAGCTTTTTGAGGAAACACCAAAAATCCTTCCAGAGTGGTTGTACCATTTTATAATCCCACCAACAATGTATAAGAGTTCCTATATCACATTCTCTCCAACATTTATTACTTGCTGCCATGCTACCCTTTGGTACAGCTACTGGGGTAAGATGGGATCTCATTGTGATTTTGATTTACATCTCTCTTATTGTCATCAGTGGTTTAGAGCATTTCTTCATGTGTCTTTTGGCCATCCCTGAATGACTTCTTCTGTGAAAAATCTTTCCCTGACTTTGGCCCATTTTTTTAATTGGATCATCAGTCTTTTTCTTCCAGAGGCCCTGTAAAATTCTGTGAACATTTTTTATGAGACCCTAGTCTAGATGGTATTGCCAAATGTTTGTTCTCCATTGGTAGGCTTTCTTTTCACCCTGTTGGAAAAAGTTTTTGATGAGCATAGAGATTTAATATTTGTTGTTTTGTATCATTGAGTCACCTGAGACCCATAGCAACCCTCTGAAACCTGTCTTATCCTGAGCTAGTCTCACTAATTCTAACACACTAAATCCTATTGCCCCAGCTACTGCATAGATCCTTCTCATCCAGGGTTTTCCTCTATTGTGCTGTCTCTCCACCCTTCCAAGTATGATGTCCTTATCCAAGGACTGATCTTTCCTGGCCATGTCCCATAGTAGGTGAGACAGAGCTTCAAAATCCTAGCCTCCAAGGAGAAATTTGGTTTCACCCTCTCCAAAACAGACCTATTTGTTTTCTTTGCAGTCCATGGTAAGTTGACTCTTCTCCAGCACCACAACTCAAAGGCATTGATTCTTCTGTGATCCTTAGTCATTGCCCAGCTCTGTGAAGCATAACAAGTAATTGCAAAGACGATGGCCTGGATTAGATTCACCTTTGTCTCTAGACTGACATTGTTGCTTTTCAGCACTCTGGAGAGGTTCCTGACAACATATTTTCCCAGTACAATTCATCTTTTGATTTCCTGACTGCTGCTGTTATGGGTGTTGATTATGGAGCCGAACAAGTTGACATTGTTAACAACATCAGACTCTTCTCCATCTATCATGGTGCTGCCAGTTGGCTCAGTGGTGAACATCTTTGTCTTCTTGATGTTGAGCTTCAATCCTTATTGAAGACTATAGTCCTTGATTTTATGCAGCAAGCACTTCAGGTCTTCTTCAATTTGCAAGCAAGGTTTTGTCATCTGTATAATGTAGATTATTGATGAGTCTTCCACCAGTCTTGATGCTACATTCCTCCTCATTTCTGAATTCCCCTGATTCCCAAATGATCTTTCTACATGTATGTTGAAAAGTTATGGAGACAGGATGCCTCCCTGATGCACTCCTTTCTTGATTTTGAACCATGCGGTGATTTCCTGCTCTGTTCTGAGGTCTGCTGCTTGGTCTAAGTATAGGTTTACCATAAGCACAATCAGGTGTTCTGGGATTCCCATTTCCCTAGTGGTTTGCCACAATTTGTTGTGCTCCATACAATCAAATGCCTTTATATATTCAATGCAGCACAAAAAGACATTCTTCTGGTACTCTTTGCTTTCAGCCAAGACCTGTCTGACAGTGGCAGTAATGTCTCTAATGCCACAACCTCTTCTGAACCCAACTTGCATTTCTGGTATTTCTTTGTCAATGTACTGTTCCAGTCCTTTATGGATAATCTTTAGCAGGAACTTGCTTGTGTGTGATATTAATGATATTGCTTGATAATACCCACACTCTTGTCAGGTCACCTTTTTTTGGAATGATAACAAATATTAATCTCTTCCAGTCAGTTGATGGAGTAGTTGTACTCTGGATTTTTTGGCATAACTTGGTGAGAACATCCAGGGCAGCATCTGTTCCTTGAAATATTTCAATTGGTATTCTTTCAATTTCTGGTGCTTTATTTATTGTGAGCTCCTTCAGTGCAGCCTGAACTTCCCCCTTCATCATCACCATTGCCTCTTGACCATATGTGGTTTCTTGAAATTCTTCTGTGTCAGCTACTTCTTATGACACAGTGTCTCTGAATACTCATTTAATCTTCTTTTAATACTTTCTTAATAATTCAGTATTCTGCCCATTGCATCCTTAAGCATTGTAACTCGTGGTTTGAATTTGTTCTTTGGTTTCTTCAGCTTAAGAAATGCTGAGTGAGTTTGGACTTTTTTATTTTCTGACTCCAGATCCTTGCACATTTCACTATTTTGCCTTGTCTTTCCGAGCTGCCTTTTGAGATCTTCTAGTCAGCTTCTTAACTTTTTTATTTCTTCCCTTTGCTTTGGCCTTATGGTACTCCAATGTGATATTAAGAGTCTATTCAGACTTCTATTATGTTTTTTTCATCTTCTTTTTTTGTAACGACTTTTTGCATTTTTTTTTTTTCCTTCTGGACAATATTCTTGATATCTTCCCACAGCTCATCTGGTCTTCATTCATTAGTGTTCAAGGCCTCAAACCTAATCTTGAGTTGGTTTTCCTTCATCAATTTTATCCTCTTCAGATTGTGTATTTCTGGTTGTATTTGGCAGTGTCTTTATACAGTAGCCAAGGCCTTTTATGCTTGGTTCCAGTTTGTTTCTTATGACCTTTACGGTTTTGATAGGTTTATTTCTTTGTCAAATGTCAGTTTACTGTGGATCAATGGATCCATTTCTGGGTTCTCAGTTTTGTTTCTTTGGTCTGTGTGTCTGTCATTGTACCAGTACCATGTTGTTTTGCTTACTATAGCTGTATAATTGTTTTTTAGTTCAGGGAGTGCTATGCCTCCCACTTCATTTTTGTTTTTCTAAAGTGCTTTGCTTTGGGGTCTCTTTCCTCTCCAAATAAACCTGACAGTTTCCCTTACACTCCCTTTGAAAAATGAATTTGGTATCTGTATTGGGATTCTGTTGAACATGTAGATTGATTTTGATAAGATTGTCATTTCCACAGTATTAAATCTTCATGAACAGGGAACATTTTCACACTTATTTAGATCTATTATTGTGTCTCACAAAAATGTTCTGTAGTTTTCTTTGAATAGGTCTTTTGTGTCCCTCGTTAGGTTCACTCCAACTATCTCTTTGTGGTTGGCTGTTGGTAATGACATTGCTTTCTTGGTTTCCTTCTCTGAATTCTTTGTCACTCAAGAGGAAGTCTACTGATTTTTGGATATTGATCTTGTATCCTGCCACTCAAGTAAATCGATCTATATCTCTAACTATTTTTGTTGTTGAGTCCTTGGGATTTTCTGTGTACATTATCATATCATCAGCATAGAGCAATAGTCTAACTATCTCTTTGCCAATTGGGAGCCTTTTATTTCCTTTTCTTGTCGTATTGCCTGCCAAGTACTTCCAATATAATAATGAATAGAAGTGTTGACAGTGGACATCCTTGTCTGGTCCCTGTTCAGAAAGAAAATACTTTTAGTCTTTCTCCATTGAGGATGATATTTGCTCTTGGTTTTGCATAGATACTTTATACTATGTTGAAGAAATTCCCCTCTATTCCAATTTTGCTGAGTGTCTTAATGAGGAAGGGGTATTGGATTTTGTCAAATTCCTTTTCTGTATCAATTGCTAGGATCATATGGTTCTCGTTATTTGTTTTCTTAATGTGGTGAATTACATCGATTGCTTTTCTTATGTTGAACCAGACTTGCATATCTCTTATGATTCCCTCTTGGTCTTGATGAATTATTTTTTTAATGTGTTTTTGGATTCTATTGGCAAGAATTTTGTTAAGGAAATATTTATTTGTAGCTTTCCTTTTTTTAGTAATATTTTTACCTGGTTTTGATATTAGGGTTATGCTTAATTCATAGAATGTCTTTGGGATTGTTCCTTCTTTTTCTGTCTTTTTAAATAACTTACATAGAATTTGTGATACATCTTCTCTGAATATTTGGTAGAATTCAGTTGTGACGTTATCTGACCAGGCCACTTTTTGAGGGGGAGTATTTTTTTATACTTGCTCAATTTCTTCTTTTGTGATGGGTCTGTTCAACTGTTATTCATGTGACTGTGTCGATCAGGGTACGGCATTAGTTTCAAGGACTTTGTCATTTTCCTCTAAATTTTCAAATTTATCCACGTACAGCTTTTTATAATATTCTGATTTTATAGATTTAATTTCCTCTGGATCTGTTGTGATTCACTTCTGTAATTCCTTAATTGAGTTATTTCTGTTTTCCCCTTTTGTTAAGGTTGCCAGTGGTTTGTCAATTTCATCGAGCCTTTTGAAAAATCAGCTCATGGTCTTATTGATGGTTTGAATTTTTTTTTTCTGTTTTCTATCTCATTGATTTCAGATCTTAACCTTTCTTCTAGAAGTTATTGGGTTAGATTGCTATTATTTTTCTAATTGATGAAGGTGTTGGGTTAGATCATTTATTTTACTTCTTTCTTCACTTTTATATGCTTGCCTATATCTTTATCTCCTGAGGGCTGCCTTAGCTGCATCCCAGAGGTTTTGGTACATTGTATTTTCATGACCATTTGTTTTGAGAAACTTTTTTTATTTCATTCTTTATTTATTTTATAACCCGATTGTTTTCTAGCAGGGTGCTATTTAGCTTTCACATTGGTGGCTTTATAAACTTTATCCTCTTGTGGTTAATTTCTAGTTTTATGGCATTGTGGTGTGAGAAGATACTTGTATTATTTCAGTGTTTTTTAATTTGTTGGGACTTGCTTTGTGCCCTAATATGTGATCCATTCTGGAAAATGTACCATATCCACTTGGGAAGAAAGTGAATTGAGTTTTACTTGGCTGCAGTGCTCAGAATACATCCATAAGGTCGAGTTGGCTGACTGTGTAGTTTAAGTCTTCCACATCTTTGTTAAGTTCGTTTGAGTTGATCTATTGTTTGGCGAAAGTGATGTGTTAATGTCTCCTTCTACTGTTGTGGTGCTGTCTATTCTGTTAGCAGTTGTTTTATGTACTTAGTAGGTCAGTGTATGATGTTGACCAATGTTATGTATTCATGATCTACTGTGCCTTTAATCATTATATAGTGCCCTTCTTTATCTTTTGTTTATTTTAATTCTGAAGTTATTTTATCAGAAATTAGTATTGCCACTCCTGCTATTTTTTTAGTGGTTGCTATTTGTTTGGTATATTTTCCCCCCAGCTTTTGATTTTGAGTCTTTCTCATCATTTATTAGATGTGTCTCTTTTAGACAAAATATTGGTGAGCTTTCCTTTTTTATCAATTCTGCTACTCTTTTTCTCTTGATAGGTGCATTAAGTTCATTAAGTATGATAATTGACAAGCTAGGTTTTATCATTGCCATTTTACTGTTTTTGTTGTTTCTTGTTGCTGTGGTCCATTAATTTCCCTTTCATGACCCTGTATAAAGAATTTCCCTTAGAAGTTCTTGTAGGATTGGTCTTGCATTCACAAATTTCTTAAGTTCTTTCTATTCTGCAAAGGATTTTATTTCTCCTTCATATTTGATAGAAAGCTTTGCTGGGTACAGGATCCTTGGTTTGCAGTTGTTTTCTTTCAGTTTTCTCTATGTCATCCCATTGTCTTCTTGCTTGCATGGTTTCTGCTGTAAAATCAGAGGTTAATCTAATTGTTTTCCCTTTGTAGTTGACTCTTTGATATTCTCATGCTGCTTTCAGTATTCTATCTGTATCTTTTATTTTTGAGAATTTGGTTATGATATGTCTTGATGTTTTCCTTTTGGCTCTAGGCTGTTTGTTGTTTTCTGAGCTTCCTGAAAGTCAGTTTCCTTGCTCTTCATAATACCTGGGAAGTTTTCTTCTAGTTCAAAATCAGGAAGGGTGTACGCCAGAGATATATTCTGTATCCTTACCTTTTCAATCTATAAGCAGAATAGATCGCCTGGGAGGCTGGGCTGTATGAGGAGGAATGTGGCATCAGGATTGGAGGAAGATATAACGGTCTGCATTATGCAGATGGCACAACCCTGCTTGCTGAAATTGAGGAGGGACTTGAAGTGCTTGCTTCAGAAAATGAAGGACTGCAGCCTTCAATATGGATTGAAGCCCAGTACCAAGAAAACAAAGATTCTCACCACTGTGCCAATTGCATTGGGAAAGTTGGCTGTCAGGGACCTCTCCAGAGTACTGAAGAGCAATGATGTCAGTCTGTAGACTATGATATACCTGAGACAGGCCATAGTCTTCACAGTTACTTGCTATGTGTCAGAGAGCTGGACAATGACTAGGGATTATAGAAAGAGAATTAATGCCTTTGAGCTGTGGTGTGGAGAAGAGCATTGAATATACCATGGACAACAAGGAAAACAAACAGATTTGTCCTAGAAAGGGTGAAACCAGGCTGCTTCTTGGAAGCAAGAATTCTCAAGCTTTGTCTGAAATACTTTGGGCATGTTGCAAGGAGGGACCAGTCCTTAGAGAGGGACATGCTTGGAAGGGTGGAGGGACAGAGGAAGAGAGGGAGGGAGACCATCGATGAGATGGATTGATTCAGTGACTGGGGTAATGAGGGTTGGTGTGTCAGAGACAGTAAAGTTGGCACAACATAGAGCAGGTTTCAAGGCTGCTGTACATAGTCACTGTGATTCGCAAGTGACTCAACAGCACAAAGCAACAATAACAACCTCTTCTTCAATTTTCTTAGTGATTTTCCTATCATTCTCATGTTCTAGAATTATAGGCATCTGTATTTATTCCTTTTGATGTCATTCCACATAATTCTAATATTTTCTTTATGTCTCATCTCTGATTTTTCATCTAGTATGCTTCCAGTGAGTTTCTTGTCTTGCAGCTTACTAATCCTCTGCTCCATCTCTTCTTCTCTACTTTTTTTTGTTCTTCTGGTATGTTGGGCACTTTTGTCATTTCAGTCTTAATGTTCTGGATTGCATTTTCATGCCTTTCTCTTATTACTAGTACTGTGTTGATAGTACTCTCTATCTTGTGATGAGTTTTCAAGTTCTTGTATGTCTTTATAGTTTCAACTCTCCCATTTTTTGCATTTTCCTTCATATTTGTGCAAGTTCCTCCTCATCAATATATTTCTTCTGCCTCTGTGTCTCTGGAACATTTGCTTTCTTACTGATTTCCATTGTTTCTTCCATAATTTGCACCTTCTTCTGTAGCTGTTGAGATAATTCTTCATCCATATATGTTTTCTGGTTCTCTACCTCTAGGTTATTCCCTTTATCTCTGGTTTCCATTGTTTTTCCTGTCATTTGTACTTTCATTCATAGCTGTTCAAAGGTCTTCATATCAACATATATCATCTGCCTTCTTGACTCTGGGGTATTCATGAGGTCTTTGATATCCCTGCTTTTTTTAAAGAAGGCTTAACTTGTTTTTTCACGTTGTTTGAAGCACTGTTCTGGTTTCTTGACGTTATGTGAAGTTTTTCTTAAAAAGTGTTAAGTTGTTTAATTGTGTCTGTGAAAGTTGTTGTTGGTTCTTGCCTTTATAATGAAACTAATTAGTTGCCAAATTAAAATGTGAGCTACTCCAATAGAAGTACTTTCTGGGAAAATTTACCTTTCCTAAACTCCTTGACAGTTTCTCTGTTGTGCACTGCAGCCCTGTAGGAATCTCTGACACCATCTCTATAGGCCTTCTTCATCTCTGAAGTGGCTGAATGGTGTGAAACCAGGAGCTCTATTCAAGCAGTTTCTCATGCATCTTTTCTTTTGGAGCTTAATGACTTTCTTGATGTCTGGAATTTTGTGAGATTAGAGATCAGAGCTGCCAGCTCATTCAGCTGGTGTGCAGTGGGTCTCAAGTCAGCCTTCCCTGTGCTTCGCAGAGAAGTTCTGAAGACTAAAGTCTTTTGTTCTGCTTTTTCCTTGGGGTGACCCCACAGCCACAGAGACAGAGAACCCCAGATGGAGGGGCCTACAACTCCAGGGGCGCCTCAGCTCCATCTCTCCAAAAGCAAGGGGGAGTGCTCACTTTCAGCACAGAGTCCCACCTCTTCTGACCTTTGCTCCTGAGGCTTAGTGTCCTCCTTTGTGTCTGGTTTGGCAGGAGATCAGAACCACCTTCTTGGGCTGCCCATGTGCAGAGGTTCACAAGTCACTCCTTTATCCCAGAAAATCAAGAAAATACCGTCCTCTGTCTGAAGATCTGCACACTAAAGTCTACTGTTGGGCTGTTGGGATGGCCCTGTAGCCACAGAGGAAAGGACCCCCAGATGGAGGTATCTGTCATCCTAGGGATGCCTCAATCCTGTCTCTCCACAAGCAATGGACAGTGCTCAGTCTCAGCACAGAGCCCCATGTCCTTCAAGCCATTTCTTAATGAAGAACCCCCTCCTTGAAGCACTCTGCCTGAATTTATTCAGAATTAGGTTAAATAGGAGAGCTCTCTATGCATTGGGGAGAATAAGTTTCCCAGATATCTTTTTCAAAAACTTTATATTAAAAAATTAATTTTAAAAACTCAGCAAATGTTAGAATCCACATTGACTAGAAGTAGGGAGGGCTTCCTCATGGGAACTGTTAATAAGTAGAAAGCAAAGTGTGTATTGATGTATGTAACAGTGAAATTTAGTAAAATGATAATTTGTTAATTGAAAATGAGTCAGGTCTTTGGAAATACTTAGCATATTTCAGGCTATGTAATTTTCTCATAGTTGAAGCAGTGTAAGCCTTTTGGGATTATGAAAAAAGAAAAAAACGAAAACCAAAAAAAAAAACCAAAAACAACAAACCCACCCAAACTAAAACCTAAGAACAAAAACAGAAAAAACCCTTACTGGCCTTTCTTTGCATTTTTAAAAGTGAAATATACAAAGTTAATGGTCATAGAGTAAAGACAAATATAAAAGAGTAAAAAGCAAAGAAAATACTTTTGCATATTAAGTAGTCTGTGTTAGACTAGAGATTAGGGTGCGCCTGATCCTGGCCATGGTCTTCACAATTACTTGCTATGAGTCAGAAAGCTGGACAGTGAATAAGAAAGAAAGATGAAGAAATGATGCAGAAGAGTATTGAGCATATTGACTGCCAATAAAAGAAGCAAACAGTTGTGTCCTTGAGAGGGTGAAACTAAGCTGCTCCTTGGAAGCGAGGAGCTCAGTCTCACATATGTTGGATATGTTGTTACGAGGGACCAGTCCTTGGGGAAGGAGGAGTGGAGGAACAATGCAAAGATAAAGACCAGGATTAGATGGATTGATACAATAACTAAAATAATGGGGTTAAGTGTGTCAGAGACAGTGAGACTGGCTCATGATAGGGCAGGAATTAGAGCTAATATACATAGGGTTGCTATGAGTCACGGTCGACTTGAAGGCACATAACAACAACAGCATTAACTAACTACAATTTCTTATCATAAATACGTATCTGCCCAATATAGAGCAAGTGCCCCGGAAGAGGGAAGCTGCCTGGATCCTTCCACCATAACTGTTAAGCTTTGGCTCAGATATATACTTCTTAAGTAGTCTCTTCCCTCACTCATTGCTGTCAAGTAGAAACTGACTTTCCAGCGGGTTGCTGAGGCTGTATGTCAGTGGAGGAGAGTGTCGTTTTTCTCCCAGAGAACCACTAGTGGATTCGAACTACCAGAGAGGCACACCACCTTTGTATTAGCAACACAGACACATATGAACTACACTATCAGAGTTCCCTCTCAGGTCGTCAGTCTTGTATAGATTAAATGACATTAAGAACATGCTCAGACACCTTAATAGAGATGGGAATCTTTCTGTGGAACCCCTGTGTGCCAAACAGAGAACTTGGGAGGGCAGAGAGTTGGTCAGGGCCCAGCCATCTGTGGAGTTGGACAAGCTATGGACAGATGTTTAACATTAACCTCCAAGTTTACATGAATGGAGGCCTCTGGAGCCACTGCCCAGCTTGGCTCTCTTTGTAGCCAGTGACCAGTTTGGTGCCTCCTAAAGTAGGAGGGTGTTCAAAGGCAGGATGGCTGAAGAGGGGTGCGGTAGGTGGTGCTCTTCAGAGATCCTGTGAGAGAGGAGGTCTCTGACCTACACTGACTTTCTGCTTAAACTGTCCAGGATTCCAAAAACTGGAATATGAAAAACTCTATAGCACAAGATCTAGAAGATTGACAAAATGGTAGAGCATATTATGAGACTTGAAGCTTGCCATTCTTATTTCAGTTTTCTTCAGCAAGTGACTTGTATCCATTCAGAATGAATGATAGACATAAATGAAAACACTGGAACATTACAAGTCATACCTGAGGAACTTCCACAAAACAATCAAAAGAAATGAGCAATGATTTCTGTGAAGATGATACACGTGAAAGATAAAGAATAACCATGATACGTGGTTTTTTTTGTTTTTCAAAGAAAGAAAACAGAGTAGAAACAAAAATACTTGAAGGCATAATACAATAAAATCTTACATAAATAATCTTAAGAAAAAGGGGGAAAAATCCCACCTCATTTAACTAATGTGAAAAAGAGAAGTATACACATGCCAGTAAAAAAGGACACATTGTTTTCAAGGGAGAGGAGATTCAGAGAAAAGCAAACCAAAAATGGATTATCAGGAAGAAGGCTCAAGAGGATAGAGAGGAGGTAGACGTCTTTCAGTATCTTCTCCCCTCTCCCCCTAATTATTGGGCTTATTAGGGAAGTAAAGGTTATAATTTAGGTCAGAAATACACAAGATTTCTATCTTTAGTCAACACAGCTCCTTCTCAGGTGTACTTGTAGGTATATCTCCCTCTAACCTCTTGCCTCACTGGGTCCTGATTCATGGTGTTTGGCCAGGGTAACAAAGCTTTACAAATACTGACACTCTCACTTCTCTGATCCACCCTTATTTCTCTACCAGTGAACCTAAAAAGGCACTTGACTCTGATTCTGTGGGGCATCACTTCTAGTTCAGCCATGTTTCATACCAGTCTCTCACTCTCTGACATGTCTCGTGTTGCTTCTAGTGCTAGTCTGAGTCTCTATCTAGTTAGTGTAGGAATTTCTGACCTAAAAAGACACCTTGCAATTCTTTGCTGCTCCTTTCCTAAAAACATATTCTACTTATAAACTTGCTCAATTTAAGAAAAAAGCATGGCGAAACTGGTCAGTCTCCTGGCTGTTCTCAGGTGCCATTGAGTTGAATATGATGCACAGAGAGCCTACAAACAACCCATTGAACCCTGTCCAATCAAGTACAGTTCTCACAATCTCTGACACATTCACACCCATTGCCGTAGGTACTGTGTCAGTCCACCTGGTCTTCCTCTCTTTCACTATCCTTCCAACATTTCAAGCATTATATCCTTTTTTCAAGAAATAACCTCTCCCAGCAATATTTTTTTAAGACTTTTCATCCAAGAGCCAATACAGAGCATGTGGAATTGAGGGAAAGAACCTGGATGGCATGTCCATTCTGTATTGGGTTGCTGAGAGATAGTAGTTCCAGCTCACCAGCCTCTCTGCAGGAGAAGGTTAGGAAGTTTGCACCCATAAAGATTCATTGCATCAGGAACTTGGTGGAGGGCACTGTGAGTTTGAATTGACTTTGCTTTGGTGAGTCATCTTTAACCACCTTTCTTTCTAGATTGTCACCAGTGTCTGGATTGCAAAACAGAGCATTCCTAGGTAACCTCACTTAGTATCACTGAACATCCATCATCCACCACTCACTATGTTTCATGTTTCAGCTGCGTCTTCACAGGAAGTACTCACTGATGTCCTAACTGGGCAGGTTTTCCATTGTCTGTACCATGTGCTTGTGAAGGACCAGAGTGTTAGGGTACATCAATTGTTAGGAACTTATGGAGACAAAGAAATTCTTCTTGGCTTACTTTTTCCAGTGTGTCCACTGTGGTTTTGGCTGTCAGAAAACAGAAGTTAAGTATTCCTGTTTAAGACAGACATCTGCATGTTTGACTTCATATATTTTTACTGAAACTGTTTAACTGGTTGAAATGTGCCATATAAATCAAACAACAACAACCCAAACCCAAACCACAACCATCAAGTTGATTCTAACTCATAGCCACCTTTTAAGAGTTCCTGACACACTCAACTTTTTAAAATTTTGAATTGTGTCACCAACATAGTCTACAAGAAGTATGCTGATAATCTCAGGACTTTTCCCTCTTCTAGTGGATTAAATCAAGCAGAAGGTCCAAAAAGTCAAGATGGATTATATCCACCAGAGAGATTTATAGCCTACAAACCCTGTGGAGGGTCACTGTAAATCAGTGCTGACTCAGCAGTACATAGTAACAACAACTACTACTACTTTTTACTATTACATTCTTTTTAAATACCTATTTCCATATGCATCTAATGCCAAAATTATGCTGCTTTTAATTATTTGAGACAGGTTCCTAGGAGTGAGATTGCAGAATGGAATGATGTGTGCTTGTTTAATGTCAATCTCACCATCATAAGACTTACCCAAAATGATATACAATTCCTTCTCCCACACACAGGAAAATGTCCCACACATTAGGACCCTGGGTGCTGCTTCTGTACATACGCATATATACAAAGGAGGAGTATGTATGTGGGATCCTTCATTCTGCTTTCCCTGGGAAAATGGACAGAGGAAACTGGGTGAAAAGCATGTACACATGTACTCACTGCCTTACAGTGTATGATAAGTGAGTAGTATCTTTTGAATAGAATGAAATGGATCATTTTGCTTGTGTATCAAGTCTTTCCCAAACCCATGACACACAGACACCATATGGCCTGTGTTCACTCTGAGGAATAACCATCCCTGCTTCCTTCTGAAGTTGGCTATCAAAGAGCCCACTACCCTCAGCGAGGGAGCATTTCAGGGAACCTCACCATTGGAGGCTGGGTTTGGGCATGAGACAGGGAATGTTGGATGGTGGGTAAGGGGAAGATATGCACACTGAGTCCACAGTGTTGTGTGGAGTTTATTATAAGGCTGTGATTTGACCCCTTGCTTAGAAATCCTGAACTTTTTAAAGTTTGGCACATAGTAAGGAAATTATTTGTCTTTAAATTTTTGTTCCTTTTATAAGGTAGCTCATTCTAAATACAAATACTGGAATTGTTTGAATGATAATAACAGTAGTAGTAGATAAGCAAGTCTTGTTATGAAGTGTTAGTGTGTTTTCTCATTTAATCCTCAGATAACTTAAGGGGAGCTATGCTTATTATCCTGCATTGCTTGTTTGTTTTCTATTTTAAACTTTTTATTGTGATTTGAATGAATATAGAGCAAATGGGTTTTCCTTTCAACAGTTCATATACATTATGTTTGAAGACATTGATTACAATCCTCACGTTATTCCTCCCTGGTTTCCTGTTCTCATTTATCCTTATTTCTTAGGCCTCTTGGTTGTGGAAATTGGAGTTTAGTGAGATTTAGTTTACCAGAGTTAAATATAGCTCCCTGATTAAAACAAGCTTGGAAGGAGGAATGACATCCACTTCCATAATAGCTTGCCTCCGGAAACCCTATGAGCCTGGAGAGAGGATGAGAGACACCCAAGAGTGGAGGACTCTCCTTCATAGGGTTGCTATGAATCTCCTGCCACTCGACGGCACTTAACAACAACAGAAAATAGAAGGCCGACCTGCCTTCAGATTTTCAGGCCTTTGTTTTCTCAGCAAACACCTTTGTGATTGTTAATGTCCAGGCCGGTAGCCTCTAGGAGGTACCTGGCCTGAGCATATGTGTGTGCTTAAGTTTCTAGCATCACTTTGATGGTGTTTGTCTCCATTCTATTCCCTCTGATATACTATGTTTTGGAATTGAAATAGAGTTAAATTCTTTTTTATTAAAAAATAGAAATATTTTTGTTCCTAAATGATTTTCAAATACATTTTGTCACTACTAAATATAGCCCATTTGTACTGCATTTGAAATGACATTGACTGTGTGACCTGTTTCATTCTTTATTATCATACTAGTTTATTTACAAAATTTGGATACAATGTTTTTCAACCCAGATTCTTCATTCTTGATTAGTTTTTCAAGAGTAAGAGTTCCAATTTTTTGTTTTAAATTATATGAACGTTAAGTTTTCACTTATATGTGAAAATGTGATGCTGTTGTACATAAGACTAGAGATGAACACAGTGGCTTCATAGGGTGGATGTAGAGATGGGGACACTCGAAGAGAAGTTCATAAGCATCTCTTTAGGATGCTCTATAAGTGCAACTGAGAGCCATGCTTGAAAGTTTTTCGATAAGTTTATATAATATAGAGCAAAATAACAACAGTAAGATCTAATTCTTAGAACAGAATCTGACAAAAATGGGCAGTGTGTACATGATTTAGATATACTAACTCATTTCACTTTTACAGCCTAATGAGGTTGGTACCTTTAGGATCTGATCTCCATCTTCTAGGAGAAGAAACATACTGTGTAATGTCCTTGGGGGTCACTCAGCTAGTAAGTGTTGTCCAAGACGGAATTCCAATCCAGTGGTCACTTTTTCAGTCCCATTTCTTACCTGTAGCCTCACCCTGGTTTACATTTACTTCATTTTATTGGTAGTGAGTCACTTAGACTGACAATTTTATTTAGAGACCTCCCCCCCCCCCGCAACTTCTCTATTTCTTCAAGATTGTAAATTTTCTCGAAAAACTATTGAATAGAGATAAGACCTTCTAGCATCTTACATTTCATTTCGTTCTGGGGTCTTAAAAGCTTATGAGTTAAAAAAATTTTTTAAAAAGCTTATAAGTGACCATCTAAAGTCTAACTACTGGACTGTATGTATAGAAAAGAGAAGAGGGACAAGCAAATATACATGGAAACAATGAGTCCAGAAAACTGATAGACTGTGATGACCTCAGCTTAGATGACCATGAGACCAGAGGGACTAGATGGTGCCCAGCATCCAGCTGACTACTCTAAAGGAGATTACTTGGAGTGGGAGAAAATAAAGTTCAAAAACATAGTCATTGGCCAGGTTTGTTGGTCTCATACAGACAACAGACATTAGTCACTCATCTAGACTAAATGCACCCTATTTCTCAACTTTCTTTTTTTTTTTTTTTATTTCTCAACTTTCATCTTAACAATAGGCAAACCTGTAAGATTATAAGTAAACACCAGGAAGGCATTTCTTGTTTGGAACACTCAACTATCTAAGATCAAAAAGTTAGCATTTACCGAGAAATAGATCAAAGGAGGCAGGAAAGTATAGGATCAAAGTATTAATGGAAATAAGACTCAAAGGGAGGAATGGGAAGAGTACGGTTACATTGTGGGTATTGTGATCAGTGTCATAGACGAAGAGGTGTCTGAATAGAATAGCAGTTTGCCCTGTAAACATTCACTCAAATAAAAATTGAAGTACATGTTCACTCACTATATTCTGTCATTTACATAAGTGTTGTTATATACCTTTGAGCCAGAATTCATCCCCAGCTGACTCTCTCACTGGTTTTTGCATGGGAGGAGGGTGCCCATCTTTCTCCCCTAGAACATATGGAAGATGCGAACCGAACCACATGCCTTTGCATTGGCAGTGCAATTCCTTACCACTAAACCATAAGATCTTTCTATAGACTCGATTTATTCATAAATCAATCTTCCTAATAATAATCTTCCTAGAGATTTCATAGGCTATGGGGCAGCTGTTCATATGTTTGGTGCAGCATCTGCTTAATTTGCATTAGACAGTAAAAGTATTAAAACAACTCTGTTAAAGATCCTCCACAAATAAGAATCAGACCTATTTGTGATGTAATTGTAAGCTGATGGAATATCATCAGGTTCCTTTCACATGGTTCAAGGGAAAATGTTATTTTTATCTAAAAGATCACAGCATTTTAAGGTTCACAGATAGTTAGCACAGGTGGCTTGGGAGGCCCTCAGGATTTCTCCTCCTGAGTGGACTTGGGATGCCCTCTGCACCCCTCTGCCTGGGGCACTGTGAGGTGCAGGTTGTTTGCAGAATACCCTGGGACTGAAGATTGACCTTTGATTGTTTTGAGAGTGTGGTAGCTACAGACTGCAGTGGTTTTAGGATGCATACAGTTTGTAATGAATTTATCTGTAAAATCATTTAACAGGGAAAGAACACCTTCCTTCTTTTCTTCCACTTCCTGCTGTGTAACTGTGAGCCATAGGAGCCTGCTGTCTGTGAGACAAGGTGTCCATCAGGGTGAGGGTGCAGGGAATGGCCATACAGGAATAGATGCTCATCCAGGAGGCCCCCTGCGAGCCGGTATCAACCAGCAGCCATCACACAGGCCCATACTCCCTTCCTTTCTTCCTCCCCTTTCAGCACTGGTCCTGGGAAGCTGTCAGAGAAAATGGGAGCAGGATTTCCCAGAGACACTTGCTTTTCCATGTAATTTCTGGAAGTTGACAGACTAGTTCCTTGATTAAGAGATTTATCAGTTTTCTGTTGTTGGACCATGACACACATGGTCACACAACTAGTAGATGAACATAGTGCCAAATCACCTGCTCAGGGTCAGTCTCTGAGTTTCTTAGTCAAGGCTGTGGATGGCTTGGCTAGGATTTCAGGTCCAGCTCAGGCTACAGTCACTGTCGACAATCTCCTGAGGCTCTGGAGAGGAATCTACTTCTGGTTGGCTTAATATAGGGCAGGGTTTAGAGCTATTGTGTGATAGACTGTGATTTTCAGGGGCCACTATAAGTATTAGGTGACTCAATGGCACATAAGAACAACAGCAACATAACGTAACGTATAATCTGTAACATTTAATGTAACATGTAATAGGAGTCATTGTGTCATCCCAGCCACAGGTCCTCAGTTGGGTAAGAGCACTGAGGTGGAGTGAAGGACATTTCCAGAGTTCTCTTAGGTTCACAGACACCTCAGAACACAGTCAGGTTCCTCACTCCAACATGGTCTTTCCCAAATACTCACAACTTTGATTGTATTCCCTGGCCCTGAATAAACTTCCTCTAATGTAACCTGATTTTAATGAAATTGAGGAAGGGAATTTAGCTGAAGTGTGATCATCACACATCTCAGTGTCTCAGAACTTCCTAAAGATGCTGATGACTGTGTCAGAAAAGGAGTGGAATGGGTTTAAGCTTTCTAGAACTGTTCTGTCCAGACATGGTGTTTTATACTCAGTTCACAGATTCATAATTAGAGAAGTGAATATGTGGAGTTAGGTCACTTAGGATTTCTGTGAATGTAATTGAAATTATGAGGTAGTTACAAGGTAGAAGGTCTCTAAATGGACAGATCACCCAGTTAATGTTACCAAGTCTTACAGTGATAGGAAAACAGCAAGAACTTTCTGAGTACTTGTAGTTATCCTAAGGCAGCTGCTATTGACTTTTTTTGTTCACCTCTAGGATCTCCTCAGGATTGTAGAGTAGATAGTAATTCACACTAGAGAGATCTCGTGGTGGTACAAATAGGGTCTATGTCCATGACTTGATTTTACGAGATGATTGCATGGACAGCTGCTGCTATTAGAGCTCCTTGGCTGCAAGCAGTAAGTGTGTACCCCTGTTAGAAAAAGTCCTGCGGCCAGGACATTAGCACACTCAAAGAAACCAATGCAGATCACAACTCTGGGCCCAGCAGATAGGTGAGGAGGGCAGACCATCATAGGTTGCCAGGTCTTACCTGGACTGCTCTGCTGACCTTCAGGGCATGCTGTGGTCACAAGGCTGTACCCTTTCCATGAGGAAAGACCTGGAGAAGGATCCCCTGATTTTGTGTCCAGAGAACAGGATCTTACCTTTTTACTTCAGGTCTCCTCCAACAAACATTAGAGGGCTCATTCAGGAGGAAGCATGTGATGAGGAAGAACCGTAACACAAAACCAAAACCCTGATGATGTTCACTACAGAGTCATCTTGTTTGTTGTAACAAGACTTTTTCAAATCCTTTTCTAAAAATCATGTTCAGTGGTGATTTAAAAGCTCTTCTGCCTTAAACAGGATTATAATTTAATTGCAGATTGCTGCTTTCTTAGATCATAGGAACCTCAGAACTTCTGTAAGCAAATGCTAAATTAGAGTTTTTCGGGCCTACTCCCCGATTTGTGTGGTACCAGTGAAAATCCTTGCCTAGGTATATAGGAAAGGGCCCATCTTATCACAGTGAAAAAGGGGAGATGGCATGGTTGGTAGTTCTTTTTCAGAAAGCAAATAGCATATTAACTGATTATTTATTTGTAAAGTGAATACAAGCTACAAAAATAATCCCCATTCTGTTTGTGGTATAATAGCTTTTGAAATGAACATTTGTGTGTAACATAAAAAACCCTCTGTAGCTGACAATTTATGGGTAAGTGATCATGTTGTAATAGCATTGTATCAAAAGCTGCTTTTCTTTATAAACCCTTATATTTAATCCCTTCAACCAGCCACCAAGCTACATGCTTCCCAGGGAATTAATTTAAGATTGAAGATAAAAAAAAGAGGCCAAAGTTAATGACATCAAATAGAAAGCTCCTGAAAGATGTAATGGTTTCAAAAAGATTTTGACTGTTTTATAAAACAAATAGTAGAAAGAATTAGTGTGAAATAAGGTTACTGCTTCTGATTTATACAGTGTAATTTTTTTTCTAGTTTCTACCTCAACTAATGCTGTAATAAACATTTTAAAATAAAATTTTACTGTGTGCATGGGGATTACAATGGTCAGATTTACTATTAGACAGCAAATAATGCTTTAAATATTGATAATATTTTGGCAAGACAAAAATCACTACTCTTGATAGCATGGATTTATTTTTAATATTTAAAATTGTATTTTTTTTACTGGATAAATAGGCAGAAATGGTTTTGATGGTGAGTGGGATAAACATCAAAGATGGAATTGTATTCTAGCAAGGCAATTTAGAAAAATATAATTTAAATAAATGTTCTCCATTGTAAATGAAAAAAGACCTTCATGTAATGACTTATACCTATAATGGAATTGAAGCAACACATTATTTACACATTCATTCTTATTTTGATTTATTCTAATTTATCTGATATCAACAGCAGGTTAGATGATAATTTTTAAATCTACTGCTACTGTAATTGCTTTAGAAAACCTTCCTAATGATCATTTTATTCCCTGGAATAATTTAACTTTCCATTTAAAATGCACATTCAAACACTACAAACTATGTATTGGCATCAGAAAATGTTTGTGTGAAGTGATAATTTTGTTTTTAATGGATACCAAGACTGTACTTAATGTTTGATGGGAATGGAGATAGATGAAAATTACTTTTTCCTACATACACCTTTCCATGTTTGTGTGTGCCATTAGTAGGGAAGGGCTTAAAGATCTAGTTTAAAATCCTCAGAAGTACCTTCCCATAGGCAGATTGATGTTCTGTCCTTCTGTATGTGCTGCAAAGACAGTGGTAGTCAGGGGCCAAAGTCTTGTCTCCTTGAATGGGCACTGGGTCAGGTTCCAGCCACTGTTCTGGACACAGTTGATGCATGCATGTTTCTGTGATGTGAACAGGTTGCAGTGGAGCTTCTGAATGAAGATAGACTTTGAAGAACTGCCTGTGTGCTTCTGAACACAAGTCAGTAAAAATCTCTGGACCCAGCGGTCCAATCGAAGCTGCATGCCCTGTCTTCTGGTGGCATTTAATTGTGTTCTGTAGGGTCACCACGGTTGGGGAGTCGAGTGAGTGACACCTTTTGTCTGTTTACATGGTCTGAGGTTCCATTCACTTTTTTGAGGCAAGGTGGCACTGTGTCTTTTTTTCTGGGAATATGTGCAAGGATAAGGTGTTTTTTTTAAAAAAAATTTTATTAATTTTAATGAACATTTACAGAGATTTTGGATTTCCTTTCATTCACTGTTGCACTTTTTCTCTACACCCCCCTACCCCAGTTTGTTCCTCTCTTTGAAAAACAAAAGATAAACTTCTTCATTGGTATACAGTCCCCCCGCCCGCGCCCCGAATCCACTCCACTATGCAACCTTAATTCTGGATTCCTGTGATAATCATAATACCCTATCATACATTGCTTTTAAACTGTTCTCTCCCTCATCGGTTTCAATTCAGTGTACATAATCTATCCAGTTTTTCTCAGTCTTACCCCAACCCTGATGTCAGTCCCATTCCACAACAGTGGCACTATGCAGTATTTGTCTTTTTGTGGCTGAGATATTTTACTCAGCATAATGTCCTCTAGGGTCACCCATTTTGAATAATATTACATGAGTTCCTTGTTTTTCAATGCAGTGTAGTATTCCATTGTGTGAATACACCATAGCTTCTCTATCCATTCGTTTGTTGATGGGCCCTTAGGCTGTTTCCAACTCTTTGCTATTGTGAACAAAGCCATGATGAACATGGGCGTGCATATATCTGCTTGGATGTCGGTTATGGTCCCTTTAGGGTGTATTCCCAATAGTGGAATTTCTGGGTCAAATGGTATCTCTATTTGAAACTTTTTGAGAAAGTGCTACACCACTTTCCACAGTGGTTGCACCATATTACACTTCCACCAACAATGAGTAAGGGTTCCAGTTTCTCCACAAGAAAAATCTACAACCAGGAGAAGATAAAATAGATGAATGGGACCTTCTAAGAATCAAATCCCTATGTACATCCCAAAACATCTCCAACAGGATAAAAAGAGAAGCCACAGACTGGGAAAAAGTATTTGGTAATGACATGTCAGATAAGGGACTTATATCTAGAGTTTATAAAATACTTGAGAACCACAACAAGATAAAGGTAAATAATCCAATTGAAAAATGAGCACAGGATATGAACAGATACTTCACCAAAGAAGACATTCAGATGGCCAGCAAGCACAAGAAGAAATATTTAAAATCCCTAGTTCTAAGAGATGCAAATCAAAACAACTATGAGATACCATCTCACCCCAGTCAGAATAGCAAAATTTAATAGAACAGCAAGCAACAAATGCTGACAAAATTGTGGATAAGTTCTTTTGTAGAAGACACAGCACTGTTTCTGAAGCTATTTCAGTGGCCAACTGCCTGGGGTACAGTTTCCCCCAGGGTCCTCTTGGTTCCCTGGTGGGAAACGAGGCTCCAGAGGGAAAAAGTGCTGAAGTCCCAGTCCTGAGGGATCTCGTTCCTAGAAGAAAGGAGAAAAGATGACAAGGAATCTTCAAAAGGCCAGAATCTGTGAGGAGTGGCGAGAAATGATGTATCTCGACATTTGAGGAGTGAACTCTTGCTTATTATTACAGATGAATGATGATGATGATGATGATGATGATGATTATTATTATTCGGGTGCTTAAGAAGGTGGGTGGTAGAGGATGGAAACAGAGGGATGAGGATGTGCAGGGGGAAGGAGGGGGTTATACAATTTGATGGATGGGGGGTGTGGAAAATTGAAAGAATCTGTTCTCTAAAACTGTGTATTTGAATTTTGTAAATAAACTCCTGTAAAATTAAAGAAAAAAAAAGGTGGTGGCATCAACTTAGCTCACTTCTTACTTAGTGGCATCCTTGTCTTGTTCCTGATGTTAAGGGAAAGCACTCAATCTTTCTCCATTGTGTATGATTTTCTGGATAAATAACTGAGCACCATTGAGTTGATTCTGAGTTATGGCCACAGGGTTTCTGAGGCTGTAAATCTCTATGGGAGGGAACTCCTTTCTTTATCCTGCTGAATGGCTGGCAGTCACTCACACTTGTTCTTTTGGTTAGGAGTCTATTAAGGAGGCATTACACTTTACGTCCTTAACTACATTCCTAGCTTTTTGAGTGTTACTTGTCATGAAAGGGTGTTGGACTTTAACAAATACCTTTTCTTTATCCATATAAAAATTATCTATGGTTCTTTCTTTTTTTCTGTTAATGTGATCTGTTCTAAAATTGAACCACCTGTAGTTCCTGGACTAAGTCTCACGTGGTCAGAGTGTGAAGTGGTTTTAATATACTGTTGGGTTCATTTTCCTGAGACACTTTGTTTCCATTTCTTTCAGGTTTTCACAGTTGCCCAGGGACAGCTCTCAGCCATTCCCTTTGATTTCCTTGGCACACCTAGCTTAGGTGGTTATGCCCAAGTTGGCAGGATACAGTTATTTTGGGAATTTGACTTTGTAGAACACAGCAAATTTATGCAGATAAAACTGCTGAGGTGTGAAGTTCTTCAGAAGGGACAGTGCTCCTGATAGGCTGTGGGGCTTTATGCCCCTCCAGTCCAGCAAGGAACCTCATCTCTGGTGACTGGGGGACCTTTGGTGACTCAGGGTACATCAGCACACTGCTTTTGCCATGAATGCCAACAGACATTAGTGTCAAACGTTATTCATTAAGATCCTATCTGTTTTATATCCAGAGTTCTGTTTTTATATCCAGAGTTCAAACAGGTCCCAGACAGTACTGTGTCATAGTCTCTGGCCTCAGGAACTCCCCATATGTGGATAAAAAGATACTTAGATAACTCCAATGCAAAGAATTATGATGATGTTTAAATAGAATATAAAATAAATAGAATTTAAATGAGAAAGGACTACATCCTTGTTTAGATGGTTTGGGGGAAAAACCCACTTAGGGTTTCTGAAGGAAAAAAGAAGGTACATTGAGGATGGTTTAGGAGACTGAAAAGAGCTTAATAGAGGAACTATTTCTGAAGGTTAGATTTTATTAAGATAAATCAACACAGAATGATAGAGCACTCATTGGGCCGGCATAGAAGTTGAAGTGGGTACTGGGCCACCTGCAGGAGCTTTGCTCCTGCTCCGTGGATTCAGCTGCTGACAGCCAGACCTTCGGGCAGGGAGCCTGCTGACAAAAGGAGCAGACTCTCTCTTTGAGGTGCCCATCTCTAACTGGTGCTGCTGCTGCTTGAAATGCCCAGAAGTCAAGCCCATCAGAAATGGCCTCCAGGCATGAAGGGAAGAGAGGGCATGGGAACTGGCAAATAAAAAACAGCACGGATTTCATAAAAAAAAAATTGAAGTGTTCACGTGCATATATAATCTCATGTTGTGATAAATAAAGCATGGTAAATACTGTATGAGTTTTAGAGATAATTATGTATCTTATAGGACATAAACCTTGTGTCTCCTCCTTCTGCATTTGGCATTTCTCCTTTTCCTGGTTGAAGACTGCCAGTGTCCTGAGCACATAGACTGTAAACATGAGGACAGCTACAGTTTCTATCTTCTAGGGAGGAAAGATGAATGACTGCTTACCAGTACCCTGAGAAATGGGGAGAACTGTGTTCATTTAGTTGACATCATACATTCAAAAAGTGTGAAGTTATGAGTAGCTATGCCATAGTAAACTTTAAAAATGCAAATATATATATTTAAAATACCCTGTTTGTCAGCAAACAGGTTATAACAAAGAGTATTTGGATAGAGAATTCAAGAATACAAATACGGCAGGAACAGATTGCAAAGAATCCTATAGCAATCCTTTATTAAGACATAAATAGGACAACGACCTGCCATTCTGGAAGTCCCAAGCATGGTGTAGAGGCTCCTGGATTTTACACTGTGTGCGGCCACAGTCATCTCTCCATCACAGTTAGTGCACCTGCAGCCCATTGCTATTCTGAGTGAGTCTCCACAAGCAGGTAAAAGATTGTGACTGGGATGTGCACACAGCTGCAGATTTAAGTCTGTAGGATTTGTTCTGAGACTTCATTAGACCATGTGGTGTGGTTGGAGTATGAGTCACAGCCATGTAGTCTTGAGTCATGGTCAGTAGGACTCAAAATTTTAATTATACTGGCTGACATGCTCCTATTTTGGTAAATCACTAAAGACAACTGAAGGAATGTTTCTTCTCTGCAAGCTCCTTTCTGGGACTAATTGCCCTTCCCTGGGTTTACTTTAGGCATTTTGTCAAGCGACACCTTGCTTGGAAAGGTTGAGAGTTGGTGAAAAAGTACAAGACCATCAAGGAGATGAATTGACACAGTTACTGCAACAGTGGGCTTGAGCAGGGCAGAGAATGTGAGGATGGCACAGGATATGGCAGGGCTTTGATGTTCCTTTGGTGCCTTTGAGCCGTAGTCCAGTAGACAGCAATTTTCTGTTTAGTTGGCAATCTTAATATACTTCCAGCTATTCTCATCTTGAGGACAAAAATACATTTTTTTATTGGAGTTTGCATTTGTGTCAGAGCACTGGTGATGCATCCATTACATGTTGGGCTGCTAATTGAAAGGTTACTGGTTTGAATCCACCAGCTACTCCATTGGACAAAGGTGGCAAGTCTCCTCCCATAAAGGTTTACAACCTTAGAATACCTTTGGTGGGTAACCAAGTGTGGGCATCAGCAGTTGATTTTCTTTTATAGCTTGTATTGAAGTAAAGAATAGAAATGGATCAAATCATACACAAGAAACAATTCAAGGTGGACCAAGGACCTAGGACTAAAACCCAAAACTATAAACTTCATCAGAGAAAATCTTGGAAGAACTCTAAAAGCTCTAATTCACAGTATGAACAGTCTTCCAAACAAAAAGAAAAAATCTACAACTAAGAAAGAACAAAATAGATGAATGGGACCTTCTAAGAATCAAATCGTTATGCACATCAAAAAACTTCTCCAACAGGGTAAAAGGAAAGCCACTGACTGGGAAAATATATTTGATAATGACATATCTGTTAAAGGACTGATAGCTAAAATTTATAGAATACTTCAGCATCTCAACAAGGAAAAGGTAAACAACCCAATTTCAAAATGGGTACAGGAAATGGATAGGCACTTTACCAAAGAAGACATTCAGATGACAAACACACATACATGAAGAACTGTTTAAAATCCCTAGCTATCACAGAGATGCAAATAAAAACAACTGTGAGCTATCATCTCACTCCATGAAAAATAGCAAAATTCAACAGATCAGCAAATAACAAATGCTGGTCAGAGTGTATAATGGAGAAACCACTGTAGAAGGTGATCTGATGATTTCTCAAAAAGTTGGAAAAAGAACTATCATTTAACCCAGAAATTCCATTACTGGGAATATACTCTAGAGAAAACAGCACCTCAATTCAAACAGATGTATGTTGTCATTGATTGCCTTCGACTCAAACACAATTCATAGTGACCCTATGAACAGAAGGCCTGAAGCACCTCTACAACGATTGACATTTATCAAAGTTTATAGAATTGCCAGAGGCAAGCCGTTTCGGAAGGGGATGCGACTCCTGCTTCCAAACCTGTCATAGGATGTTATTGTTGAGTTGCCTGCAGTGAATAGTGACCTTATGTACAGAAGCTCTGAACTCTTCCATGTCCTGAGCCAGTCTTACTAATTCTGACACACCAAGTTCGATCACCCTAGTTACTGTATCAATCCATCTCATCTGGGGTTTCCCTCTCCTGTGTTGTCTGTTCACTCTTCCAAGCATGATGTCCTCCAAGGACTGATCTCTCCTGGCCACGTGCCCAAAGTAATGAAGCAGAGCTTCAAAATTCTAACCTCCAAGGAACGACTTGGTTTCACTCTCTTCATGACGGACGTATTTGTTTTCTTGGAAGTCCATGCACACAGATGTATACACACCCATAATTTATTGCTGTATTGTTCACAGTGGCAAAGAGATGGAAGCAACTCAAATGTCCTTCAACAAATGAATGTATGGAGAAACTATGGTATATTCACACAGTGGAATATTGTGTGGTACTGAAAAACAGTGAACTCATAAAAAACATTACACAACATGAGGGACCTTGGAGGAAATTATGCTGAGTGAAATGAATGAATGAATGAAAATCAACTTTTCTGTAAACTTTTGTTAAAATCACAATTACAATTAAAAAAATAAGGAAAAAGAATAGAAATGGAGCTAAGGCTCCTGTACAAACTCTCCCTTCTATAAACCAAATTCTTCATAATTTAAACTGAATTTTCTCACAGAAGTAATATTTTTTGGAAAGTACCAAAACTTAATGTTGTTGTTGTTGTTATGTTCCATCGAGTCACCTGCAACTCATAGCGACCCTATGTACAACAGCTCTAAACACTGCTCTATCGTGTGCCAGTCTTATTGTCTCCGACACATTTGTCGCCATTACCCCAGTGATTGAATCAGTCCATCTCATCAAGGGTCTTCCTCTCCTGTGCTATCCCTCCACCCTCCCAAGCATGACGTCCCTCTTCGAGGACTGATCCCACCTTGCAACATGTTCAAAGTGTGTCCAAGGAGCAGTCTGGCTTCACCCTCACTAGGATCAACTTGTTTGTTCTAGCAGTCCATGGTCTATTCAGTACTCTTTTCCAGCACCACAGCTGAAAGGCATCAACTTTCCTTCTATAATCCCTAGTCATTGTCCAGCTCTCTGATGCGTAGCAAGTAATTGCAAAGAGCATGGCCTGTATCAGATGCACCTTAGTCTTCAGACTGACATCTTTGTTCTTCAGTACTTTGGAGAAGTCTCTGACAGTGTACTTTCCCAATGCAATTAGTCTTTTAATTTCTTGGCTGCTGGTACCAAGAGTGTTGATTGTAGAGCTAAGCAAACTGAAGCTGTCAACAATCTCAATCTCTTTATCATCCATCATGATGCTGCTAATTGGCCCAGTGGTGAGAATCTTTGTTTTCTTGATGTTGAGCATCAATCCATATTGAAAGCTGCAGTTTTTTACCTTCTGCAGCAAGTGCTTCAGGTCCTCCTCAGTTTCAGCAAGCAGTGTTGTGTCATCTGCTTAACACAGATTGTTTATGAGTCCACCTCCAATCCTGATGCCATACTTCTCCTTATAGAGCCCAGCCTCCTGAATAATCAGTTCTGCATATAGATTGAAAATAGAGGGAAATAGGACTCATCCTTGATGCATACCCTTCACAGTTTTGAACCATGCAGTGTTTCCTTGTTCTGTTCTGATGACTGCCTCCTGGTCCAAATATAGGTTATGTGTAAGCATAATCAAGTGTCCTGGAATTCTCATTCTTCTCAAAGTCAACCACAGTTTGTTGTGTTCCACACAGTCAAATGCCTTTGCATTCCTCTGATACTCTCTGCTTTCAGCCAAGATCCATCTGACATTAGCTATAATATCCCTAGTGTTACAGCCTCTTCTAAACCCAGCCTGCACTTCCAAATATGTGTTCTGTGGTGTATTTTCATTCACATTAAGTGTGATGAAGTTCAGTAATAGTGACTATTTTTACTGCTTTCATTACAATTAACTTCTATCACATTTTACTTAGTAAATGTAAACACAGACCTAGAAGAGACCACATATTCCTTTATCTCTTCTTACCCCCTACCCCCTTGGACTGCCTAGGCCAGTGGGAGGCCCAGGGCAGTGTGCCATCAGCCAGTCCACATAGCACAGGAAGTGAAATGATGAACACATCTTAGAGGAAGACATAAAACACCAGGACTCTCACTGCAAGTTTATGCTGTCATCTTCTGTTGGCATTCACATTGCTTTCTAAATCCCAAAAAGTGTAGATGAGTTGAAAAGACCAGGTTAACATTCTTATGTTATCTGTTTATATAGCAAAATTCTTTCAATCTAATCACATTTACTTGAATAAGACTTAAATGAGCCACTATTCTTTTATTGATTTAACTTATGTGTGTATCTCTTTAAATTTTGGATGGGCAATGAGTTTCTGAGAGAACTGTTCATTGGGAAGTAGTTGATTCTTAAAAGGGAATGAGAAATTAGAGGAAATTGGCAAAGTTTGTGGAGGGAGAAGTTTTTTTTCTTCTCCTGTTCCACTAGTGGACCCAGCATGACTATTTTCATTTGAACTATCTGTGAGATTCAGAAACAACTTAATTCACTCTCTGCTGTTGTTGACCAGATCTTGACAAGTTTCTTTTATTTTACAAAGTACTACTAGGATAAATCAGAAGCAAACATTGGAAAATGATGCTGTCTCAAAATAATACAATTTTAGAAACCACAAGCTAATAAGGTCCCAAGATATTTTCAGCTTGTTTGCTTGCTTGTTTTTAAATGAGTGAATGCAACGTTAATGCTCATTTTATTCTGTCCTGTTTTTATATTTCTAACATTCATTTTCAGAATGGAGCGCTCTGATGGTGCAGGCTTTAGGGAGTTGCATTGCTACACCAGATGCCACATTGCTCTTGCAGCTTGAAGCCACCAATGGCTCTCATGAGAAAGATGGGTCCTCCTCCCTCTTTAGGGGAATCCACAGCCTTGGAAAAGACACCGGAGGCTTAGCTATGCATTGGTTCCAACTTAATAGAAATGAGTTTGAAAATCAAGCTTATTTTCAAAATTATGAAGGATAAGTTTAATTTTAGATACTTGTATCTAAAGGTGATTTTTCTGTTATATGCTTACATAAACTAGTACACCTGCAGTATCCATGTATTGAGAACACAAGAGGTATGATGTTAAAGTCAACAGTTTTAAGATATGAAGAGTGAATTTAGTCTGTCAGTGTAGCACTGTGTCACCATTGATTAAACCATACTGTTAATAAGCAAACCATTTTGATAGGTACTTTAAGGAATGAGGATTACTCAGGAAAGGAATGGGTTCAGATGGTTCATGGGGTCACTATGAGTCATCCTGGATGGCACCTAACAACAACATGAGGGAGTAAAAATGATTTAAACTGATGAATCTTTCCATGTTGTGTGCCAAGATAAGTCTGTTAACTTTTTATAAACTTTACATTTCATAAAAGAGTTGAAAATGTATTCAATTATCAAATGGCATATGAAGGTTTTTTGATCTAGACACAGAGCTCATAAACAATGTTGGGGATTAAAAAATAAGAGTCAATGAGAAAAGAGTTCCAAGAGGTGGCATGGGCTGACTGAGGCAAGCTTGTTGTGCATCCAATGGCCTGGTGGGAAAAGGCGGAGGCAAAGGGAAAGGTTGTTGTTGTTGTTGTTGTTGTTGTTGTT
>NW_006399847.1:10324978-10361177 GCF_000299155.1 Elephantulus edwardii
ACATCTATTATCTGAAATACTTCAATTGGTATACCATCTATTCCTGGGGCCTTATTTTTTGCTATTTCCTTCAAAGCAGCTTGAACTTCTTCCTTCATTACCATAGGCTCTGGCTCATATGTTATTTCTTTAAATTCCTCTGTATCTGCCAATTCCTTTCTATATAATGCCTCAGTATATTCCTTCCATCTTCTTTTAATACTTCCTGGATCATTTAATATTCTGCCCAAAGCGAAGGTATGTTTTGAAAAAGCTTGAACTTGAACATTGCTCTTGAACTCTCTCACATTGCTCACATTGAACCTGCTCTTGGCATGAGATACCTAAAGTGGCCTGTGGGAGTGGTTAGATAGGTAGGTCATTTATGGGCCCACTGTCTAGAAGGGAAAAATTAAAGGAAAGAATTTGGACTTTCAGGGAGCAACTGGAAGATTCGTGTAGGACAGTGTGTCAGGGGAAGATTAACCTGAGAAGAGAACAATCCCAAACCTCTACTGCTGTCAGCCAGTTCTGAGTGATAATGACCCTCCCTCGGGTTTCAGAGGCTGCATATCTCATCAGAAGGAGACTGGCCCTCTTTCTCCCATGGAGGAGCTGGTAGATCCGAACTGCTACTCTTTTAGGTTGCAATTTAGTATGTTATGTACTACACCATCAGTGCTCTAGTGGGGCAAGGGACTTGATTCAGAGAATTGCACAAGAAAGAGAAGTAAAAGAGGAGTGTGGTATTTGTACATGTACTTGAGCTCCAGACAGTGTGAACTTGGGCCATGAAAGAGTGCACTTAAGAGACTATAAGGAGACCCCATGCCTCAGTGCAGTGGGTGTGACTGCCCACCCAGTGGTGCAGGACTGCTATGCATAGAGCCCTGGGACTTCAAGGGTCGGCCTTTCTCCTGTTTTTGAGGCAGTTCTTTGGAATCGCTGGTCTCCTCATACTTAGCAAATGACTCACAAGGAACTTAAGATTTGAATTCCATCTTCTTTGGGTGCCATATAGATAGCTCCCCCTCCCCCTTTTGTCATTGACTTGATACCAGATTTGGAAGTAACCATGACCCTCTCATCAGTTTATTAATTATTTCTCCAGTGTATATTCTGAAATTATTTGTCAACCATGAACTTCATGAAGGAGAAGAATAGATAGTAACCTGCTATGTGTTTTATTGCCTCTGAAACCTGCTGAGCGGTCATCTGTGGGTCTTTTCCTAACTCTGTAGTACACAACAGCACAGCATGGGACTCTTTCTGACTGTTGTACACACCAGGGCTGTGAACTCTTTCTGACTCTGTGGTATACAGCAGCACAGCAGTGAACTCCTCTTGACTCTGCAACAGGACAGTGGTCTTCTCCTGACGGTGTAGTACACAACAACAGCATAGCCATGATCTCCTCCTGACTCTGTGGTATACAGCAAGAGTACAGCAGTGACTTCCTCAACTTTTTGGTACACAGCAGCACCACAGTGGTGTCCGAATTTGCTGTCATGTCTCACCCTGACTTCATAGCACACAGGAAGTTTACAGTATCTAACATTCAGATTCCCTGACCAAATTCATTCAGATCTTTGGTGCCCCTTTATAAACTGCAGACCCCTCTCACATAAATGATCTTCTTCAGTAGAAAGTATCAACTTATTTTTGAAGCAGGTAATGTTAATTCCTAGGTGGATTTGAGAGCAGAAACCACACTGCATTGAGATTAGGTGTGACCACAGTTCACACGTATGCACAAAGTACATGAGCCTGAGAAGTTGTGGTTATGGATTATTAGAGCAGGGACTCCGAGAAAAAGAACAATCACTTGCCTTGTTCTTGCTTAATTGTCTTAAAACCAGCAAACAAAAGCGCTGCCTCTTGTCTAGCTAGTTTTGTCTCACTGCTTTCCTGTGTAGAGCTGTGCTGTGTAGGGATTCTCAAAGGCTGAGGAGTGCAGGGCATAGACTGTGGGCCTGCAGTGATGAGGGGACCATTCTGCCAGAGAGGACAGAGAGAGCAATAGGAATGTGAACTTGAAATTGAACAAGGATCTACTCAAAAGTTTAGTCAGAACCTACTAAGCTGACTCTCCTTCTAGCGGGTGTGCATGGGTTGTAAAATTAGGAGATCGCTCATCTTCCTCCCTTGGAGCACCTGGTGGATTCAGACACATGTGCTTGGGACAACATTACAGCTCCTTACTGTTTGGCCCCCAGAGCGGCCTCGTTCTTTCATTAATCTGCTTTCCTGTCAGTTGACACTGCTGACTCTATTCTTATTTATTATGCTCATTAAAGCTTTAGTTAGTAGAAGGCACCTTCTACATTTTTTTTAGACTTTATTTTTTCATGTTGATGACTTAAATTATGCTCTTAGTCACTAATTTACCTCCCTGAAAAGGGCTTATCAAAAACATGGTATATGGTTATGTTTTATTGTTGTGACTTGAAGAGGCTGATTAAGTAATTGCCACATACCTCTGCTGACACCTTCAGTACTGGGGTTTGCTGGGCCCAGACTATGTGCTGGAGACTATTGAAAAGTACAGTGGTATTGGATAAAGTATCTTCAGGAAGCTAAGGGAAGGCTTAGATAAAAGTTGAGATCAAAGTCAGTGTCCTTCAGAACTTCCCTCCTGTCTGGGAGAGCACGTATAAGTCATCCTAGATTCTGAGTGTCCTTCCAATTACAGGAGCCTCCTAGTGTAGCACCAGAGGTTGCATGTCTATCAGCTAATTTGTCCCCAGAAAGATCATGTAGTTAGGTTCTGAAGCCAGATCCCAAAGTTTGAACCCAATCACAGTGTAGTCTTAATGCTGCTATGCTTTATATGCCACTTATGTTCTTAAATCTGTCCCATAATATTGTACATGCTTTTGTTTCAGTATTGCTAGTAGTACTAGAAGCATGCCAGAGTCTGAGCATAGCTCACAGTGCTTTTCTTGGTACTTACGGAAGTATAACATGCAGGAGTTAGGTTTTTGTGAACTCTATGTACAGTAAGCATTTCTAAAAGAAATCTGTATTCTCATGTCCATGTCTGGAAGGCAGAGAGTCCTTCCAGCTTGTGTAGGTGGAAGGATGTCTGTAAACTATAGAGGTCAGTGCTTAAAATCATGGTTGCTACCTACCTGTCATTAAATAATGTTGTCTCCTAACCAGAGTCCTCTCAGGAAAAGCTTAGCATTTCTTCAGCTCTCAGTGTCCTCGGATTCTAAGGGATTAGGTCTCTCAAACCCAGTTCTGTGACCTAGGAAGGTGATTGCTTCTTTTTTTCCTCACCTTGAGGATAGGTCTTTCGAAATGGTAAATCTTGTTTGACTAAGTGATTTTAAAAAGTTCAGTATGTGCAGGAAGTGGAGGGGCGGCAGTGGCTGCGTCCAAGGTCTCAGCCATCCAGGGAAGGCCAGGTGCGGGCCCTTCTCACTTGGTCCACTGGAGGAGCATGCGGGTTGGGCCACGCACAGGTGAGAAGAGAATGGGGACGCAGAGCAGCCTGGGGAAGAGCTATGTCTCCCTGCTCAAGTTCCTGCTCCTGGGCGACAGCGATGTGGGCAAGGGCAAAATTCTGAAGAGCCTGCAGGACGGCGCCTTTGAGTCACCTTATGCCTACAGCAAAGGCATTGACTATAAGACCACCACCATCCTGCTGGCCGGCCAGCATGTAGGCCAGGGCAGGTTCTATACCATCTTCAGGGGTACACAGGGCATCCTCATAGTGTCCGACAGCACCAACCGCTGGTCCTTCGAAGACATCGACTAGTGGATCAAGGAGATCAGTGAGCACACACCTGGGGTCCCCTGGATCCTGGTGGGGAACTGGCTGCACTTGGCCTTCAAGCGTCAGGTGCCCACAGAACAAGCTCGCACCTATGCCGAAAGGAACTGCATGTCCTCCTTTGAGGTCAGCCTGCTGTGCAACTTCAATGTGATTGAGTCCTTCACAGAGCTGTCGAGAATCGTGCTCATGTGTTATGGCATGGAGAAGATCTGGGGGCCCAACTGCGTGTTCAGCTTGCAGGATCTCTGCTGCCGCGTCATGTGTCCTGTACGTCTGTCTACCTCGTTGACAAACTCCTGCTACCGGTCACTATCGAGCAACCTTAATTAAGTGCTTCTCCATGGCCAATGGCATGAACTCAGTCATGATGCATGGCGGCTCGTACCACTCATACTTGCTGGTTGGCGGGGGTCGGGTGGCACAGCCAGCAAGGGCAACAGCCTCAAGTGCTCTTGCTCCATCTGGCCACCCCAGAGTAACCCCCAGAACTGCTCCCGCAGCAACTGCAAGATCTCATAGTGGGCTGACAGCCTTGCCTGTCTGCCACCTGCATGTGCCATGAGGGCCCCTCCAGCCTGAACTTGGGTGTATGTGACTGGTCTCAGCAAGCAAGATGGAGAGGATGCTGGGTGTGCTCGTGCTGCCCTACCAGTGCACCCATGGTGGCCGTGGTCAGTGCCTCCTCAGGCAGGCCACAGTGCTGTATCCACTGCTCACATTCAGTGAAAATATGGGGCATTTTGTACATTTTTAAGGGCCATGAGGGAGGCCAGGTATAACAGCTGTGGGGACATGCTGGAGGGGAGAAGACAGGGCTAAGGTGAGTATCTTTCAGAACTAGAATCTAGTTTTGTGTCCACCTGACCTTGCAGGCCCCTGTGCCTGCACAAACGCAGTGGGAGAGAGAGGGAGAGGATGCAGCCTCTGCTGGCCACGTCCAGTATGCAGACTCTAGTGAAGGGCCAGAGAGTGTCTGGGAATGGATGTTGCCATGTGTTCACCTGCCACCAGCCCTGAAATGAGTTGGTGCTTGCACCCCCCGCACCAGCTCAAGGTCTCTGTGAAGGCTGAGTGCTCTGTACAAATCAAAATGGCCCTGGGACCATGGACTGATGGGACCCTCTGAAGCTGCCTTTCTGTGCCAACTCTGGTGTGCTGTGACCGCTCCTCTCCACGTTGTTATACTGCAAGGTCATAGACAAGTCACCACTGAGGATCACTGAGCCCAGGACCCAGCAGCCCACGCGCTTTCCCCACCCTCACCCCCCAGCCTGTAGTCACACTGGTGCTCAACTCTACTTCCTGCCCTAAGCCCTTTGGCCTGTCCTCCAGCTCCAGGACAGCTCAGGTGTCTGGTGAAGGGTCCTGAGCAGCTTGGTTGGCCTCGGGCTTGCCCCTAGGCCTCCCACCCATTACAGAGATGGTTCTTTCTTCTGGATTATGGACAGAACCCCCACCTGGTTTCTCCTCAGGGAGAGACACTTCCCTGACGTGACACTACCCTTCACTGCTGTGGACTCTCTCCAGTTCTCTCCTGATTATTTTTATTTCTTTGTACAGTAAATGTATTTGACTGTAACACCATGATGCACTTTATGTAAATTAAAATCTCCAGTTTTGAAAAAAAAAGTTCAGTATATATTCTGAGTGTATATTTCTGTATGTTTCAGATCTCTAACTTCCCTTAGAAGGGAGAATATGAAAAGTAAAGTGCTTTCTTGTTTGAAAATATTGGAAGCAAAATATTCTTAAACATTTGTGTTGAACACATGAGAACACCATAGATATGTGTAAGCAGTACTTTAAAGGAAAACTTTGTATTTTATAATTGGATCTGTGACCCCTTTCCAATTCTGTTTCCCTTGAGGACGGAGTAAGTACTAATTTCCTTTTTATTCACAGTGACTGTGATAGTGTCTGAAACATTGAAGGGCCACAATGTTTCTATAATTAATTAATTATGGAAATGATTGACTCAAATATATTAAAGACTGTATCGAGCATTTTTGTGACTTCTATTTCTGGGACCTTATACCTTTTATGTCACACCATTTTAACTGTATGTTAAAATCAGTAATAGTACTTTTGATAAAGCCTAAGTGATATTATAGTCAACTCTGGTGGTCTAGTGGCAAGAAGCTGCACTGTAATCCCAGAGGGTGCTGTTGAAGTTCACCAAGGGTTCTAAAGGAGAAAGACCTTGTACCTCACACTATCCTAACTGTATATTAAAATCAGTAATAGATAAAGCCTGGGGGATATTATCTGTATTCCTCTACTGTTCACATGGTTTTCAGAGGCCTGCTATTTAAGAAATAGATGCCTAATTCTGCTTCCCAGTTGGTCTTAACCTAGGATATTAAGTAGCTTTGAAAAATCAGAGTGTGAATTACAGAATGTTTCAATGGAACTGGTAAATGTATTGCTATTGTGACATTTTTATGGATGACCAACATTTTAATTTTGGATAATTTTGTGGAAACAATTTTGTAATTAGGCGTTTTTAAGTGATTTGTGAGCCCTAGCATGCTTCTAACACCTGGATTTCTGAAACAAGCACAACCATAGATATAAATGCCTATCTTCTCTCTTTTCACTGACTAAAACCAAGTTATGGAACTCTGTAGGGAGTTGCGCGTCTAGCACAAAGGCGGTGTCCCTCTGGTGGTACAAACCTACCAGCAGCTCCATGGGAGGACGATGAGAAATCTCTTACGCATTTCATGGCCTCCAAAAACCCACTGTAGGGTCAGCTATGAGTTGATTCTGCCTCAGTGACAATGAGTTATTCTGTTGTTGTTGTGTACAGTGGACTCAGAACTGACCCCTTGCTGACTCTCTGGCAGGTTTTCAGAGGCAGTTGACCGCATGGGAGGAGATTGCCCATCCTTCTTCTGCAAAGCAGGTGGTGGCCTCGAACTGTGTGCCTTCAGGATTGCATTCCAGCTTCTTTCCACTGGCTTACCAGAGCTCCTTAGTTAGGTTTTTATAAGAGCATACTGTCCCTTTCTTCCATAGTCCAGTGTTCACAGACTCACTGCTCATTTTGGAACACATTTATTAGAAGTACTAAAAGGCCAAGGATAAAAATAAATAGAAACTCATGGTGAATTGGTATTCAGTCATAGATGCCTGACACTTGAAAATAATCAACTGAATTCATCTTTTCTTCTGAAAAATAAACAGACTGTCCCTGGGTCACTAACCTCAGGACACTGAGTGAAGATGATTGAGAAGACATGAGGGTACATTTAGCTAACATTGTTATTGTTGTTGTTAGGTGCTGTCAAGTTGAGTATGACTTATAGTGACCCTGTGAACAAAAGATCTGAACTCTGCTCTATCTTGTACCATCCTCACACTTCCTAACACACAAGAGCCCATTGCAGCAGTCACTGTGTCCTCATGTCAACTGACTTCAAATCTGGGCTCTCCCACTACTCTACTTTAACTATCTTCTTTCTTGAGTGTTCATTGGGTTTTCAGAGATCTTTTATTTAGGAAGTAGATGGCCCATACTGCTGCCTAGTGTGTCTTAATCAGGGGGCTCCATCCAAACCTGTCAAGCATGGGTAACCCTTATGACATTTCACACACTAGTGGCACAGATTTCAGTATCACAGCAACCCCAAGTTATCTCAGTACAGCAAACTGACAGACAAGTATAGTCACATTTAAGAAGTGGCATTTACACAAGACTCTGGGGATGGTTGGTGGCACATGTTTATCAGAGATTGTAGCTGTGGGTGTGGGGCATGGTGGATGGTCATAAGGTGAGCTGAGTTGATTCTGACTCAGAGAGACCCTGTCAACTCAACTCATTGTCGTTGGTTTAGAACTGACTCATTACACGCTGGAGATGATTGTCCATCTTTCTCCCATGGATGACAGAGCAAAACTGTATTGTAGAGTTTCCAAGGCTGTGAAAACCCTGAAGCAGGCTGCCACATCTCTCCTCCAGAAGTAGCTAGTAGGCTTTACCAGGCAACCGTTAGGTTAGAAGCTGATCCCTTTAACCGCTATACTATCTGGGCCCCTTAATTCCTTTCTGCGCAGAATCAAATACATTGAGAAAGGTACAGATGGGCACAAATGGTTTGTGCTCAGCTACCTACCCTAAACTAGCAGTTTGAATCCACCCAGCAGTACTGTGGAAGAGACAGTATGTGTAAGGACATTACATCTTGAGCAGCCCTGTTCTGCATGCAGGATGTCACGTTGAGTTGGAAAGGACTGGATATTGACTAACAACAACAGTAAGAAAAGGAGCAGGACACACAAGCATGTGAATGTATTCACAGAGTGTTCACAGCCCTTTTAGAAAATGTGGTCAAATTTTAAAGGTTGGTATGAATAAATGTAAAAATTTTAAAAAATAAAGGTTAAAAAGAAAAAAGCTTTTAAAAAAAGAGAAAGATAGATGAACATATTGTAATTGAAGATCACTGGTATGTACTTTTGTGTTACATTTTACCCAGACTCCTCTCAGTTATTCCTGAGAGGAAGCAAGGTGGTTTTCCTCATATTCAAAATGGGGAAAGAGGCTGAGAGCTGACTTGACTAAGGTGAGGAACATGTTTCAGGAGGAACCAGTCCCTAGACAGGGACACTATACGTGGATAGTAGAGGGTCAGTGAAGGACAAGGGAGGCCCTCAGGAGATGACTGCTGCAGTGGGTTTAGGAAGAGCAGAGATTGTGGAACAGGCACAGAATCTGCAGGATTTTGCTCTGTTGCTTATAAGGATGCTGTGAATTGGGGCTGCATCCATGGTACCTATCTAAGAATACCAATGATGTGCTAACAGGTGTCAGAGAAGGGGTTTGAACTTAGGTCAGAATAACCATAGAGGTTGTCTTCTCCAGACACCCCCACATGTGGCGAGTCAGGGTATGTTGAGGACAGTGGTGGCCCCATGCTGGAACACCTCTCCTCTGGGAATGAGTCTCAGAATGTGTTTCCCGCGAAGGAAACTCGTGATCAGCCATCACTGGCCGTCCCTGGAGGTATATGTATTTCTTTGATACTGAACAGGTTTTGGGAGAGCTTCCAGGAAAATGGTGAGGAAGAAGGGTCTTTCAAAGTAAACACCTCATGAAGACGCCATGCATCAATCACAACAATTCTGTCCACAGTTGACCATAGGGTATGACACTGGGCACATGGCTGACTGACTCCATGGAAACTAAGAGTTACAGGAGAGATGGCATCAGTAAATCATTCAATAAAGAAACAACAAAAATAAGCCTGCATCCTTTGAGTTTCTCTTGGTCTACAAAAGGTCACTTTTAGACACTGGGCTGATTATGATGGCCCCATTGGTCACACTATGTGGCAGGGACTCCCTCTGGCCCTTTGGGATAGACAAGCACACCACTTCTGCCCTGGTGTCTGTCACTGGACTTGGCATGCAGTTTTCAGAGCATATGTGCCAGGTACTGTGGGACTTTTTAAGCTTTGACTGAATTCAGTAACCTATGCTTTGGGGTTAGTTCCAAACCATTTTCTCAATCTTCTATGCACTGTTGTATAATTTTAGCTCTAAATGTGCCCTTGCTATCTGTGACATGCAGTTGTTTGTTTTTTACTTGCTTTGGTATTTAATCTTTAAATTTCATCTACCTCTGAACTGTGATGTAGAATTAACTGCTCTGACCATTGGCTTCTGGTAACTGAGCAAGAGTAATACCATTTAGTGTCATGCTATTTAGTAAGGCGGTTTGAGTAATATGGCCTTCATTTTATGACTAACCACCCAGTAAAGTGAGACCTGTACTTCACATTGTCAGTGAAACAGATGGATTTTGACAGGATTATTGACATTACTTACATGATAGGCTAAAGATATTGAATAAAAGATATTTCTTAAACTCCTTAATGAAAGATTGGTTACTGTGAAAGTTTCTTTCTCACTCTCATAGATTAATCTTAAAGCAGTGTGAATACTTAACAATATTCTGCTGTCACATTCATTCAAATCAGTTTAATCACTTGGATGGTTACTGTTGGCATTTTCATATGATCATGCAAATATTCCAAAAGCCTGGGCTGATTATTTGTCACCAGGTAGATTTTAAAGTTAAAAAAAAAAAGAAGTCACTTGTAAATTTAAGACCTGTTTCTAATGGATTTTTTTCTTCTTTTACAAGTCATTATAATGTATTGCCTTAACACAGAGGTATACATCTATTTTGACTTATTTCTCAATAAGATCATAAAAATTCTTTCTGAAATCTGTATTTATAAAAATAACAGCATCCTGCTTTTTATAGTTCTAAAACCACACTTAAAATTACATAGAGCACCACAACGTAATTTAAATTTTCCTAGAAAAAGCTTCTATAGTTTGGTTTGCTTTCATATGTCTGTTATTCTGGCTAATCATTTGAGTCAGACTTGACATTTTCCTGGCATAGTTTAGGTGGTACTCAGAATTGTGTACCTGCCTCATTAGCTGTAGTAGTGCAGAGGCACTATGTAGAAGTCACTCAGAACCTTCTAGAAGTTATTTCATTTTCATTGTGGCCTATGCCCACCAATGATATTGCTGCTGGGTGTTTGTTCATGCATAGTTGGTTCCTGGCCTGTCTTCATGGGGCAGATGATCCACGGAAACATAGACAAGGATTGTAGCCACAGTATTTCATTCCTAAAGCTGAGTGATGTTATCCATAATTCCTTAGACTAACATCTATAGTGGGTATTAAAAGACTGTTAGCACACACTAAGCATCATTATCCATATGTGCTGTTCATCAGTATTGAATGTTGGGTATGAAGGCAAAAGAGTAAAATTTAGCAAAGGATCAGTGGTAAACACATTCCCTTCATGGAGCTCACTTCACCTTAGCTCCATAGATTGTCTGGAGCTTTACAGAGTTGTCATTTACACCCATTTGAAGGGTTTCTAGTGCTCAGGTAACATATGTTTCTGGCCTTTGCAGAAAGAAAATGTACCTCTCCATTTGGTTGTTGTTGTTGTGTACTGTAGAATTACAACTGATGTTGTTATGTAATGTCAAGTTGGAACCGACCCATAGCTGACACTCCAGTAGATTTTCAGAGGTAGGTGATCGCACATGAAGAGATTGCTTATCCTTCTTCTGAGGAGCAGCCGGTGACCTTGATCTGCAAACCTTTGGGATTGCAGTGTATCTTTTTGCCTCTAGGCTACCAAAGCTCCCATTGATTAGACATTGTAATACTTTGCATTGTAATTACATTAATCATTTACAATTAATGTTATGAAACAAATGTCTAGATATGATTGAAAAACAAATGTGATTTACTCAAATAATAAAAAATAAAAATGTACCATTAAGGTCCTCTTCATTATTTTTTTTAGGTTCTCTTGAGTTAGAGGAGCAATTAAACACTGTTGTTGTTGTTGTTTGATGCCGTCAAGTCGTCGACGACTCATAGCGACCCTATGAACGAACGGCTTGAGCACTGTTCGTACATAGAGTTTCCGGAGGCAAGCCATTTCGGAAGTGGATGCCGTTCCTGCTTCCAGGCTTGATTTAGTCGGGAAGCTCCAGCCAACACTGTCCACCATGGGTACCTGTTACCACGATTGGCACATCACTGTCACAGTCTTCAGCATCACAGCAACCACAAATTACCTCTGTACAGCAACACACAGACCAGATTAAAACTGTTAGTAACAATTAAAAAAGATTGGAAGATATTGAGGGCCCTATGCTTGTTGAAAGTGAAGAGGACATGAGGCATTTGCTGCAGAAGATCAAGAAGCTCAGACTTCATTATGGATTGCATCTTGCCATCAAGAAACAAAGATCCTCATCACCAGACTAACAATCAACAGATATATGGAGAAATGATTTAAACTGTCAGTGATTTGATTTCATCTTCATTGGATCAACAATCAACACTTTTGCTATCAGCAGTCAGGAATCCTAATACATACGGCAATAGACAAGACTGCTGTAAAGGACCTCTCCAGAGTGCCAAAGAGCAATGATGTCAGTTTGAGGACTAAGGTGTGCCTATTTGGGGGCCATGGTCTTGTCAGTCACCTGCTATACCTCAGACAGCTGGACATTGAGTAAAGATGAAAGAAGAATTGATGCCTTTTGAGTTGTGGTGCTGGAGAAGAGTACTGAATATCCCATTGACTGCCAAGTGAACAAACAGTTGTATCATGGAGAGGGTCCATCTGGAGTGCTTTTTGGATGCAAAGATGGTGAAGTTTCTCCTCTTTCTTACTTTGGACATGTAGCTAAATGAGGCTATTCATCAGAGAGGGACATCATGCTTGAAAAGATGAGGCATCAGCAATGGAGAGGAAGAACCCAATGAGATGAATTGACACGATAACTTCACAAAAGGCTTTGATTATGCAGGAATGATGAGAATGGCACAGGATAGGGCAGGGTTTAGGTTGGCTGTTCCTAGGGTGGCTATGAATCATACTCACCTTGACAGCAACTAACAACAGCAACAATTGTGTGTTCAGCCTCTTTAGCATGTTTTTATTGAGGTAGACTTTACATATAATAAAATGCACACATCATAAATGTACTTTTTAAAGAGTTTTGATAACTATATATATTCATGTATCCCAATCAAGGTATAAACTATCCCCATCATTTAAGAAAGTCCTCTCCTGTCCCCTACCAACCAAACTCTAGCCCCTTAGACAACTACTGATTGCTTTCAATTTTTGACCAGCTTATTTATATTTGACCCTGCATACTCAGCTTTGCTAGCCTTCTAGTGCCCGATGTTGTGCAAGGATGGCAAAGCTTCCTCACACATACTCATATACTTTGCCAGTAGAACACATGTGTCTTAGAGAAGGTGCAACCAGAGTGTTCCTTGGAGGCAAAGGTTGTGAAACTTCATCTCACATAATTTGGGAATGTTGTTTTTTAAGTGTTGTGGGGTTGACTAAGGCTCATAGCAACCCTATAAACAATGCCTTTAAGTCCTGCCACATGTTATGCAATCCTCGTCATTTCTCACACTCAAGCCCACCATTACAGTCACTGTGTCTGTCTATATCTTGAAGATCTTCCCTACAGGCTCTTTTCTTGCCCTGTAAGCTCTTTTAACTTGATAAAAGGAAACTTCACTTCTTTTTTTTTTTTTAATGTTGGAATAAGTTTATTCTTAATAAGTTTATTCTTATGTACAGAAGAGTCAGTGTGTACATCAGCCCAGTTTGGTGGTGAGTTCCTTGGCCTTGGCCTTCTCCAGCTTGGCGATGCGGGCCACTGACTTGGGCCCCAGGACGTTGCCTCCCCAGTGGCGGCGGATCTCATCATATCTGTCGTTGTAATTGGTTCTGATGGCTTCTACCAGCTTGGCCAGAGCGCCTTTATCTTCCGGGTTCACCTGCGTGAAGGAAACAGTGGTGCAGGTCTTCTGGTGGACGAGGCGGCCCAGCCTGGCCTTGCCCTTGATGATGCAGTAGGGAACACCCATCTTCCGACACAAAGCCGGCAGGAAGACCACCAGCTCTATGGGGTCCACATCGTGTGTGATCACCACCAGCTGGGCCTTCTTGTTCTCCACCAGGATGGTGACTGTGTTCACCCCTGCACGGAGGATGGGGGTGTCTCTTGGTGGGGGTGTCTCCCTTGCCAGCAGCCTTCTTCTCAGCCGGGCCAGCAGCCTCTCTTTCTTCTCCTTCTTGGTCTCTGGTCGGTACTTGTGGGCCAGCTTCAGCAGCTGAGTAGCTGTCTGGCGGTCCAAGGCTTGGGTGAACTGGTTAATGGCGGGTGGCACCTTGAGCCGTTTGTAGAGTATTGCTCTCGGCCGCTGCAGCCGGATGTAGCGGGGCCATTTGATGAAGCGGGTAAGGTCCCTTTTGGCTTGGATGTCCTGCCCGATGCCTAAGTTTTTGGGCCTCTTCTCGAACACGGGATTCACCACCTTCTTGGCCTCCTGCTTCTTGACCACGGCGGGCGCTGGGGCCACCTTCTTCCCCTTGGCCTTCTTTCCCTTTGGCATCTTGAGCGGATGGGCGGAAGAGAAAAGAGAAGGGATTGTGGGTAATATGTAGGCAAAAGAGAAGGGATTGAAACTTCACTTCTTAAGACAAAGTAAAAAACAAATTGTGTATCAGTACCAGCTATCTGACAATATCTTATAATTCTATGCAAGATATGATTTGAGAGAGCAGCAGTTACACTGGAGCTGACACTTGATCAGTGGTAAAAGGAGTCTGGCTTGCTCAATAACTGATGGCTAGTTTGGAGAATCACTTACCTCCCTAAGATAAGTTTCTTCTTTATTGTGCGTTGTTGTTGTTGTGTACTGCCAAATCATAATGAACCCTCCAGTGGATTTTCAGAGGTAGTAAATTGTACAGAAGGAGATTGCCCATCTTTCTCCACATACCTTTGAATTAACAGTGTAATTCCTTATCACTAAGCCACCAGAGCTCCTTCTATTGTGTGAGCTCCTTCTATTGGTTGACTTAAGTCATCTTCAAAGTCCTGGCTACAACATTTCTGAAATTAATGCCTTCTTTATGGACTCTTTCTTATAAAAAGTATTTTCAATGAATATATTGTATAGAATTCTATCATTCTATCTCCAGCTTCATTTGTGTCTCCAAGTCCATGTTTCTGACTACTGATCCTTGTTTCCTGTTCCCAACTTTTTCATTCCAGTCACTCCTCCTCCTACTTATTATTATTAAATCTTAAATGGATATTCAGTCGATTTGTAACTGTAAAAGTTGTTAAAAATAATCTATTTCTGCCTCTTTGGCTCTGTTTATTGGTGCATAAATTTGAATGATAATGGTATTCACTGGACTTCCTTGTATGTGTATGCATATTATCCTCACTCACCACATTGTATTTCAAGATGGATCTAGGAATGACTTTTTAAACTATTAAAGTGACCTGTTTTTTCCTCACCTATTTATCTCTGGCATAGGAGATCATATGATACTCTAATTTAAAATGTCCAATTTCATTTTGCTAACACCTACTGTGTCAATATTTATGTGTTCCATGTCTGTCTTAACAATATCCAGTTTTCCTACATCCATGTTTCTCACATGCCACTAAATGCAGACTGTACACATGGATTTTACCTGATCGTATGCACAAGAATCAGATTGATAATATCTAAGGAAAGAATCAATGGAGAAGCTCAAAATCAGCTGTGAAACTGGGCCACGTGTTGATTGTAGGACAGACCATCAACTATTCATATGAAAATTCAAGCTAAAGCTAAAGAAGTTTAAATTAAATCCAGAGGAATCAAAATTTGACCTTGAGTCTATCTGAAGATAGACTACCTACCTGAATTTCAAAATCATCTCAGGGACAGGTTTGAGGCCTTGAACACTAATGAATGAAGACCAGATAAACTCTGTGAGGATATCAAGAATATCATCAAAGAAGAATGCAAAAGGTCATTACAAAAGACAGGAGGAAGACAAAGGCAAAGAGAAGGAAGAAAATACTGAGATAGATGTCAGGAGAGACTGAATAATGCACTGAAGTGCTGAGAATCCAGAGCTAAGGGAAGAAATCAAGAATTTAAGGAGCTGAATAGAAGATTGCAAAGGGCAGCTCAGGAAGACAAAGCAAAGTTTTATAATGAGATGTATAAAGAGCTAGAAACAGAAAATCAAAAGACCTGAATTCGCTGGGCATTTCTTAAGTTGAAGGGACTGAAGAACAAATTCAAGCCTTGAGTTGCAATACTTAAGCATGCTATGGGCAAAATGTGAGATGATTCAGGAAGTATTAAAAGACGATGAAAAGAGTATACAGAGTTACTGTACCAGAAAGAATTGGCTGACACAGAAGAATGTAAAAAAAATTACATATGGTCAAGAATCTATATGATGAAGGGGGAAGTTCAAGCTGCTCTTACGGAACTGTCAAAAAACAAGACCCCTGAGATTGATAATGTAGCAGTTGAAATATTTCAACAAACATGTGCTGCCCTGGATGTGCTTACTGGGTGGTGCCAAGAAGTTTGGAGAACTGGCCAACTGACTGAGAGAGATGTGTATTTATTCCTATCCCCCAAACAGGTGATCTGACAGAGTGTGGAAATTATAAAACAGTATCATTAAGGTCACACACGAGTAAAATCTTGCTGATTATCCAAAAACAACTGGAACAGTACATTAACAGAGAACTACCAGAAGTACAAGCGGATTTAGAAAAGGCCATGGCACTAGACACTATTGCCAATGTCAGGTAGATACTACATGATTAGATATTAGATATCAGTACTATCTTATCTGTGCTTCATTAATTATGCAGAGGCATTTGACTGTATAGGTCACAAGAAATTGTGGCTGACCTTGAGCAGAATGGGAATCCCAAAACACTTGCTTGTGCTTATGTGAAACTTGTACTTGGACCAGGAGGCATTCGTTGGAACAGAGCAATGAAACACTGCATGGTTCACATTAGGAAAGGAGTGTCTCAGGGATGCATCCTGTCTCCATATCTTTCCTATCTCTATGTGGAACAGATTCTTTGGGAGCCTGAACTTGATGAGGAGGAGTGTGGCATCAGGATTGGAGGAAGACTCATCAACAACCTGTGTTATGCAGATGATACAACCTTGCTTGCTGAAACTAAGGAGGTCCTGAAGCATTTGCTGCAGAAGATCAAGGACGATGGTCTTCAATATATATTGAAGCTTAACATCAAGAAAACAAAGGTTCTCACCAATAGGCCAATTGGCAGTGCCATGATGGATGGAGAAGAGATTGAGATTGTTCACAGTTTCAGCTTGTTTGGCTTCTCTATCAACACTTTTGTCAGGGAATTAAAAGGTGAATTGCAGTGGGGAAGTCTACTGTTAAGGACCTCGCCAAAGTGCTAAAGAGCAGTGATATCAGGCTAGAGACTAAGGCACACCTGATTCAGGCCATAGTCTTAGCAAGTATTTGCTGTGCATCAGAGAGCTGGACAGTGACTAAGCATGACAGAAGAATTACCTTTTGAGTTGCAGTTCTGTAGAAGAACATTGAATATACCGTTGACCACCAAGAGAACAAATAGATCTGTCTTGGAGAAGGTGAAACCATTTTTCTCCTTGGAGGCTAGGATTTTGAAGTGATTTCTCATGTACTTTTGGCACATGGCTAAGAGGGACCGACCAGTCCTTGGAGAAGGACATCATGCTTGGAAAGGCGAGAAGACGAATTGACACAGTAACAGAGATAATGGATTAGGTGTGTCAAAATCAGTGAGACTTGCTCAGGATAGGGCAGGGTTTAGAGCTATTGTACATAGGGTCACTATGAGGCACAGGCGACTTGACGGCACATAACAACAGCATGAACTCTTTCTGGTCTTTGATTATTAATTTTTTAGCATGGACAGTGTAGGAAATGTTGCATTTAAGTATTTTTACTTATTTGTAACCACCTTGTAGGAATGTTATATTTAAAAATGTAACTAACAGCTGTGTTTTTTAGTCTTGAATTAACATCCAGAAAATATAAAGATTTTAAATATAGAGAATATTTTGGACTATGGAAATAAAAATTAAACAGGGATCAAGCATATGTAATTTTAGTAGTATACTTGTCTTCTACAATAGCCTTAATTGTAATCAAATAATGTTTTCCAGTTTGTGTGTATCTTTACATCAGCTCAGTGGACAATTCATAAAGACTGTAATTGACAGCTAAGAAAATCTTTGCAAAAATGAATTAGCTGTTAACTTCATATTAAATTATCCTTTTTCTAAAAGACTGAAAACTATAATCAAGTTATTTTGTGCAATTTACTATAGATTGCTACTTTAAGAGAATAACATCCATTGTTAAAATGTTTTTGTATTACTGGCTTAAGGTGGTCCTGCCCCCTACTGAATGAAATCTTTTAACCTGCTGTTAAATGCCCTGAGTTTAACCTCAAAATTTATACAATGAGAGCATAATGAATGTTGAAACTAGTGTAGATTATTTAAAATAGATTAGCTCTCTGTTGCTACTTTTGACTTGTAGAGAGAGATAAGAAACAAGTTACCTGACATGGAGATGGGATTTTTACCAGATGCTTTAAATCATGCAAATGTAGCCTATAGCTTTTATAGTTCTATAGTTCTGCTTTATTTAAGTCCACCTATCAGATGTTGTTACTGTTATGTGCTGTGGATTCATAGTGACCCTGAAACCTGCTCTAAGCTGTGCCAGCCTTCTTGTCTCTGACAAACTTACCCTCATTACCCCAGTCATTGAATCAATCCATCTCATTGAGTCTTTCTTGCTCTGTCCCTCCACCCTTCCAAGCATGATCCCTTCTTGCAACATATCCAGAGTATGTCAGATGAAGCCTCAGAATTCTTGTCTCCAAGGAGCAGCCTTGGTTTCACCCTCTCTAGAACGAACCTCATTGTTCTTCTGGCAGTCCATGGTATATTCAGTACTCTTCTCCAGCACCACAGCTCAAAGGCATCAGTTCTCTTTCCATTATCCCTTGTAATTATCCAGCTTTCTGAGACATAGCAAGTAAGTGAGAAGACTATGGTCTAGATCAGGCATTCCTTAGTCTTCAGACAGATGTTCTTACTCTTCAGATTCTGGAGAGGTCCCTGATAGCTGACTTTCCCAGTGCAATTCATCTTTTTATTTTCTGGCTGCTAGCATCAGGAGTGTTGATTGTGGAGCCAAGTAAACTCAAGCTGGTGACCATCTCAGTCTCTTCATCATCTATCATAATGCTACCAATCAGCTCAGTTGTGTGAATCTTTGCTTTCTTGATATTGAGTTTTAAACCATATTGAAGGCTACAGTCCTTGACATTCTACAGCGAATGCTTCAGGTCCTCCTCAGTTTCTGCAAGCAGGGTTGTGTCATCTATAAAATGCAGATTGTTAAGGAGTCTTCCTCCAATCCTGATGTCACAGTCTTCTTCATAGAACCCAGCCTCCTGGATAATATATTTTGCATATAGACTGAAAAGATATGGAGATAAGACACATCCTTCAGAATATTAAACCATGCAATGTTTTCTTGCTCTCTTCTAATTACTGCCTACTGGTCCAAGTATAGGTTTTGCATAAACATCATCAAATGTTCTGGGATTCCTATTCTTTTCAGAGTTAGCCATAGTTTGTTGAGTACATATAAATATCTTAGCAATAATAATGTGTCTGTTATTATAAACATATAGCAATATGAAAATCAGTGAATTCTATAGAATAATTAATAGGTTAATTTTGTTTACTTATGCATTTGTCAAAAATAGCACTAAACTTTGTTATCATTATATAAATACGGTGATAAAAATGCCACCAAGATTAGAAGGTGTCGTACATTGTATGAGATATGGTGAAAGACCTCTGGCAGATGGAGAATAAATATGTAAAAATTATGAAAGAACATGGAAAGCTCAAGAAAAACATAGCTAAAATGCATAAACAATTAATGTAAGATATTGTGAAAATGACCATTATACATCTGTAGAGATAATTGAGTTCACTCTTAAATACATAGTAAGACAAAACTTCCTAGGAAATGCCATTTCTTAATGAAGTGACTGGCAAAATGTCACAATTCTGACAGATTCTATAGCAGAGCTGAGGAAAAGAATGTTCTCATTCCATTTCCTGGAGTGAGACCCCCTTGAGAGCAGTTTGGTGATGTCTGGCAGGGTACCTGTCTTTCCCCAGGTGGCCTGCTGCCCTCTGTGCTCAGTTTCTCTGGATCACCCTCTTTATCTTGTGCATCTTAGATGCCAGTGAGGCCTCTCTGCCTCCCAGGGACTCTTTGTACAGAGTCCGTATCTGCTGTGTTTAATGCTATTCCGGTCTTCCTCTTTTTAAAACACAGACATTAGGCAGAGAAGGTCAAAGAGCTTTGACAGATGGGGAATGAAGCTCATGTCCCCTATTTTCCACTGCATCTGTGTAATAACTAACTATAAGAACCCCCGACAGGCTGGTTCCTGTGAGGCTGAGGTCAATTAGACTCCTATTCTCCAACTTTTCCCACAGTTTCTGACACCAGCTGTATCCCACATGGGGTTTGGGCTTCACACTCTGCCACTACCCTCTGGGTCGGCTCCAGGCCTCTGCTTTTCCTGGCAGCCTAGCCGACACAGCTCTATGGTTCACTCAGTCTAAGAAGATTGTAGCTAGCACAGGGCAGGCCTGACCATCACTGTGGTTATTCTGTCTCTTATTGATCAAGAAGTACATGAAACCCTCCCATGTAGTAAGATTTTTATAAGGAGCCTGTACTCAACAAACCCCTTATTGACTGCATTAGCTTCCAACTCATAGTGTCCCTCTATCAGGTTTCTAAAGCTGTAAATCGTAACTACCCATCTTTCTCCCTCGAAGCTTCTATTGGATTCAACCATAGAAATTTCGAATTAGTAACACATTTGCTGTGTACTGTGCCGTCAAAGCTCCAGACTCTTGCAGCCATCACTCCTCTCAAAGGATTGATACTCATATAAATTAGTCTGAATGAGCCCCTGGTCAGTTCCAGTAAAATCAGCTGTGGGTTTTGTTATAAATTTATAAACTCCATCTGTGGATAAAGTGACCAGTCATGTTTAAGACTGTAGCTGGATGAAGCATTTTAGGAGAATGACCAGACCAGGACCAGCAAGGCTCATCAAGTAGCCCCTTGTATCTGAAGCCTGGCTGTCTCATCTGCCTAAGCCTGGGCCACCTTGAGTCTAGAACATAGCAGTTGGATGTATTAGTTACATCATGGTGGCAAACGAATGAGCCAAGTTAACAAGAGTTTCTGTCCATGTGATAATGCTATTTTTTAACCCATACTTTTGCCTACATTAGTAACCCAGGGTGAAGTTATGGGAAGGGTATAAATCATCTCTTTCTTAAAATTTGCACAAAACTATGCATATTGTATTTATGGTCAATTTAAGGAAATTTTTAATAGACTATTTCACCCTAACCTCTGCATCAGACATTATTACACTGTAATGATGTGACTATCATTTATGTTCAGTTTCTTTTCTTTTTCTTTCTCCCTGTTAACTCAGTGTTTTGACATGAATGCTGTGTTACAAAGACCAGAAATACATAACCTCTGACTTAGGAGGAACTTTAGAGACCAAGGGGACAATTAGATACTTAGATCAACAGTTACACAGAGTGTGCTGAGTCTTCTGATTGGCATGTGTGCATTCTGAACTCAGACTAATATGTTAGGAAAAGTCATTTGGAAGAAGTGACATAATACATGAAATGTGCTAGGGTTGTATATGGAATTAGACTAATTCCATAAGTAATTGACACTAAGATTGCCCATAGGAAGAATGACTATATCTTCAAGTCACCCTGGAACTTGATTGGACTTGGAAAGTCCACTGCTTAAGTCCCAGCAATAATTATCCTTTCCTCTCCATCTTTCATTATGCTAATAGAGGTCTCTTCCCAATGAGTAGTTGGTGTCCACAAACTAATTACTTACCAAACAAGTAAGCATTCTCTTAGCCTTGTGTTTAGATCCTCAGCAGTTAAGTCTCAAATTAACTATTCAGCCTTCTGTCTGTTGCTTACTTAAATATACCTTCCAACAATGAGTTGTGTTCTGTTCTTCAAGGCCACGCTCCCACCACCATCTAAAGTGAGCTAGTCTTTGAATCCCTACTCATGGAAGATTTTACAGGTGAAGCAGGCTCTAGTGCATGCCACCCTGTGGTAACAGTGAGACTTTGTCCATTCCGTGTGGCCTTCTTGACTGTTGGCATCTCCAAGGTTCTTGCCAATACGCTGTGGTTCAGGGGCTTCTAACCCAGGGAGCTCTTCTTCCAGTGTCTGCAAGATAGTCTTCTCTTGGGATGCATGGGGTTTTCATTCGCTGTTTTTTTCAGAAATAGATTGTCAGGCCTTACTTCTTAGTTTGTGAGCTCCTCGGACCCTGTTTCCAATAGCTGACTGCTTGTATGTGAAATACTGATGGTGTAGCTTCTAGCATCACAGCAGCACACACAACAGTTAAGATATACTGATAGCTGAATGTGGGCTATGTATTTTAGTAAATGCCTTTTTCCCCCCTGTAAAAGATAAAATCTGGGAGGGAAAGGTAAAAAAATCTATGACTTGTCCATAGCTGGCACCCAGAACATATCTGTTGAGTAGAAAGTAGACTTTTTGGCTTTTTTCTCTCAACATTTTTATATACCCTAATGTCACAAAGCTGCATATATTTTACTATTTTAATTGACCATCATGTTTGGAATTTCATATGTAAAGACATTTATGATAGGTTCTGTTGTTGACATTGTACCCTTAACTAATTTCCTCAATTTTAAAATAGATGATCAGCAGCAACAGACCCAGTCCTTGATATTTGGATTAGACGAGTTTACAGGAAGTCTTGCCCTTGGCCACTCAAGGTTAAAAGAAGACTTATTTCTTCCTCTCTATCTTGTACCTGTTGCTTGTTGGTGTATTGAGTTACCCTTGCATCTTTGGCTTTCCACAAGGATCTTTTAATTGACGTTTCCTAAAAAGATTTTTCAAAGCCTAGCAGTGAACTTTTATGATTTTTAATCTCCATTATGAGTCCATAGATTTTTTAGAAAATTCCCAAGAGTCCATTAACTTGAATGTTTTAGTGGCAATGCAACTTATTGTTCACTACAGGGTAGGCAAAAACAGAAAGGTTAGAGAAGGATTAAAGGTAGAAATAACTAGAGAAAGCAGTATGAAATGGTTGTAGGCTATCCTTGGTATGTACATACATAATTAACATTCAGATTTGTAGAGTGGGCAGATGCAGGGCCTTATTTTATAAATTATTGTATAATAATGTTATTATCTTTCTTGAAAAATTTGTTTTCATTAAAATAATCTTCTTTTCACATTTGATGATTGTATAAACGAATAGTATCTTACATATTTCCATGTGACCTAAGACTTTAGCAGGTCCACAAGATACATCTCAACAGTGGGTGGGTCAACAAGACCACATCTCAGATAATCTCACTTGTGAGTGTCCCATCTCTGGTACTCTGTCTGACAGTCACTTTCTCCCTTGCAGTGACCTGTGGTCTTCAGCGGTGAGGCAGGTGTGGTCATGGACCGCATCTGCCACCGGAAGAAGTGTTGTACTTAATTCTGCACTAAAATATAACTTCCAGTAATTGATAGCTTATATTGCTTCTAAAATGATTCAGGATCATTCTTTTTGTCTCACATAACAGCTTTTTTTGGTGAGGTTCACCAATTTAAGTAATTTAATTTGTGTATATTCAGAATCGTGTGAGCATCATCATAATCTGTTTTAATATTTTCATCACAAAAGAGGTAGTAATTGTTTTAATAGTCACTCTTCATTAGCCCTCCCCACAATATGTGTTCTGGTGGTGTGGGTAAGGAGTTGTGGAGCCAAACCAAAGGCAGGCAGTTCAAATCTACCAGCTGTTTTAATTAGGTTATTACTACCTTTGAGCACTTTATTTTTATAAAGTGAGTTAAATAAAGGTTTACCGAGAAAACAAAATTCCATTCAATATGTCATACATATTATCATGTTTGTCTCATGCCATTAATTGCAGAATCACTCATCTCACCCTCACTGTTTCCTGTCCCTGAGTTGCTTCCCCTTCCTGGCTTCTGAATTCTCCTTGGGCAAATGTTGTGCCTTTGGCCTCAAGTGGTTGACTGTTCTAAGGAGGGCCTGCCTGCCTATTGCTACTGCTTACCTTGCAGATCATCCTGTACTCTGCCTGAATATGGAACCATCCAAATCCCTTTAGTTCCAGCCTGAAGGGTGGCTAAAAGTGTCACAGTCTGTGCAAGTTCCATGATTTTCTAACTGATCAGTGAGACTAGTTGTTTGAGTTTTGTTCCACATTTTCTCCCACTCTGTCTGGAATCCTTTATTGTGATTCCTTTCAGGTGGTTACCCATGAACTACGACCCCATATAATTCTTCTGATTTCAAAATGGAAGTAGACTTCTTTGACTTTGACTCTATTTTTCTGTTAGTTCAGTCTAAATTTTTTTTTTAAATTTGGAAAGCAAACCCGAAAACTTTGGGGTTTTTTTTCTTTTTTTTTCTTTTTGCAAAGAAATGAACTGTTAGTGGACCAAAGACTCCCACTGACCCTTTTATTTGGTTTATCACTTTGTAAGTTAAGAGTAGTAGAGATCTGATTTGACAGCAGTTCAGATGGACTGACACAGTGACTGCTGCACTGGGCTTAAGTGTGTCAGAGTTTGTGAGGATGTCACAGGATAGGACAGGTTCAGATCTGTTGTTTATAAGGTCGTTACAACCCATACTTGACAGCACCTAACAACAACAATAACTTATGAAAATATCTGGGCTTCTAAGTTAACCCAGTGTACCTGAGTGGTAGGGCAAACTTAATTTAGATGTTTGGGTTTGTTTTCCTTGTTATGGTATAGGATTTTGGATGTTGGTTGTTAGTTTTTAAGGAGATGTTTTATACCAATCAAAACTGTGCAACAGGGGAAGAAATATTCTGGAAAGAGATACAACCACTCTCATTGATCACGTGTAAGCAGAGGTCACATGAGTGCCAGCCAGATTGCTGATAAAAGGAACTTTTGATTGGAAGGGACACTTAAGTAATGCTTAAAGTCATCCTCTTGTACCACACTTTAAGAGCATCTTTGTTTTGAACAGGTGAGGGTCAAGGAAAGAAGGGAAGCCACTTAATATGATGGATTGACACAGTGACTGCAGCACTGGGCTTAAGTACAGTAGAAACTGTGGCAGGATTTCTGTCTGTAGTAGTTTAGGTCCCCATGAGCCATCATTGACTGGATGATAACCAACACAGTCCCACTGTGCTCTGAGCAGACCATTTGTGTGTGTGTGTGTGTGTGTGTGTGTGTGTGTGTGTTTCCAATTTTCTTTCAGCAAATGCTTTTAAACATGAAACATTGTTTCTATTGTTCGGTAAATTATTTTGACTTGTAAGGAAAAGTTTCTGTCTTTAGTCCTAGTCCTTAATGTAGCAGTTGGATAGTCAGATGAATTTTCTACTTAGTTGTTTATATGCAGTTTCTTTCTTTTTTAAATGCATTTTCTTTGTAGTAGTAAGATTTTAGGACTACATTTAGCAAAAGCCTTGAGAAATGGCCAAGTCACTGATTTCTTGTGGCAAGCATGTCAAATTTGAAATTATGTTGGTAAGCTGTTCTGCAGATACGCAAGTCCAAACAAACACTAAAATTATCATTTATCCTCAATTTGGATTTGAAAAACTGAGTATATGGTTGGCTTTATTTAAAAAAGTACCTTGAGAAGGGATTAATAGATTGTCTTGTGTGCTATGTCAAATATTTCCATGTTTTCTCTTAATTCTCTTACGAGGTATGTTTACCCCTAAAGAATTAACTTTCTTTTCCGATTTTTATTTCTATTCCTTATGATTACTTACTGCATCTTCTGGATGTGACATAATCCTCCCTGATGGTCATTGTGATGTTGTAGGCAAAGAAAATGTCAATGTAGGACATTGAAATTCACAGAATTTTGTTCAATCCCAGAAATTTGAGGTTAGAACTCAAATTACCTTGTCTCTTGTGGTCACTATTTTCTTGTTTTAGGCTTCCTTTCTCTAAGTTCTCCTAGTTTCAGTACTATAATAAACTCAAATTCAGACTTATGGTAGTAGGGTCAGAAGTGACCTGCCATTGAGTTCTTCTAGAGAGAATTCTTGAGCTGCTGGTGGATTGCAGCAGCAGGGGTCATGACCTTTGGAATAGCAGCCTGTCTTATTAGTGGCTGTGCCACCAGAGCTCTCCTGCATGTTAGTAAGAGATCATTGCTGACTTTCAGATATGCATCGGAGAGTTGGACAGTGACTAGGGATGATAGAAATAGAATTGATGTCTTTGAGCTGTGGTGCTGGAGAAGTATTGACTGTACCATGGACTGCTAGGAGAACAAACAGGTTTGTCCTGGAGAAGGAGAAGCTGGAATGCTCCTTGGAGTCAAGGATTCTGAAGCTTCGTCTGACATACTTTGGGCATGTTTCAAGGAGGGACTGGTCCTTGGAGAGGGACATCATGCTTGGCAGAGTGGAGGGGCAGTGAAGGAGAGGAAGACCTTCGATGAGATGGATCGATTCTGTGACTGGAGTGGTGGGAATAAATGCGTTTGAGATGGCTAGTTTGGCACAGGATACAATGGTGTTTAGAGCTTTTGTACATAGGATCGCTATGAGTTACAAGCGACTTTATGGCACATAACAACACAACAGCAATTTTAATGAACGTTTACAGAGACTTTGGATTTCCGTTCATTCATTATTGCATTTTTCTCCCTGCCCACCCCTCCCCCGCAATTCACTCTTCTTTGAAAAGTAAAAGAAAAATTCTTTCATTGTTATACAGTCCCCTTCATCAAATCCACCCCACTGTGCAGCCTTCATTCTGGACTCCTGTCATAATAATTGTCTTTAGTAGTGTTGCCATTTTCATAATATTGAGTCTTCCTATCCATGATCAAGGGATATTCTTCCACTTCTCCAGGTCTCTTTTTGTTTCCTGTAATAATGTTTTGTAATTTTCTTTGAATAGAGCCTTTGTTTTTCTTGTTATATTTACTCCTAAGTATTTAATCTTGTAAGAAGCTATTGTGAGGAGTATTGTTTTTTTCAGCTCCAGTTGTGTATTCTTTGTCATTGTGGAGAAATCCCATTGATTTTTGTATGTTGATCTTGTATCCTACCACTTTGCTGAATTGGTCAACTATGTCCAGTAGTTTTCTTGTTGAGTGTTTAGAGTGTTTTAAATATACTATCATATCATCTGCATAAAGAGATAATTTTACCTCCTCTTTTCCAATTTGGATACTTCTTATTTCCTTCTTTTGTGTTATTACTATTCCTAAGACTTCCAATACCATATTGAATAGTAGAGGTGATAGTGGGCATCCTTGCCGCGTTCCTATTCTCAAGGAGAATGCCTTTAATCTCTGTCCATTGAGAAAAATGTTGGCTTTTGGGTTTGCATAAATACATTTTTACTATGTTTTTAAAATTCCCTTCTAATCCTATGTTCTTGAGTGTTTTAATCTGGAAAGGATGTTGGATTTTGTCAAAGGCCTTTTCTGCATCAATTGATAGGATCATGTGGTTCTTGTTCTTTGCTTTGTTAATGTGATGAATTACATTGCTTGTTTTTCTCACGTTGAGCCGTCCTTGCACACCTGTTATGAATCCCACTTGGTCATGGTGAATTATTTTTTTCTGTTTTCAATCTATTGTTGGATTCTATTGGCCAGGGATTTTACTCGAAATTTTTACATCTGTGTTCATGAGAGATATTGGCCTATAGTTTTCTCTTTTTGTCGTATCTTTACTTAGCTATGGTATGAGTCTGGGAGAATTCCATCTTTTTCTATTTTCTGAAATAGTTTATGTAGAATTGGTGACAGTTCTTCTTTGAATATTTGATAAAATTAACTGGTAAAGCCATCTGGTCTAGGGCCTTTTTTTTTGGCTGGAAGTTGTTTTATTACCTTTTCAGTTTCTTCTTTTGTAATGGGTTTGTTCAGGTGTTCAATTTTGGTTGGTGTCAGTTTAGGTAGATTGTGAATTTCTACGCATTTGTCCATTTCCTCTAGGTTTTCATATTTGATTGAGTAGAATTTTTCATAATATTCCATTGTTAGTCTTTTTATTTCACCTGGTTCTGTTGTGATGTTGCCCGTTTTATCTTATTCATATTATTAGTGTCTTTTCCTTTGTTAGCTTTGCTAGTGGTTTGTCAATTTTATTGACCATTTCAAAGAACCAACTCTTAGTTTTGTTGATGGTTTCAGTTGTTTTTCTGTTTTCTATTTCACTTATTTCTGCTTTAATTTTTATAATGTCTATTTGTGTTTTTTGGGGGCAAGGGTGTTTGGTTTTCCTGCTGTTCTTTTTCAGTTTGTTGGAGATGTTGACTTAGAGAGTCAATGGTAATTTTTTCCTGCCTTATGATGAGTTTGCTTATTGTTATAATTGAGCTCTGATTACTGGTTTGACTGTTTGCCAGAGGTTTTGTAAGTGGTGTTCTTATTGTAATTTGTTTCAAGAAACCTTTTAATTTCATTTTTTTATTTCTTCTAGTACCCACTCATGTTCAAGCAATGTGTTGTCCAGCTTCCAAATGTATGTTTTTTTCTCTCCTTTATCTTCTTGTTATCAATTTCTAATTTTGTAGCATTGTGGTCTGAGAAGATGCTTTGTATTATTTCTGTTTTTTAATTTATTGATTCTTGCCTTGTGATCCATGATGTGATCTGTTCTGGAGAACATTCTATGCACAGTGGAGAAGAAGGTATACTGTGCTTTTTTTGGGTGCATTAACTTATAAATATATATGAGATTGAGTTGTTTTACTGTGTGGTTTAATTCTTGAGTGTCATTGTTGAGGGTTTTGTTGTTTTTGGTTTGTTTTTTTTTCTTTTTTCTGGTAGTTCTGTCTTGAGAGTGGTATATTGAAGTCTCTAAGTACTATAGTAGTATCGTCTTTTAAGTTTCCAGTATTGCTAATGTTTATGGTATATATTTTGCAGGTCTATAATTTGGTACTTAGATATTTATTATTGTTACGTTCTCATGTCTATTGACTCTTGAATCATTATGTAGTGACCTTCCTTGTCCTTTGTGATGGTTTTTGCTTTGAAATGTATTTTATCAGAGTTTAATATCACTACTCCTGCTTTTTTTCTGGTTGCCATTTGCTTGGTATATTTTTCCCCACCCTTTTATTTTTAGTCTTTCTTTATCTTCATTTTTCAGGTGTGTCTATTGTAGACAACATATTGATGGATTTTGTTTTTTTATCCAATCTGCTACTCTTTTTCTCTTCAGTAGTGCATTTAAACCATTCACATTCAGTGTAATTATTGAGAGGCAAGGTTTTATTGCTATCATTGTGTTGAGTTCTTTTTGGTGTTGTTTCTAATTACTTTGGATCATTCTGCTTTCTGTGGTACATCTGTAAGAAGGACATCTCTGAGTCTTTCCTGCAGCACTGGTCTTGTTTTCACAAACTCCCTTAGGTTCTGCTTTTCTGGGAATATCTTGATCTCTCATTCATACTTAATGGACAGCTTTGCTGAGTACAATATTCTTGGTTAACAGTTGTGTTTTTTAAGTGTTTGATATATGCTATTCCACTGTCTTCTTGTTCGTATTGTTTCTGTTGAGAAATAGGCACTTAATCTTATCTCCTCTCCCTTATAGGTTATTCTTTGTATGTCCCTTACTGCTTTCTGAATGCTCTCCTTATTTTTAGTTCTGGCAAATTAAACTATGCTATGCCTTAGTGTTTTTATTTTGGGGTCTATTGCATATGGTGTTCTCTCAGCTTTTTAAATATATATTCTCTCATTCCTCATTATGCCTGAGAAGATTTTTTATCCGCAACTTTTTCGGTGCCTTTACTTGCTGCTTCCTGTTATGGGATTCCGATCATGTGCATGTTATTTCTCTTGATGGTGTCCCTCATGTATCTTGGGGTTTCTTTTCCCCCCCTTTGTTTTTATTTCTGCTTTTTGCTCTAGTGGATCAGTGCTGACAATTCTATGTTCTATTTCACTGATTCTGTGTTCCGTCTCTTCAACTCTATTCATGTGTCTCTCCATTATGTTGACAGCATCTGAAACATTGGACCTCATATTTTGGATTACAGTTTCTTGTTTTTCCAGAGCCTCTAAGTCCTCATTTGTTTTATCTGTGTTGTTTTAGATTTTTTTTTTAAGCACCTGGTTTTTTCTTATGGTGTCCTGTAATTCTTCAAGTTTGTCTTTCACCCCTTGAAAATATTCAAATACATTGTTCATTTGAATTCTGTGTCAGAAAGTTCCTAATTTCCTTCAAACTTTCTGGCTTTATTCAGAAAATTCATTGGTATTGTGTCACTTTTTGGGGGTGACATCTTGTTTTGGGCTTGTGTAGCTTGTGAGGTAGCATGTTTCTTTCGTGATGATGCTGTGGTAGGGTTTTTCATGCCTGAGGTGATGATAGGTTCTTGATCTGAAATCACTGCTATAGATGAGGGTGCAGCAGTTATGTTGCCTGTGTTCCTCTCTGAATTTCTGAACCAAGGACGTGTCTGTTCATGGTCTGTAAAAGTGGCATCTTCTGTTCAATAATTGTTACAGCAAAATTAGACTAAGGTCCTCTGGATTAAAGGCAGTTAGTTGACTGGACATGAGGAGATACGAGGCTGTGGGGTGGGGAAAACAAGCGGGGCAGGCACAAGCACAAGCACAGGTGTATGCCCTGTGAGCATGTGCTCAGACACCATAAGCAGGGACCTCACTCAGGCTGCAGCTGTATGGCTGGCGCCTGATGGGGCTAGCTGTCCAGGAGGCGCTAACTGTCCAGGTGAGCACCTGGGAAGATCTCACTCAGTTTGCAACTGTCCTGCTTGCACCTGCTGGGGGTGCTTTCTGCCTGGGTGTGGATGCACAGGGACCTCACTCTGGTTGTAGATGTCCTGTTGGTGCCCAGTGGGGCTGACTTCTGGATTGGCATTCTCCAGGACCTCACTTAGCTTGCACCTGTCCCACACAAGCCTGGCATGGCTACCTGCCCAGGTAGGGATGTCTGGGACCTGCATGAGACTCAGTCAGTTTGCAGATGTCCTGATCACACCCAGCAGGGATACCTGCATAGGTGGAGATATGCGGAGACCTCACTTGGGTTGCAGGTATCTGGCTGGTGTGTGGTGGGGCTAACTTACAGGTTGGCATGTACTATGCCCTCACTCAGTTTGCAGCTGTCTCACTCGTGCCTGTCAGGGCTACCAGCACATGTGGGGACTTGCAGGGACCTCATTCAGGTTGGAGTTCTATGGCTCGTGCCCAGTGGGGCTGGTTTCCAGGTGGTCATGTACAAGTACCTCGCAGTTGGGCAAGCAGTCTGCCGGGACAGGCAATCCAGGTGGTCTGGCAAGGCTGGCAGTCCGGTGGGGTGGGCGATCTTGGTGGTCTGACAGGGCAGGAAATTCGGGAGGGCCAGCCACTTTCAGATATGTTGATGCTTTATAATAGGACTTCTGATTTAGACTAACAATATTTCAACCTGCTTATAATAGTTTTCATAACTAACTAAAATACAGAACAAATAGTTTCTCTATTTTAAGTGATAAAACCAGGAATAACTTCATCTGTGTCCTGGACTATTTGCAAGTTTGTCTAAAAAATATTTTTATAAATGCTGGAAAATCAATCAAAAAGTTGGCAATTTGAATCCACTTAATAGTAACTCCAACAGAAGAAGAGCTGTGGATCCACCTCCATGAATATTGAAACTCAGAGACCCAATGACAGGAGCTCATGATGACTTGGAATCTCCTCCCTGATGGGGAAAGTGGGGGGTTAGGGGTGGAGGAAATAACAGCACTTGTTTCAGAAGTGTCAAGAGAGACCCCAGTAACTTGAAATGTACCCTCAGTATCAAGTTTGGACAAAGTATTACAGAGAAAGAAGAAAAAACGGATTGCATTTTTGGAATTGTAGTTTATGTCATGAAAGTAAATATGAAAAATCCATTTGCTTTGCAAATTTTCACTCAAATCACAATTTTTTTAAAACATGGAAAAGAAAAAGATAAGAACATGCCCTTGTTACCCACATTCCAAAACAAGAACAAGACATGGATAGTAGAGAGTGCAGTGCTATCCTAAAAGGGGTACTTCTCTAGGGGTTCAGGTACACCAATGCTATGGTGGAAGGTACTTCTCCCGGTGGAGAGTTAACTAAGACTCTGTTGTGATTCCAAGGCAGTAAGGGAGAGATACCTCAGAGAGTGCCCTGTGACCTCATCAAGAAAGGATGAAAGGAAGAAAGGATGAAAGAAAAAAAATGTGTGTTCATATTTGTGTCTCCACAGGATGATTGGTGTTCAGGAGAGCAGTCCATGTTCAGTTTCCTCTGTTAAACTCACTTGTTGAGAAATGTGAGGAATGCATTATATTACTAAGATATTTTAGTATATAGCTGCTGGTCCTTTCTGTGTTGTACACAGAAAGTCTTTATTGTGCATCTAGAGGTCCTGCACCACCTCCTTCAATTATTTCCAAATTAATGTTTGCATGGGACAACAGAAAAATGTTTCTGTTAAGTCAGACCACACATAATTTGAAACATACATGTGCTGATTACACACAGCACTAAACAAAGTCTTCTGTTATCACCTGAAGTCTGCAGGAGAATTCTTAAATTATCCACTGTTTTCTCAGTAAGACTGTTCAGTATTACTTTTCACTGCAATTTAGATCAAGTAACTAAAAGTCATTACTCTTTGATTGTTGTGTTACACAGCAAACACAAAATGCAGAATTTATATAGATGTTCCTCTTAGTATTTTTGGAGCTAGCCTCTCCCCTTGGGCTGGGAGACAGTTTCTCAGAGGTTTACTTTTGAAGTCCAACACATGTTAATTTATTGAGATGATATGACATGAAGATTGCGCGTGCTATCACCCCAAGTACAGAGGGACTCCTTTAAGGCTCTGGGCCTCCCCTCTGTCATAATTGTGGACTGTCACATTATTCTGACAGAGACAGATTTAGAATAGTTGTTGATTGGAAGTGCTTAATAAAGACATGAAGTTCAACACAGTCTCTACCTGGAATTGGAACAGTGAACTTCATTCATCTATCATCACTTAACAAATGGGAGTCATCAAAACAACCTGCCGTCCCTCAAATCTATTTAACTGTATACTCCAGAGTGAATTAAATTGCATTTAACAACTTTTATCTTCCAGGATTTACACACTCCAAAAGAGAGTAACTCTCCTTCAAGCTCTTGCTTTCTAGTTATTGATTTATGATTTTGAAACTTGTTCCAAAGCATTCAGTATCAAATACATCCTTTTCAGACTCTTTATGACCCTAATTCCCTCCATAACGTGTTCTTAGCTGTAAGAGTGAATCTCAATTTAGTAACATGTAATATGAATATATTCTTAGGATACAATAGTATACAAATAGTATCATTTTAAATAAAAGTATAAAAACAGATGTTAACTTAGTTTTCCCCCCTCAACTATAAATACCAAACAAAGGATACTTGTTTAATGTTGCAAGAATCAATTTGGAGTTCTTGAAGAGCTATCATTTTAGGACAGAGAATTCTAGAATTAGAGTGACACTTAAAGGTAGGCATTCCATCAGCTGTGGGTAGGAAACTGGGCCTCGAGATGTACATAGTTGACACACTTACTGCCAACTGAAAGGTCTGATGTTTAGGTCCACTTGGAGGCACATCAGAAGAAGGTCCTGTTGATGTCCTTAAAACTCAGTCATTGAAAACTCCACAGGGCATCGATCCTCTCTGGCACACGCTGACTTGCCATGAATTGAAATTGAGTCAACAGTCTGAAGGCAGTGACCACTTCAAAGAAGGTCCTTAGCCCATCTGCAGTGGAGGCAGGATGAACAAGATTCCCAGACTCTGGGAATGGTTACTCTTTTAATTCTCACCAACTGTTGCTTTTTATGTGTAAGTTCTATAAATCTTATGTTCTGTCAGTATGTGGGGGAATTAGATAGATAGATAATTGTGATAGGAAATAATAACTGATTCTTTATATCATCCACTAGGGTTAAGAGAAGGAGTATTTGGGATAACGTATAAGGGAGAGAGATGCTTCTGTTCATGTGTCTCTTCATTCTCCTTAGTTCTTTTAACAGAACAAGAATGTGCTTGCAGATTTTTCTGATAATGCCAATTTGGGATAATGTTGGGATAAATAGGAACAAGAAAATTCGATAGCATTTTCTAAACCCATAATGAGAATTTTCCATTTAAAAATTTATATATTAGTTAGGTTTAGAACAAACTAAGGTGACAGAAGATTACAAAATACAAAGGATGAAATAAATATTTTTCCTTCATATGAAGGAATGCAGAAATAAGTAGTCCATGACTGATGTGATAGATTCCTTCCCTTTTGTTCTTTCTAGCCTAATGTGATATCTCAGGGTTCAAAATGGCTTCTCTGGCTCCAGTCATCACATCCTACTTTTATCAAACATGCTGGAAGAGAAATGACAAAGAAAACCAGGGAAGGGAAAGATGGCCGCTGAAAACTGACTTATAGTAACTAGAAGCTGCCACATGATATCTCCACGTCATTTTTATTGGTCACTTGACCAGTTAATCATATCTTACTGCATGGAGGTTCAGAAATGCAATTTATATTCTTATTGCTATGATTCTAATGGGATTAATAAGAAAAATAGGGAGAGTAGGTTTTGGGATGATTAGCTGCCATTATTGGGACAAGTCAGTAGAGACAATCCTAAACATTTTCACTGTTAACTAAATCTATTGATTAAAATGTTGAGTCCTTTAAAGTGCAGCTATTCATGCTCAGCATGTGTTGTTTGAAGAGACTGAAAGGTAGTGGGGTGGTTGGAACCAGGTAGTGGGGAAAAGTGACTTAACTGTAATTTGTCTGTGAGTCTTGTGCTAGAACCCACTCACTGGCCTGCTGGCAAGGCCAGCCACAGCTGCAGGTGTTTAGAACAATTTTGTCTGCATGTGAATTTTAAACATGTAAGTATGTTTTGTTTTTTGTTTAAAAAAAACCACCAGGATTTTTGGTTTTAAAGGAGATAATGTAACACAGTATTTTGATTTAAAGTGTTACTTCCCAGTATGTTGTGAAGAATTGGCCATTTGTGGACAATTGACCTGACTGTCCCTCTCACAGGGTGGCCGTCCTTGTGCCATTTCCCCCTCAACTGTTTTCCCCGAAAGGAAGCTAAAACATGAAACATACTTTGTCAGTGTTCTCAAACTTCTGTCAGAGGCGTTTTATTTTGATTGTCTCTGTTCATTTTCAGTTACTATTGGTATCTGCATTTGAAACAAGTGTTACAATTCAGTGAAAACTCAGTTATCAGTCTCTGTGGTTTCTCTGTGCTTTGTAGTTGCTAATAGTGCCCAAAGTAAATAGACCTGTGCACATACCACCATAACAATAATGTACAAAATATATAAGCTACAAACATAAAGGAAGAGGATTTTTAAGGTTCTGGTATATTATAAAAAGTGCATCTTCAAAGTTTTCTGCTACCCAGATCTTTGCTTCCTTTCAGCATAGGTGGACTTTATGTCCCTTAGACCACCTTCTGAGTGCCTATTCTGGGCCTCACACTGTCCTAGTAGCTTAGATATGGTTTCTGTAATTCACAATGTCTTCCAAGACTCCTGGTGGATGCACTGGAAGTTTGGACTGGGGCCTCAGTGGGAATCACTGAGTCAGAATAACTGTGAGAAAGATTTATGAACACTGGATCTTACAAGAAGCTGAGACAGTTGGCTTTACACATAGGAATCACCCCAGTGTTCTATGTTTTATGACCAGGGAGCTCTGATTGGTAAGAAGCTGTGCTGCAATCCCCAAGGCACATGGTTTGAATCCAGTAGCTGGATCCGAGGAAGAAGGATGGACAGTCTCCTCTCATGTGATTTTCTGCCTCTGGAAACTCTCTGGAGGATCAGCTATGGGTTGGTGGTTCTGACTCGAATAGCAATGTGCTATGGGCATATGTGCATAACCCTTGAAAATAAAACCAAAATTGTGACATTGAAACATTCCACACTGAAAAGTGTCTGAGACCCCATCTGCATGTTCCTGTCTAAATCCCACCTGCACTGGGCATGGGCACGGGCTACACCCGTCACTTGTGCAGCTCTGTCTGCACCAGGCCAGTGACAGACTGTGTGGCTGCAACCTGTGTGCTTGAGCAGCAGAATCTGCAGCAGAATCTGGGGAGGAAAGGATGAGAAGAAAGGACATGGGTTGTCACTGTCAGTTCGTCGGCACCTTAACAGCGACACCCTGATGGGGATAAGCACGATGGAGATACACCACTCTGGGAGAGGATCAGAGAGTCAGTCCAGCTCAATTTTATTGGTAACTTCAGCACACTTATATACAACCAGGTAAACAGAAAGACAGGATAGGGTGGACTTACAGACATGGGACATGTGTATTGGTTAGGAGAACTCAGCTTTGTGTGGACCACTCCCAGCTCAACAGAGGCAGCAGCCATCTTCCCAGGTGGTGAACTTTCTCAAGCTGGGTACAGCCAAATATGGGAGCTTTCTCTACCCCGTATTAGGAGCTTAGGCAATCTGACCTGGCCAGAGGCCCTCCTTTCCTCTCCAACATTCTGCAACAATGCAGTGCTTTTGTTTTTGTAAATAGTTATGTATTAAATTTTTACTTATTTGGTAAATCTGGAAAATATTTATGTAATTGTGACTTAAGAGTTCAATTTCATAGTTATGTTGATACTGATATTTCAAGTACAAAATCACTGTTGTTGTTGATTGCCTTCACATTGAGTACAATTCATAGCAACCCTGTGAACCCTCTAGAAAGGCCTGAAGCCTTTCTATAGCTATCGACATTTATCAAAGTTCATAGAGTTTCTGGAGGCATGTTGTTTAGGAAGTACATGCCACTCCTGCTTCCAAACCTCTCTTTTTTTTAAATTTT
>NW_006399847.1:10366929-10369683 GCF_000299155.1 Elephantulus edwardii
TTAGTGGAGCTTTAGAAAATTCAGCCACTTTCCCCCCCCCAAAGGTTATCCCTTTCAAATGGGTCCCTCAGAAGCTCGGCTTGCAAATTCCGGCATTTGCCGATCTGCAGTGCAACTGAAAAGTGGTCCGGATTGCAAGTGAGGCTATTAGCTTGTTCTGAGTCCACTGCAGCAGTAGTTCTGATTCAAATTTCTACTGTCCATGTCATGCAGCAGACCCACTGGGTCTTAATAGAGCTTAAGTGAAATAAGCCTATTTCCCCACTAAGTTTTCTCCTTTCAGATGGGTCCCTTAGAAGCTCATCTAGTGGCTTCCGGTTTTTGCCAAGTTGGCGCGGCTTTGTTCCCACAGTTCCAATACTAAAAGTTTCGACGAAAGTTACGATTCAATTCCTATTGTCCACGCCGTACCTCAGACCCTCCAGGTTTTAGTGGGCTCAAGAGAATTCAGCCAATTTCCCCACTAACATTTTTCCTTTCAGGTGAGTCTCAATGCAGCTCAGCTCAGCTCATGGATTCCAGCTTTTGCTGGTTCCACAGTGGGACCGCTGCGGGACCGCTGCAGGGCAAGCCGGCAGGGCTCCAGTTTTTAAAGCTTCTAAAATAATGTATTAGCAAACGTTCTGATTCAAAATCCTACTGTTCACGGCACGCTGTGATGGTCAGTCTCTGTGGAGCGTAAAGTACTCTGGTATCCTCTCTACACAGGTTGCTATCCCTCTGGCTCTTCACACTGTGCTCTCCACCTCCGCCATCTTCCGAATATCTCCCAAACCTCTCTTATATGGGAGCTCCACCAAACACTGTCCACCATGGGTAACCATTATGGCATTTGACACCCTAGTGGCACAAGGTTCAGCATCACAACAAACCCAGGTTACCTCAGGACAACATATTGACAGAAGAGTGTTGTACCACTTAGGAAGGTTCCAACAAAATATAACAACCAACTTTAAATACAAAAGCCCTCCCTGAGGTCTTGTTGACTTTAAACAGGAGGATTAAATAGACTTCTATAATTCTGTGTACAGATTAAGATTTAGGGTGAAGGAAACCAGGAAGAGCTTATGTGTAAAGTTAAGAAGTGAGTTGACTGTGTATCTGTTGTATATATTGTGGGAAAGATGACAAAATAGTATCATATTTTACTACTCTTTTGCATGAATGTTTTCATGAAGTATCTAACATTGCTGAGTGGAATTAAAATAGGTTTGTAGTACACTGGCATACTTGGGGCCAAGGGCTAGAATTCTCTGAAGATTGGAATTCCAAATTAATTAGGACATTTTAACCATTTTCTCTGGGCTTCATTTCTGCTGCAGCTTGAGCTCTTAGAAAGAGTGTCAGTTCTTACAGTTGCTCCTAGAGATCACAGATGACCTGGGAGCTGGGCAGGGAATGGGAATGACTTAGACAGTGATGAGTGGAGCAGCCTGTAACCTGCCCTCTGCTGCTTGGCTGACTTAGGCAGAAAATGTGTCCTCTTCCTGAGAAACTGTTGTTATGCAGCAGTGAGTGAGAACCATGCCAGAGCTGATTGTTCAGCAGGTTTTCAGAGGCTGTAAATCACACAGAATAGAAGCTGTTGGATAAGTCTGGAATCTTTAAGTGGAAACTTCCTGAATGTGTATGTTGCCAAATAAATCAAGATAAAGCAAATAGAACAGATAAAGCAATAGAATACTGAGTGCTCACAACTCTGAGGAAGGCAGGGTGGGAGGTTGGGTTATATCTACTGTGTGTTATTTTTGTAGTGTAGATTAGGTTTAGTTCCATCCTGAATATGAGACAAACCTGCAGGCTTTTATTCAGCCAGGGTACAATTAGTTACTAAAATGTTAAGTGCCCATAGCTTTGGATGTTAACCTCTGACCCTAGGGAGCTTTGTGTGGTCAGTGTGGAGGCCAGCCCCCAGCCTGCCAGCCTGCGTACAGTGTCCCACCCCACTGTCCAGTACATCAGGGACCCAGATCCCAACAGTGGCATGCCTAGGGAGGTGGCAGTGATCTCACCACCTGACATATATCCAGGGCCTATGAAGCCCTTCACTGTCCGAGTCAAGGCAGTGGCTGTCCTTTGGCTTGCCCCAGAATGGACATTGATTGACTGGTTGAGGGTCCTTGGCTTCCTCAGTGACCATTGTTATTACCATTGTGTTGGAGCTGATTCATAGCTGACCATCCTTTGGGTCTCTGAAACTGTAATCCCATAGGGAGAGATTGTTCATCCTTCTCAGGAGCCTCCAGTGGATTTGAACCAGCTGACAGATCCTGCCTTTGGGTAGCACCACCGCCTCCTCCAGTATAGGTCCCTAGAGCTCTCACCAGTGACCATACCCCTCATTGTACTAGCCTTTGCTTTGCCGTCTTCAGGGCATGCTTCTCACAGAACGAAGAACAATCTCTTACCCTTAGAGCTAAGAGCCTTAGAATCAGGTGCAGGTTCTTTATGAGGTGGAATTGATCCAGTGGTAGTGAGTTTTAATAAGTTCAGTGAAAGAAAGCACAAAAGAAATGTTCTCTCTTCCCACTGCCTGACTTTGAGAAGCACGATAGTGATTTTTTACAAAATTTCCGTAACTTGGTGTTTTTTTATTTTTACATTTTTAAAAAATTTATTTTTACTGGTTTCGCTACTGTAATTAGTTACATTGTGTTTTATCCATGCATTTTACATTTTCTACAATCTTTAATTTACATTGTGTTTCATACAATCATTCATATGCATAGCATTTTATATAATTAATTACTTTTG
>NW_006399847.1:10370411-10374067 GCF_000299155.1 Elephantulus edwardii
AAGAATCCGCTTGTCTTCTTCAGTAACAAAGTTTATAGCCACACCTTTCCTCCCAAATCGACCCCCTCTGCCAATTCTGTGAATATAGTTTTCACGATTGGTAGGTAGGTCATAATTTATAACCAAAGATACTTGTTGAACATCAATTCCACGTGCCAACAAGTCAGTGGTGATCAGAACCCTGCTTGACCCTGATCGGAATTCCCTCATGATCACATCTCTTTCCTTCTGGTCCATGTCACCATGCAGTGCAGAAACTGTAAAGTCCCTAGCATGCATTTTCTCAGTTAGCCAGTCCACCTTGCGCCTTGTATTGAGAAAGATAACAGCCTGTGTAATCGTCAGTGTCTCATACAGGTCACAAAGTGTATCCAATTTCCATTCCTCTCTTTCAACATTAATATAAAACTGTTTGATTCCTTCAAGGGTCAATTCTTCTTTTTTCACCAGAATTCGAATTGGATCCCTCATGAATTTTTTTGTTACCTCCAACACATCAGTTGGCATTGTGGCAGAAAGTAACACAACCTAAAAAGAGAACACTGCATATTGGCACACAGTATTGCATACTGACATTGTAGTATGTGTCTTTCACAGTAATTTATTTTCACAGAAAAAATGTTTGAGGCCAAGCGTCTCTATCTTACAATGAAATTTTAAGCTAGAGATAGTTATGCATCAGATGCTTTAAGCAGGGGGAACGGCAATAGAACACTTCGGTTATATTGTAACAGTGCCTGCAAAAGAAATACTTTCAAAAATCTCCATATGAACAGAAGGATTCAGGTTGAATATTCCTTGAAAGTTTGTTTTAATTGTCCCATTGCCACAGTGCTTGTCAAAACCAGTTCTGATTAATCTCCTTTGTTAGTGTATTACTCTTCCCTGAGAGAGATTTCACCCTGATTCATAAGAAAAAGGGGACGACTTATTCTCCTAGCTACTTCCTGCTGAAAAGGGACACTGTAGGTTTCAGGGTGAAGATCTTCTCTCACTACTCTAAAGGGCCCCTTTGGCAGTAGTAAACAGACTAGTGTGGAGATTGATTTTGGAATTTAGATGCACTGTTATCAGTTGTGTTTAGCCATACATGTTCATATCCTTGAAGATGCATCATGGAACTGTTGCAGCCTAGAAGACACAAATTTAGCTAACAAGTTAAATGTATATGAGTCAAAAATTAAAAGCAATAATATTCCAAGTAGAGGTTCTAACAGTGGCACAAATCAAATTACAGAGGGAAGTTAGTTCTTAAAATAAAAGGCTTATTGACTAGCACTTTGTCTATTATGGTATAAAGGTTAGGAACCAACTTGTAATAAGAAGTTCTGCCATTAAAACTGGGATTCAGAATCTGTCTGAGTCTCTGAGGAGAGGAGTTTCATCTTTCAGGGTTCTATTCTGAAAGTTGCCATGATAAATTCCTTTAGCTCAGAGAAAGCCGTAGAAGTTCGCTTGAGCAGATGCACGGAAATCAGTTGCCTTGTCCTGTAATTGCCTTCATCAGTTTTTCTGAAGCAGCAGCCAACTTGGAGGTCTCAGAGGAGGAAGGGTTTTTGTAGGGGAATTCCTGTTTACAGCTGTGGCTGTGCCTGCCTGAGGAGAACTATTGTCATAGAGGAGGTGCCACTTCCCATTCCTCCTAGATCTGAAAAAACAAAAGCAACATAGACAACTTTTAGAAACCAAGTTCTTGTTGTTGCCTTCAAGTTAGAACCAACTAATAGCTTCCCCTCCAGTGGGTTTTCATGTGGAGATTTCCCATCTTTCTCTTGAGACACAGCTGCTGGATTCAAATGACTGCCTTTAGATAGGAAGCACAATTCCCTAAGATTTAGGCCACCAGAACTCCCTGGAAGCTAAACTTAAAACCGATTATCAACTGACATTTCTTGATATTTGAAGACAAAGGAAATGAATGGACAGATGCTCTCAAATATGTAAAGCAGGAAATTATAAATGTAAAGGAATCCCAGATAGAATTTCTGTGTTTAAAGCATTATATTTACCAAAAGTGATATTGAAGTTACAATGGATAATAATCTGTTAGTAATGATGTGAAGACAGTCTTATCCATATTAGTGGCTAAATGGATGCCAACATAGGATTTCACTCTTCTCCTGGGATTTTTTGATCAGTGCATGGGAATTGAGACTCTGCCCTTTTCCTACGCAGTGACAAGGATGTTCCCATCTGTCCCTCCAGTTGCTCACCCAGCTCATCTATCACTTCTCTGGTGGCACAGTGCTTAAGCACTGGGCTTCTAACCAGCAGATCTACAGTCAGAACCAATTAGGGCTGAATGCCTTGTATCCAGTAAGGAGGAGGATCCTTCCTGTTTGGGAGTCCAGACATTCAGTTCTGTCGTTGACTAGGAAGTGACCACTGAGTGCCATGTTTCATGAAACTTCCTTTGCTTAATTTTATCCACTACAATGATGGGAATTGTGTAGAAAATTTAATTATCTTAACAAACTTAATATAGGTTGTGAAAATGCAGTTGAGTAGCAAAAGTGGAACTAGTTTATGCTTTGTATCATAGTCTGAAGAGAATTGTGTAAAGAAGGCTTTTCTCTGCCAATTATAATCCATTAGCATCTCCAGGAGAGAATGCTGGGCAGTCTCTTGCAATTACAGCCTCCCAAAACCTGCTCGTGAGTCAGCTAGCTGTGTGTTGATGCTGACTTCATGTCAACGAATTAGAGTTTTAATTAGTTATCACATTGAACAAGAAGTCCTGGTAGTTCAGTGGCTAAAGTGATTGCTAGTTGAAAGGTTGGAGCTTCAGACCTACCAGCCGCCTGAAGGGAAAGATGTACCCTTCCTTCTGTAAGGCCTCACAGCCTTGGGAACCCTCCTGTGAGCCGGTTCTCCTCTGTCCTGAGTTTCAGTTTCCTGAGCAGCCATGGACTGGTTTCATGGACTATCATAATGTGAAAATGAAATCTAGCCTACTTACACCTTTTCTAATGTATTTGGTAGAGAATATCTTTGAAAGTCCGAGATATTTTTCTAACCTAGCTACTGACAGTGAGTTGTCAGTTTGTTCCTTGATGATTCCTAGATGATTTTTGTGAAATACTAGAGCAGTGAAATTAGACAATTTCATAACAAACTTTTTGTAGTATTGTTAAAATAAAAAAAGAAAGGCTACGCTTTCTCAAAAAGTTGTAAATAGAGATACCATTTGATCCAGCAATTCAACTACTGGGAATATATCCCAAAGAAACCATAACTGACATCCAAGCAGATATATGCACACCCATGTTTATCGTGGCTTTGTTCACAATAGCAAGGAGTTGGAAACAACTCAGGTGCCCATCAACAAATGAATGGATACAGAAGATGTGGTATATTCACACAATGGAATACTATGCTGCATTGAAAAACAAGGAACTCATGCAATATTATTAAAAATGGGTGACCCTGGAGGATATTATGCTGAGTGAAATATCTCAGTTGCAAAAGGACAAATATTGCATGGTGCCACTGCTGTAAAATGGGACTGATAACAGGTTTGGGCTAGGACTGAGAAAAATTGGATAAATTGTGTATACTGCACTGAAACATAAGGGAGAGAATAATTTAAAAGCGATGTATAATAGGGTATTATGGTTATCACAGGAGTCCACAATTAAGGTTGCACAGTGGAATGT
>NW_006399847.1:10374248-10401102 GCF_000299155.1 Elephantulus edwardii
AAAAAATAGTAAAAAAAAAAAAAGAAAGGCTAAACACATTAGGCAAATGAAACTACTGCCCGCTTTATTGAGGAAGTAAACATAAGCCTTTACTATTACAGGATTAGATGTGTTGTGGGTTAGGGAGCTCTGGTAGCCATTGTGTTTATAATTTATTGCCTTTGAAAACATGCTGGAGGGTCAGCTATGAGTCAGTCAGACTCAATGGTACGTAACAACAGCAATGTACATCCCTGTATTTCCCCCTTAAATACTGTACACCTAAACCAACCAACCAACCCCTGAAATTTATAAGTAGTATAATTTTTCCTAATAATTTTATCAGTGTATGAAGCAATGTGAAGTAATCTGGGTTTGCTGTGATGATAAACTTTACCACTAGGGTACCAAATACCATAATGGTTTCCCAATGTGGACAGTGTTTGGTGGAGTTCCCAGTTATAAAGCAGGTTTGGAAGCAGGAGTGGCATCTACTTCCTAAACCACATGCCTCTGGAAACTTTGAACTTAGAGGAATGACAAAAGTTATGGAAAGGCAGTAGGTCTTTTGTTCATAGAGTTGCTATGAGTCGTGCTCAAGTCGACAGCAATCAACAATTTTCGACAACATCTTTTTTGTCTGGAAGCTGGCTTATAGAGAAACCATACCCTTCTTTTAAATGTATATCAAGAATATTCATAGAAGCTGTCAAAATGTCTAACACTTTGGTTTACCTAAAAATAGGAACACATTATTCAGAGGCTCTTATGGAGTTGGACTTAATATGTTCTTATCTAAGAAGTTTTCACAAGTATTCTGAAATAACTTCAATATTCATCAAACAAATAGAAACGATTACCCATGAAATCAAGCTTCTGACTTAACCTTTTCTGTAATTATTGGAAAAGCTTCACACTTGAATTTATGATATTTAGATTGACTACAGAAATTATTTTGAAAACCTAAATCAAGCTATGTTTTCAAGAATTAGGAATAGACTATCATGATGAATGTGAACTAACTTAATCTCATAAGGACAAATAAGTGCATAAAACCATTTTTATAAAAATAGAAGGATATCTAGTAAGATATTTCTAAAAGTCCAAAAGGAAAAGGAGAGAAGGCAAGGAGGGGTGAGGGTGTGGAAAGGGGGAAATCATGGGGTTTCAGGGTTAGGTAGATGGAGGAAGGGAGTGAAGGAATTAGGAAAGATCCAGTGGGGACCTGAAAAGATGGGGTGATAGTAGGCATAGAGCAATAGTGATTGTTTTATAAAATGCAGTGTATGGGAATGATAATATAAAACACAGTGTGCATAAAGGAATAAGTAAAACACAGTGTATATAAATGAAGTACAGTGCATATGAATTTTGTGTGCAAATCAGTATAAAATGTGAAAAATAGAATTTTTGAGTCAAATTCTTAAAGTATCTGGTGAAAAGAAATAAAAGTAGATTTGAAAGAAATGAGACCACAGTGTATGTAGATTTAGGGCTCAGAAAAGACCACAGTGTGAAGAAATACTGTTGGGAAGGAATGATGAGTCTATTTGTTTTTCTGGAAGTCTTAAGTAATAAGTTAGTGATTGCGTATGGATAAAGCTATTTGTGTTAAGGCATTTACATGTGGTAGACACTAAGAAAATGAATTGACAAATGAAGAAAGCTTTAATTTTTTTATAAAGAATTTTGTCATTATGAAGAGGAGCATGAGAATGAGATGGAGTAATTATCAACTATATTTTATGAAAAATCTTATGTAAAAAGAAAATACTGCTGCCTTCCCTTCTCCCAACCATATTTTCTCAATCTCTCTCGTGTAGATTTTTTCTCTCTTATATAACTTGGCAACTATATAATTGATTTATTTGTTATGTTTATTGTTTGCATTCTACCTCCTCTTTTACTGTGAGGCTCTGATGGTGAAAAACTGCCCTGCAGTCTCAAATGAACATGGTTTGAATACACCAGATGCCCCATGGGAGAAGGATGGACAATCTCCTGTGTCATTTACTGCCTCTTAAGACCTAATGACGGTTCAGCCATGAGTCATTTCCAACTAAACAGCACATAACAACAACTTCTAAAATATAAGCTCCTTTATGCTAACTCAAAGGAAGCACCTCTCTGGGGGTTTTCATCCACCAGTGTCTCTGTGAGAGATAGCAGTCTCCACCCATGGAGGAAAAACCTCCAGGTTTCCCCCATACTTTCTGTTTGCACAATGCTCTCTGCCCTTTCTATTGCTCAGGTTAAAGCAGAAAAAGAACATACGGGTTTTCAAGAAAAGCAAATATTGCAAAAACAAAAGCAAAAGATGTATTTTATTTTAGTGTAACTCTTGTTCAATCATATTGCTTTCTTTTGTCACATAAATGCACATAGCAAATAAAACATACTGAGAGGGCTTCTTTCTTTGTCTCACAATAATGCTTTCATTGTTTTAGCAAACTAAAAAAAAGAAAGTGAACATTATAATCTGAATATCTGTTTTTCTAAGCATGCTTGAAACATATATACTTTCCAAAAGTTTACCAGGGGGTAATCTATGAGTTGAATCCTCAGGTTCCAATTCAAAGGCAATGAATGTGGGAGTTTTAAATGCCATAGGTTTATCTTTTTGACATTACTCTATGGCTTGTGTCTGGAACAGTGCTAGGTATATACTTATTGCTGGGAAGACTGTTTGACTTACAGTTATCCTTTAACAACAGAGTAGACCTGCCCGATTGAGTGACCAAGACTGTAATCTGTAGAGCTCTTGTGGCCAGGTAGGTGAAGAGTGGTGCTCAACATCAAGAAAACAAAGATTCTCATCACTGGACTGATTGGCAGCATCATGTTAGATGGTGAAGGGATTGAGATTGTTAACAGATTCAGTTTGCCTGGCTCTACAGTCACCACTCTTGGTCCCAGCAGCCAGGAAATTAAAAGATGAATTGTCTTGCAAAAATTTGGTTGTCAGAGTCTTCTCCAGAGTACTGAAGAGCAACAGTGTCAGTCTGAAGACAAAAGTGTGCCTGATAACAGGTCATGGTCTTCACAATTACTTGCTATGCATCAGAGAGCTGGAAAATGACTAGGGATGACAGAGGAGAATGGATGCATTTGAGCTGTGGTGCTGAAAAAGAGTATTGAATATACCATAGACTGCTAGGAGAACAAACACGTTTGTCTCGGAGAGGATGAAAGCCAGGGTGTTCCTTGGATTCTGAAGCTTTGTCCGACATACTTTGGACATTTTGCAAAGCAGGATCAGTCCTTGGAGAGGGACGTCATGCTTGGGAGGGTGGAGGGACAGTGCGGGAGAGGAAGACCCTCGATGAGATGGATGGATTGAGTGACTGGGTAATGGGGGAAGGTATATCAGAGACAACAAGATTGGCACAGGATAGAGCTCAGTTTAGGGCTGTTGTATGTGGGGTTGCTGTGAGTTGCGGATGACTCAACGGCACATAACAACCACAACCACCACCAACTCAGAGGCATGTAGTTCAAATTGACCAACTGCTCTGAGGGAGAATGATGATAGATAGTCTCCTCCTGTGTAGTATATAGACTCTGCAAACCTGTTTAATGGTTTTAACTCTGTGTTCCAACTGTTTAGTTCCAACTAAACAGCACATAACAGCAACCACGACATTCATAGAATTAGACATTCACATCTTTCTTGTGCAGAGTGGATGGTGGGTTCTAAGCTTAGTGCTTCATCACTGCACCACCAGAGTTCCTCTAGTAATCCCAGATCACATTAATATAATTAGTAAGTGATGTAATTTCAGCTGGTAGTCTTCTTGTTCTCCCTAGCATGTGGCCTTTGTGGTCCAGATAGATCTAGGGTTGTTTACCCTCTTTGGCAGGCTCTGAATCCCAGTCTTAGTTCTCCCACCAAGCCTGTGAACACCTTGGAAGCTCTGCTCTTTCATCTCTCCTGTTAGTTAACAAAGCTGAGCCTGAAGGGCTTAGATGCTTGTCTTAGTCTGGAGGGGAAAAGCTGCCCTGGTGCTCACCTCTTTGCGGTGTCTTTGTTCTCAGAACTCCTCTTTGGCAGGCCTCTCTCTGATGACTTCAGATTGATGTACATATATTCCAGTTTCCTAACTGTTCTCAGCAAGAAGGCTGGCCTAAAACAGTTTTACTCGAATCTGCCATATCCTAATGCCTAGTAAACTTCTATTTCTATTATTTTATTTAATCTTTGCAACAAACCTAATAAGTATTATATGCATTAGTATTTTATAGTATGTGAGATGGATGTTTACAAAATTTTAATAACTTACTGAAGTTGATCAACTACCAAGAGACTAATTCAGGATTCACACAAGTTTAATAGAACTTCTGAGGTAAATTTCTTACCCACATTAAACTATATACTCTCTGATTTTTCTTTCTGCAAAATTTAAAAAATAAGAGTCAGGATGCCAAGGTACAAAGCAAGTGGTTTTCTTCAAAATTCTGACTTCGTATAATCAAAATACATTTCGCTGTTGTCTTTTTTCCTATGGAATAATGCATTTGAACTTCTAAACCAGAGATATTTTGAAACACATTCTCAACTCAGTAAAAAATATAAACATTAGGACTCTCATAGGAGCTCTGTGAAAATGAAGGGAAAGGGACCGATAAACCAGGACTACCAATATCATGTACCTGACCTCATGTGTATTTATTTACTCAACAGATAGTGGTTTATCACCTGTGATATGTCAGACTTGAAATCTAAACAAAGACTAAAGTGTTTACCATTCTTTGTAGACTCAAGAAGAATCAGAGCCTTTGAACTGTATTGTTGGTGAACATATGATTATCCAAGGACTGTCAAGATAACAACAAACATGTTGTAGGGGTAAATCCAGAGTGTTCTTTAGAGACAAGGGAGGTAAAATTTCATTTCACTATTTTGGGTATGTTTTCATGAGGGTCTAGTCCTTAGAGAAAGATATATTGGAAAAGCTAATGAGTCAACCAAAGGAAAGATTAGACCTTCAAAGAAATGGATTGACTGTGACTACATTGGGCTTGAGCATTACAGAGATCATGAAACTAGTGTGAGATTCAGATCTGTTGATCATAGGGGAGCTGTGTGGTGTAGTGGACACCTAACAACAGCCTGTGTCAGACGAGGAGCTCTTGTGAGAAAAGGGGAGCTCAGTTGCTAACCAGAAGGTTAGTGATTTGGACCTACTGGTTATTTCATGGAAAGAAGATGCGGCAGTCTGGTTCCATAAGGATCACCACTATGGAGACTGTGAGCAGTTATGCTCTGTCTTGCAGTCTTTCTGAGTCAGAAGTGGATTAGTGGTGTTAGATGGGTAAGGATGTCTAGCACCTTGTTATAGCCTTTGTGAAAGGCATATGATTAAATCACAAAATTGTGATCAAAAGCAAAGAGTAAAGAGAAATATGATATTCAGAAAATAGTTATTGAGAGATGTGTGCTTTAAAATACCATTGATTAATATGGTTGTTGTTGTGTACCATCGAGACAGAACTGACCCATAACTGACTTTCCAGTATGTTTTCAGAAGCAGTTAATTGCAAGGGAGGAGACTGCCCATCCTTCTCCCTCTGCAGCTAATGGCCTCCAACTGTGTCCTTGGGATTGCAATGCAGCTTCTAGCCACTAGGCCACCAGAGTAGAGAAATTAGAGATGAACCTAGTCCATGGGAACCAAAATATGACTATCCCACCTGAATTTCAGAGCCATCTCAGGAACAGGTTTGAGGTCTTGCACACTAATGAGTGAAGAACAGATGAGTTGTGAGAGGATATCAAGGATCTCATCCAAGAAGAATGCAGACGTTCATTACAAAGACAGAAGAGGAAGAAAAGACCAAAATGGATGTCAGGAGAGACTCTGAAAATTGCATGGGAGCACAGAGAAGCCAAAGCAGAGGGAAGAATTCAAGATACTAAAGACTTGAATAGAAGATTTCAAAAGGCAGCACGGGACAACAAAGTAAAGTATTACAATGAAATGTGTAAGGAGTTTGAGTCAGAAAATCAAAAGGGCCGAACTTGCTCAGCATTTCTTAAGCTCACTGAAGAACAAATTGAAACCTAGAGTTGCTATAATCAAGGATGCTTTTGGCAGAATATTAAATGATCCAGGAAGTATTAAAAGAAGATGGAAAGAATATACTGAGTCATTGTATCAAAAGGAATTGGCAAACACAGAAGAATTTCATGAAACAACATAATGAGCAAGAACCTATGGTAATGAAGGAAGAAGTTCAAGCTGTTTTGAAGGAAATAGCAAAAAATAAGGCCCCAGGAATAGATGGTATACCAATTGACATAGTTCAGCTAACAGATGCTGCCCTGGACGTGCTCACCAAGTTCTGCCAAGAAATCTGGCAAACAACCACCTGGCTAACTTACTGGAAGAGATCGATAGTTGTTCCCATCCCAAAGAAGGTAGACCCAACAGAGTATGGTAACCATAGCACAATCACATTGATTTCACATGCAAGCAAAATTCTACTGAAGATTATCCAAAAACGACTGGAACAACACATCAGCAGAGAACTGCCAGAAGTCCAGGCTGGGTTTAGAAGGGGTCGTGGTACTAGGGGTATTGTAGCTAATGTTAGATGGATCTTAGCTGAAAGCAGGGAGTACCAGAGGAATGTCTATCTGTGTTTCATTGACTATGCAAAGGCATTTGACGATCATAACAAACTGTGGCTGACTCTGAGAAGAATAGGAATACCAGAACACTTGATCGTGCTAATGAGAAACCTATACTTGGACCAAGAGGCAGTCATCAGAACAGAGCAAGGAAACACTGCATGGTTCAAAATTGGGAAGGGCATATGCCAGGGATGTGTCCTGTCTCCATACCTTTTAAACTTGTATGCAAAACAGATTATCTGGGAGGCTGGGCTCTATGAGGAGAAATAATGTGGTCAAGATTGGTGGAAGATCTATCAACAGTTTGCGATATGCAGATGATACAACCCTGCTTGCTGAAACTGAGGAGGACCTGAAGCACCTTCTACAGATGGTCAAGGACTGCAGCCTCCAATATGGATTGAGGCTCAAAGTCAAGAAGACAAAGATTCTCACCTCTGGGCCAAATTGTCAGTATCACGATGAATGGTGAAGAGATTGAGACTGTTCACAGCTTCAGTTTGCTTGGCTTCACAGTCAACACTCTCGGCACCAGCAGCCAGGACATTAGAAGACATATTGCCATGGGAAAGTCTTCTGTTAGGGACCTCTCCAAAGTACTGAAGAGCGATGGTGTCTCTTTGGAGGTCCGTCTGATACAGGCCATGGTCTTTGCTATCACTTGTTATGCATCGGAGAGTTGGACAATGACTAAGGAGGATAGAAGAATTGATGTCTTTGAGCTGTGGTGCTGGAGAACAGTATTGAGGGTACCATGGACTGCTAGGAAAACAAACATTCATCCTGGAAAGGATCAAACCGGGCTGCTCCTTGGAGGCAAAGGTTCTAAGGCTCCGTCTAACATGCTTTGGACATGTTACAAGAAGGGACAGGTCCTTGGAGAGGGGCATCATGCTCGGTAGGGTGGAGGGACAGCGCAGAAGGGGAAGGCCCTCTATGAGATGGATTGATTCAGTGACTGGGGTAATAAGGATGGGTGTGTCGGAGATGGTGTGATTGGCACAGGACAGAGCAGAGTTTACGGATGTTGTGCATAGGGTCGCTATGAGTCGCAAGCGATTCGATGGCGCATAACAACAACAACATTGTTTGGAAGCAGCAGTGACAACCACTTCCTAAACAACATGCCTCCAGAAGTTCTATGAACTTTGATAAATGTCAATAATTGTAGAGGGGCTTCAGGCCTTTTTTTCATACGGTCGCTATGAGTTGTGCTCAAATCAAAGATATTTAACAACAACAAGTGTTAGGTTCAATGGTGGCAGCTCTGACTCAAAGTGACACTATGTGCAGTAGAACAAAACCTTGCCCAGTCCGGTGCTATCCTCACCGTCTTCACTGTACTTAAACCCAATGCTGCAGTCACTGCGGCAAGCTTTTTACCCTTGAAGATCTTTTCTTTCACTGATTTATGCTTTTCCAGATATGATATCCTTCTGCAGGCCTGGCCCTTCTTGATAACCTGCCACAGGTTTATGATTTCTGGAGAATGCTTGCTATGCTTCTTCTAGAATGGATTTGTACTTAGTTCATTTTTCTGGCAGTCCCTGGTGTAATCAGTATTCTTTGCCAATACCACAATTCAGATACATCACTTCTTTGATTTTCTCTATTTACTGACCAACTTTCACGTGCATGTGAAACAATTGAAAATGTCATAGCTTGGGCCAACTATAAAGTGACATCCTTTTTGAATTATCACCTTAAAGAGGTGAAATAATACTTTCAAACCTTTCTCTATTTATCCTGATATTGTTTGTTGGTGTAATCTTGAGAATTTTTATTTTCTTTGTTTGGAGACTATATTGAATGCTGTAGTCTTTGAGTTTCTTTAGTAAGTGCTGCAAATCTTCACTTTCAGAAAGCAAGCTTGTATCATTGGCTTATTTCAAATTGTTGATGATGCTCCCTCTAATCCTGATGCTACATTCTTCTTCATCTATATAATGCAACTTTCTGGATTATTTTCTCAGTGGGCAGATAAAATAGATATGGTGAAAGGATAGAACTTTGAGACATATCTTTTCTTATTTTAAAATATGCTGTCTCTCCTTGTTCTGTTTGAACTCTAAACTTCTGTTTCTTGGTGTACATACATAGTTCCTTCATGAGCACAAGTAAGTATTCTGGAATTTTTCTCAATATTACACATATTATAATCCATATAGTTGAATGCCTTTTCACAATCAATAAAATATCAGTAACCATCTTTCTGGAATTCTCTTTTTTCATCAAAGATCTAGCATCAGTGATTTTTCTCTTTTGAATCCAACTTAAATTTCTGGCAGTTCCCTTTTAATACATTGCTCCAATAGTTTTTTGAATTATCTTCAGCAAGATTTCACTCTTGTGTAATATTTAATGATATTGTTCAATAATTTCTGAGTTTTATTTCTGGAATGAGTACAAATACATATCTCTTCTAGGTGTTTGATAAATTAATACCTTACAAATTTCTTGGCATGGAATACTAAGCACATCTAGGGCTCTCTCTGTTCGCTGAAGCACCTCAGTTGCTATTTGATCAATATGTAGCCTCAATATGTATTTTCTGCCTATACCTTCAGTACAAGCTAGATATCTTCCTTTAGTATTTATTATTGGTTCTTGATCTTGTGTTACCTTATAAAATAGTTGGGCATTAGTTCTTTTTGGTTCAGTCACTGTATTTCATCTGTCTTCACTTGAAAATTCTTGCATCACTTAAGGTTTTGTTGTTGTTGGGGTTTTTTTTAAATAAAAATGTTTAAGAATTAGTAATTTTAATGTAACAATTGAAAACATGTAAGGGATTGAAATGCCGCTCAAATATTATTTATCACTTTAACATATAGATGGAGAAAAGTCTTCATGATTACTTGCTATGCGTCAGAGGGCTGCACAGTGACTAAGGATGACAGAAGAAGACTTGATGGCTTTGAGTTGTGGTGCTGGAGAAGAGGGTTGAACATACTGTGGACTGCCAAGAGAACAAGCATCTTTGCCCTAAAGAGGATGAAACCAACATGCTCCTTGGAGGCAAGGATTTTAAAGTCCTGTGTCAGGAGGGACTAGACGTTGGATAAAGACATCATCTTTGGGAGGATGGAGGAACAACATAAGACAGGAAGACCTTGAAGAAGAGATGGACTGACACAGTAACAGAGATAATGGGAAGTAGATGTGTCAGAGGCAGTGAGATTGGCTCTGGATAGGACAAGGTTCAGAGCTAGCTATTGTGCATAGGGGTCACTATGAGTTGCAGTCTACATGACGACATGTAACAAACAATAAAAAAATAACAAGTTTGGGAAAGGTAGTGCTGGTGACCTGGTGATAAGAAGCTGCACTGCAACCCCAAAGGCATTCTGAATCTACCAGTTGCTCCATGGGAGAAGGATGAAAAGGGACCATGAAAGGGAGGAATACCTTTGACCAGGTAGATTTACATAGTAATTGCAGCAATTGGCTTAATTGTGACAGAAATTGTGAGGATGACCCAAAGTAGAACAGGGAGCAGAGCTGCAGTTCATATGGTGGTTATGAGTCACACTTGACTCCATAGCACCTAACAACAACCACAGAATACTAAAGCAAGATCCAGCTGTGTTTTAGAGATGCACTGATAAAGGCTGATTCATGCTGTCCGTGGAACAGCTGCCATGCCTATTACAGGCGATGGGAAAGAGATCCTGTAGGGAAAAATAGAGTACTTACGACTGTCATCTTTGGTGATATTTTCATTTATGCAATGCATGGAAGTTTTAAAAGCCTTTGTCCAAATTTTGCTCCGTTTATGTATGATACCTTAGAACTTCAAGCGGAGTGTCTGAGACTCTACTTGTTCTATGCACTTCAGTAATACTTTTCTTCTGTAGCAAGACACCATGTGATTTTACTTGGTCTTATTCACACCTAGACTGAAAACTACCTCTCCCAGCCTTGCTTGCTGTGGGTCGTGATCATGTGATGAGCTGACTCTAGGCCAGCACTGTCCAGCAGCGCTCTCTGTGATGATCAGGATGCTCACTCAGTTCAGTGGCCACAAACCACATCTTGCTGCTGAGCTCAGAAATGTGGATATTGTAAAGAAACTAAGTTTTTCTTTTTATTTAACTTTAAACTTAAATAGTAGCATGTCTTTAACAGCACAGGTCATAATATAGGATGTAAACTGTGCACAGGTTCCATTGGGTGTCTCTCCCTTCTCTCTCTCTTTCATGGCATCTGCTGGTTGGAGCTCCATGTGTATTTAAGGATGTATCTTCACCTTAGGGCACTGGGATGCTTGCGCCCTGATGGCTCTGTGAGGGAGAGCTCTCATAACAGCTCTAGAAGGTTTACCAAAACTTATGTTTGAAAAGAGGAACATTCACGATCCTATGGAAGCTACTGGCACTTCGGGTGTCCTACTCTCTTTTGGAGAGTGGGGTGGAGCTCCCCAGTGAAAACAAGCTTGGAAGGAGGAATGGCATCCACTTCCGTAATAGTTTGCCTCAGGAAACCCTATGAACCTGGAGAGAGGATGAAAGACACACAAGTGTTGAGGACTCTCCTTTATAGGGTCGCCTGCGACTCGACGGCACTTAACAACAACACTACTCTCTTTTGATACAATTCTGTATACTCTTTCCATCTTCTTTCAATATTCCTGAATAATTTATTATTCTGCCCAAAGCATGCTTAAGTATTGCAACTTGAAGCTTGAATTTGTTCTTCAGTTCCTTGAGCTTAAGACATGCTGAGCAATTTTGGCCCCTTTGATTTTCTGACTCCAGCTCTTTGCACATTTCTTTATGATATTTTACTTAGTCTTTTCGTGCTGCCCTTTGAACTCTTCTGTTCAGCTCCTTAATATTTCTTAACTTCTTCCCTCTGTTTTGGTTTCTCTACACTCTGGTGAAATTCTGACATTCATTTTGGTCTTCCTCTTCTTTCTTTGTATTGACCTTTTGCACTCTTCCTGGATGATATTCTTGATATCCTTCCATAAGTAAGTCATCTGATCTTTACTCACTAGTGTTCAAGAACTCAAAACTGTTCTTGACATGGTTCTGAAATTCAGGTGGGACAGACTCAAGGTCATATTTTGGTTCCCATGGATTTGATTTAATTTTCCTTAGCTTCAGCTTGAATGTACATATGAGTAGTTGGTGATCTGTTTCACAATCAGCACCTGGCCTAGTTTTCACAGCTGATAATTGAGCTTATCCAGCGATGTAATCAGTCTGATTCCTATACATACCTATCAGGTGAAATCCATATGTATAGCCTGCATTTATGTTTCTTATAAAATGTGTTTGCAATGAATAAGTCATTGTGCAAAATTCAGTCATTCTATCTCCAGCTTCATTTCTGTCATCAAGTCCATGTTTTCCAACTACCGATGCTGCTTCTCAACTCCAAACTTTTTCATTCCAGTCATTATTAATGCATCTTGATTGCATGTTTGATCGATTTCTGACTGCAAAAGTTGGTAGAAATCTTCTGTTTCCTCTTTTTTGGCTCTGGTTGTTGGTGCATCTGTCTGAATGATAGTGTTGTTCACTAAACTGTTGCTGACTCTGAGAATGGGAATCCCAAAACATTTGATCGTGCTTATGGGAAACCTATATTTGGACCACAGGAGGTTGTCAGAACAGAGCAAGAGAACATTTAATGGTTCAAAATTGGGAAGGGTGGATGCAAGGAATGTGTCCTATCTCCACACCTTTTTAGTCTATATGCAGAACAGATTATCTGGGAGGCTGGGCTCCATGAGGAGAAATGTGGCATCAGGATTGGAGGAAGACTCATCAATAATTTTCATTATTTCAACCCTGCTTGCTGAAACTGAGGAGGACCTGAAGTGCTTGCTGCGAAAGGTCAAAGACTGCAGCTTTCAGGTTGGATTGAAGCACAATTATCAGGAAAACAAAGATTCTCACCACCGGGTTGATTGGCAGCATCATGAGGGATGGTGAAGAGATTGAGATTGTAAACTGCTTTAGTTTGCTAGGCTCCACAATCAACACTCTTGGCACTAGCAGCAGGAAATTAAAAGACAAATTGCATTGGGGAAGTTGGCTGTCAGAGGCTGTTCCAAAGTATGGAAGAGCAATAATGTCAGTCTGGAGACTAAGGTGTGCCTGATACAAGCCATGGTCTTTATGATCACTTGTGCATCAGAGAGCTGAACAATGACTACTGATGATAGAAGGAAAATTGATGCCTTTGAGCTGTGGTGCTGGAGAAGCGTACTGAATATACCATGGACTCCTTAGAGAATGAATAGGTTCAGCCTGGAGAGAGTTTAAAAAGTCTGCTCCTTGGAGGCAAGGATTCTGAAGCTTTATCTGACATACTTCAGACATCTTGCAAGGAGGGGCCAGTCCTTGGAGAGGGAATTCATGCTTGGGAAGGTGGAGGGACAGCTCAGGAGAGGAAGACCCTTGATGAGATGGATCGATTCAGTGACTGGGGTAATGGGGATAGATGTGTTAGAGACAATAAGATTAGCACAGGACAGAACAGGGTTTAGATCTGTTGTACAGTGTCGCTATGAGTCGCAGGTGGTTCAACGGCACATAACAACAATAGCAACAATAGCAACAACAACAACAACTCTCTTTTGACTGCTCTAATTGTAATTAATATTAATTAATATTAATAGCCAAGGATGAATCCCAGTATCATTAGTAATAGTGATTATTATTTCAAACCACCCAGAGACCTCATTGCTTCTCTAAATCCTCATTTCCAAACCTCAGAAACAGGAGGTGGAGTTGTTGATTTAGGAATCCTCCGACCCTCCCTTGCACCTGATTAAAGAGGAAGGAGACCACCACCACTTTTACCCAGTGGAAGTGGCTCCCAGCCTTGATGAGATATTTTCAGTTATTTTCTTCTGTAAAAGGTTTAAACTATTTTCAAATTGTTGGACCAATTTGCCAGTGTTTAATTCTAAGATAATTTTAGAATTCTACAGCTGATATTTCTTGATCACAGCATAGATCCTAGTTAGCTTGGGAAGGGGCATCTGCATTTGCAGAGCAATTACTAGAAGTCTCACTATTCTCACATTTGTCTCCGGAGTGGCCGGCCCGTAGAAGACCCTCACTTGGCCTTTTTGACCTTGCAAGAACAGACCTGAGGTATGTTGGCCAAGTGCTTGCTGCTGGGCAGGGAGGGCTGCCAGCACCCTCTCCTTGCTGTCCCGGTTACAGCACCATTTTTCTGACAGAATTACCACCCACTGTTTGTGTTGGCAGCAATACCAAAAACTGCGTAGGTTAAAAACCCACGTGTTTTTTTTGTTGTTGTTGTTATGCTGTTTGACAAGGATTTGGTCTTTAAATAGTAATTGCTCATTAATTGCATTTCTCCCAACAATCCAGAACCTCCCTAGGCTCTTTTTGTCCTTTGAAATATCCAGAGATTGAGATTATGGGTGTGATTTTTGTAAAGGAAAAATTCCCCAGGCCCTGCAGAAAATGCGCATCTTGATTGCAGTGGGGCTGGGGCCTATTACAGTGTCTTACAGACTGATCCACTTACTCCCTGTGATTTTAGCCCTTAGATGAATAAGAATGCAGGATGGTGACCGTGAGATTATGGGCATGCAGATGATTTACTCAGATCTTTTTGGTCTGTGACCTTTAATACATGAATGTATATTATTAATTCCCATGTTAGAAATATTTTTAAACAATATTTCATTTATATCTGGGAGACTGGGCTCTATGAGAAGAAATGTGGCATCAGGATTAGAGGAAGACTTATCAACAATCTGCATTATACAGATGACACAGCCCTGCTTGCTGAAACTAATTAGAACCTGAAGCATTCACTGCAGAAGATCAAGGACTGCAGCTTTCAATATGGATTGAACCTCAACATCAAGAAAACAAAGATTCTCACTATTGGGCTGATTAGCAGCATTGTGATAGATGGTGAAGAGATTGAGATTGTTAAATTTTGGGTACATGATGCAGTTTTGGGGTGAATTTTTTTCCATTATTTCAATTTTCCACTTTATTTTTCACAAATTCATTTGTAGAGAGGTATTTCCATCAAAGCCTAATTGTCTATTTTAAAAAAAAAATAGTTCTTTTTTAATTTTCTGTGACTTCTACATGTAGGAAACTTCACCGTTATGTTTAAATACAGGTTGTATTAGTGTTCAGCATGGACTTGTGGACTGTGTAGGCGGTTTGTAGAGAAAACAAGCTACTCACCTCAGGTGTTCTTGGAAGTCTTAGTTAGTAAAAATGTGTTTATTAAGTTGATTAATTTGATGGGCTTCTCTTTAAAATATTTCTTTTTTCATTCAGCTGTTTTTGTGTACTGTTGAATAGGAACCAACACTTAGCAGACTTTCTAGCAAGTTTTCAGAGGCACTAGTGTATTTGAACTGTGGTAGGAGGATAAACAAGTTTGTCCTGGAGAGGGTGAGGTCAGGCTGCTCCTTGGGGGCAAGGATTCTGAAGTTTTGTCCGGCATACTTTGGGCATCCTGCAAGGAGGGACCGGTCCTGGAGAGGGACATCATGTTTGGGACGGAGAAGAGACAGAGGAACAGCACAAGAGAGGAGGACCCTCCGTGAGATGCATTGATTTAGTGACGAGGTAATAATGGGTAGGCATGTCAGAGAATATAAGATTGGCACAGGATAGGAAAGGGTTTAGGACTGTTGCACACAGGGTCGCTATGAGTTGCAGGCGACTCAATGACACATAACAATAACAACTTTTTTTTTGTAGTGCAATTCTTTTTACTAAGCCATGTAATTGTCTAAGTATTTGTAAAGTAACCCTTATTTCAAAGTGATATATTTTTTTTTAATTCTGAAAATACTATGCTGAGCAGACCTGAAATTTTTTTTTCTCAAAGTTTTGAGTAGTAGAGTGCTGAAGCCAGTTTAGAAAGGAGTATGGATCTTCTTTCTACTAGCCATATAATTTGACTAAGCATGCTCAGAAAAGTTAATAATTTGTAACAATCTGTAAAGAGATTGCCAATGATTGCTACATCCTAGCTGACATTTGTGAAAGGAAAAAAATGAGATGATGAGAAGTCCCTTTCCCGGTTGCGTCTAGCTTATTAAGATTATGCAGCTTGAAGTTTTCTTTTTTTTTGGGCTGGAAGTAGGTCAGTCAAAGTTATATGTGTGTGTACATATAGTTGTTATTGGTGTCAGATGCTGTCGAGTTGACTATGACTCCCAGTGACCCTATGACAGCTGAACTGAACCCTACCTATCCTATCCTGTGTCATCTTCATCATCTCGAACACATTAGAGCCCATTGCTGAAGTCACTGTGTCAGTCCATCTCATTGAGGGTCTTCCTATCCTTTGCTAACCCTCCATTTTTCCATGCATGATGTCCTTTTCCAAGGAATAGCCTCATCTTGCTACCTGGTCAAAGTATAAAAGATAAAGCATCACCTATCTTGTCTCCAAGGAGCACTCTGGCTGTACTTTTCCCAAAACTCATGTTTGTTCTTTTGGCAGGTGATAAGGATATTCACAACTCTCCTTCAATACCACGCAAAACACATATAAATATATATGCTAACAGGAAGCAGTGTGGAAGAGCAATGAGAGAGGGATGCTTTGAAAGTAGGCGTGGCTTGACTTGAGTGCTCACTCACTCACTGTTGTTGCATCAGTTCCCCTTTGTTAGGACCCTCTATTGGTTTCAGAGGCTGGTTTCACAGGAGGAGATTTCCCATCTTTCTTTCCCAGAGCCACTGTTGCTTTTGAATCACTGGAGACACACAGACTTGAGGTTCACAGCCCAGCACTCTGTGGACTACACAAGCACTCCTGGCTAACTTGCTTATTATTTAACTTGCTTATGTGAAACTTCTTACATAGTGTTTTAAATGCACAAGTTATAACTTAATAAATTGGCTCCTCTTATGTGTCATTTTTATCTTTTTTTCTCTCATCGTTTTGTTTTGGCTGTATTTACTGATGATTTCAGTGGAATGATACCACTCTCCATTGGCTCCATTTATAATCTATTTTCTTTTTGGCTGTATCCATACCACTTCATTTTGGGACCCGTTACACTTTTGGATTCTTGGCTAGACTTCTCTTCCTCCCGCCCTCCCCATTTGGCTGTCTCCCCTGATTCTATGTTGGAATCTCTAGCTGAACAGTCCACACGTGTACGCTTAGTACACCTCGCAACACTTGATTGCTGCAGCGTTTCTGTTTTAGATTTTTAAAAAAATTAAATAGAAGCTTTATTTTAAATATGCAAAAATACTTTTGAATTTGTATTTTAATATAGATTAGTTGAGTTTTTGCATCTTGGCATGGCTTGCGTAGTTATGTGCCAGCTTTCTGGTCCACCCTCACCCTTTCCATGGTGCCCACCCCTGTTATCTTTACCAGTGAGTACTTGTGAAGGTGCCTGATGTACACAGCGCTATGCTGGGCCTGCTTTAAGCAGTGTGAGTGGACCCTGTCCACTTGGACATCATGTCCTTGTTCATGTTTTATGATAGAGCTTTGCAGGCATAATTTACCATAATCTAGTCCTTCAGTCGGAAGCAGATAGTAGCCACAGAGCACAAGCAATATTTCAGGAATGAGTATGCGAAGAACAGACAAGTAAACCTCAACACTGTTTGCCATTGCCTGAGGCCTTGTCACTGTGATGTCACCCTTTCATCTTCTTTCTTGTCTCTGGGTGTCAGGCTCTTTTCCCAGCATTTCCTGGCTTAACTGCAGGATGAGGTAGCGAGTCCTTTGATTGAATTGCAGCTGTGTCCTGGTTCCGGTCACGATCAGTCCTCCTGAGAAATAAGCAGTCAGTAGACCTGGTCACCTGCTCCTGTAAGCTTAGAGCCAGGAAACCCAGTGGGCTGATTCTTCTCTGTCATATGTTGCCTCATGCGTTGTAGATAGCACGTCTCAAAAGCTGTTAGGGTGATTTCAGGATGAGAAGTAAGTAGGGTCCACCTGCTTCTGGGAAGCCAAAGAGATGAAGAGAATTTCTCTCTACCCCACTGGCAGCTGGAGTTTGTGCAGCCAGTTAGACATTTTCTGCAGGACTCTTGACCCTTGGAGAAGTAAGCTGAAGGGCTAGGTAGGGATTCCCCATTGTTGGTATTCAGAAACTGGGAGGGGCCCAGGTCAGCCCCCCTCTGTGCCTCTCTGCCAGGTCCCTGTGGCAGCAGGTGTCTTAGATCTTCCATTGTCTAGTCCATATTCCTAGATGCTCATAAGCAACCCCATTCGTGGTGGCCCTGTTGTTCCTGTCCCTGGCCCCAGACTGTGCTGAAGAGAGTGCTGCACTTGGCTGAAGGGGGGCCAGGAGAGATTATTGCCTGAATGGCACATGGCAAAGCTATTTTGTTATATTTGGAGTCAAGCATCTGAAGAAATAATAAGATAAATAATTTTTGATATCCCATGGGCATGTACTCTATAGGAAGGGATACATGTGTTAGTGAAAACATAAGAGGCTAATGGTCTCAAGAAAATAAATTCCAGCTAGGACAATCTAAAATAGTTTCTATTGTAGGTGAGGGTGGAAGATTAGGACAGAGAGAAGGAAGAAAACAAGTTTGGTGGACGTCTGAGGAGTTGGCTAATTCAGTCTGTGCAGTTAAAATGGTTTTTGTACAGTTACAGGGAGAACCAGAAGTGAGGAGAGAAATGAGGAAATGGAACCATGTTCTGTTGAATCAGGATCAGCTTTTTGCTACAGCTGAAGAGGCAGGCATATGGGGCACATGTGGAGGAGTAATTAAAATGCTTCGCAGTCAATTGAATTTGGGTTCTAAGCAAAAGTAGAATTTGAAGACAGGGCCAAAAATTCCATTTTGTGTAGTTTTTCCTTTTGGCTTTTTTTTTAAATTGACTTAACCCAAATTGAGATGAAAACAGAGCCTATCTCCTAGTTCTTAAATATTGTTGACCAGAAGTATGACCAGGATTTTAATATAGAAAGTTTTGCCTTCTAAAGGTGATAGGATGCCACTTAACTGTTTTTGTGCTCACTTAACAAGTGTTTTATCTTGCATTGATTCCTTTTTGGTTACTGACTGAACTCAATGTGAGAGGCAGAAATGAGTTTAAAAAATAGAATTTTAAACTCAGATGTTGCTATTGTTAACGTCTTTTCAAAACAAAACATGTTATCTCTTTAGTGTTTTACTTGCACTATGTTGTATACTTTATGCCATTTTGAATTCTTTGTAACATCTGTTCATTTCCTCTGTTCATATCAGTGTTTCCTTGTACTATTTGACCAGACACCATTGTTTTCATTTACTGGGTAGGATGGTAGGTGCTGTTCCAGCTTTGATATTAATTTCCTTTGTAGTCCAGCAGTTCTGAACTGGAGTATATTAGCATTTCTTTTTCTATTTGAGGAGATTGTGATCTTTGAGCATCATTGCCACAGAAGTGTATGTTTTCTGGATAATTCATTGTGATTCTTCCCATGGTTAGGCTCCTGATGTAAATTGAAAAACAAACAAGTGGTTAATCTTGTTCTAGCTTGTGTTTCCTCTAAACATGCCTAGGGCAGTACATTGCCTTTCTAGGTGTTCTTGTTCAGCATGCTTTAGTTTGTGAAGGATTGACCTGTTTTATAGAATTATTCATAGCTGATTTTAGGAGTAAATTTTCTCTTGAATTTATTTGAGGTAAAAAAAATCTTTAATCGGTTTCTTTCTCTTGTCACATTTTTCTTAATAAGTCTGGAAACTATCTTGAGTGGTATTAAGAAGCGAGTGATGTTTATTTTTAAAATTAAAAAATAACACACAGTGTGTCTAAGTAAAGATGCAATTTACTTATGCAATAGATATTTAATGAAACAGTGTTGAGTTGATTCATACAACTCAAGGGAGCTGTGATGGCATTGTACATATCACACCTTGTTACTGAATGCAAGGTTGACAGTTCAAATGCACCAGGTGTTCTGTGGGAGAAAGATAGTCTTTTCTCAAAGGTTTACAGCCTCACTGGAGGGTCATCATCAGTCAGAATGAACTTGACTGCAGTAGACATATGTATATATTCCCATAGAAGTTGCCATTCCACAGCTTATTTCATCTTCATTCATTAGTGTTCAGTAAATCAAATCTGTTCTTGCAATGGTTTTTCAATTCAATTGAGAGAGAGAGTTAAGGTTATATTTTGGTGGTATTCTGGTGCACTTATTTTCATTTTATTCAGCTTCAATTTGAACTTCGACATGAGTTATTGAAGATCTGTTCTATAGAGGCCTGGTTTTGACTGCTGATAGTGAACTTCGCTGTTGACTGTTTCCACAGATTCGGTCAATCTGAATCTGCCCATTAAGTGAGGTCCATGTCTATAGCCACCGTTTATGTGTTTAAGAAAGGTATTTGCAGTGAATAAATCCTTGACTATATGAAATTCTATCATTTGACTTTCAGCATCATTTCAGTCACGAAGTCCGGTTTCCAGATACCAGTCCTTTGTTTACAACTTTTGCATTCCAGTCACTAATTTTTATTAATCTATCTTGTATGTAGCATGTTCAATTTCAGACCACACAGACAATCTTAACTCACTAATTTCTAGGATATTGATCTTTACATGTTCCATTTCATTTCAGGAAACTTAACAATTTTCTTAGATGATTATTGCATACATTTTATGATCCAGTTATTAATGGATTTTATACCTGCTTCTCCTCATTTTTTTAGTAATATCCAACCTGATGGGCTTATCTTCTGGGACTGTATTTAACCCAGTCCCTCAGTCATGCTGGACCAATAAGCAACATCATGATAGAGAAAAATGGAAATTTTCAAATAATTTAATTTTACTTGAGTGCTTGGTAGTTTTGAGCTACCGACAAGTCAGAACTGACTCATAGCTCACCTTCTAATGGGATTTCATAGACTAAATAACATGGGGAGAGATTATCCATCCTTTTCCTGACCCGTGGTAGTAGCAGTCAAGAAATCAGAAGACATCTTAAATTGAGAAAATCTGATGTCAAGGATCTCACAAAAGTGACAAAGAACAGGAATGTCAGTTTAAACGCTAAGATGCACTTACTTCAAGCTATGGTATTCTCATTTGCTTTCTATGCATTAGAAGGTTAGATAATGACTAATGGAGAATTGATACCTTTGACTTGTGATGTTGGAGAAGAAAAATGACTGTCCCACGGACTGCCAGAACAAGCGAGTCTGTTTTTAGTGAAGTGCAACCAAGTTCACTTGGCAAGGATGGTGAAATTCTACCTCAAGTATTTTGGGCATGTTGTGAGGAGGAATCATTCCCTAGGAAAAAAACCATCATGCTGGGAAATATGAAAGGAGAAAGAGAGGCAGACCCTCAGCAAGATGGAATGACACAAGGACTGTAGCATTGGGCTTGAACATATTAGAGATAGTAAGGATGGAACAGTATAGGCAAGGTTCAGATTTGTTGTTCATAGGGTCACTATGAGTTATAGTTGACTCAAAATGGCTAACACACACACACACACACACACACACACACACACACACACACAGTATAGCAGAGAGCTCCAGTGGCATAATACATAGCAATAAATGGTGTGTGTTTGTGTGTCTGTGTGTATGTATGTATGTATGCACACACACAATACATATCCACTTTGGACTCTGACAGTGGGGTCAGGTGTGCAAGAAGCAGTGAGATTGGCATAGGATAGGGCAAGAGTCATTGTTCATAGAGTTGCTATGAGTTATAGTATACTAGTAGCTGTGGATCAGTTCTGACTTGATGGTACACAACAACAGATACATTATATATATGAATATATATATATATATATATACAAACACACACACACACACACACTCACACAATGTGTGTGTGTTTCCACACTCTGTTGGGTCACCTTTTTTTTGAATGGGAATGAATATGGATCTCTTCCAGTCAGTTGGCCAGGTAATTGTCCTCCAGATTCTTGACACAACCTGGTGAGCACGTCCATGGCAGTATGTCTTTGTTGAAATATGTCAGATTCCTTAAATACTAACCTTATTAGTCTTATGTTGGGAATCCTTTGAGCTTGTTTACTAGCAGCTTAGAGTAATGAACCTATTAAGAAAAAAGTAGTTGATTTCATAGACTTTTTTAAAAGTAAACATAAGTAAACACTTCCGAAATAGCTTGCCTCTGGAAACCCTATGAACTTGGAAAAATGATGAAAGTCATACAAGTGTTCAGGTCTTTGGTTCATAGGGTCACTATGCATCATCTACAACTTTACAGCACTTACCAACAACAAGAGATCTCAGTTGGCCTAGTGGACAGAAAGTGTTGCTACCAAGCCAAAGGTGAGTTATTTAATCTGTGGTCCTCAGGATATTTTTAATTGTTTTGGGTCAAACATTCTTTTAAGTGGCATAGCACTGGCCTATTTGCTGTACAGAGATAACTCGTGGTTGCTGTGATACTAAATGCTGTGACACTGATTTGTCAAATGCAATAATGTTTAGTCATGGTGGACAGTGTTTTGTGGAGCTCCCAAATTAAAACAAGCTTGGAAGCAAGAGTGACATCCGCTTCTGAAATACCTTGCCTCCAGAAACCCTATGACCATGGAGAAACAATGAAAGTTACACAAGTGTTCAGGTCTTTTGTTCATAGGGTTGCTGTGAATTGTCTATGACTTCATGGCACTTCACAACAACAATAACGTATGTGTGTATGTATAATATATGATATATTTTTGTTGTTGTTGTTATGTGCCATAAAATTGCTTGCAATTCATAGCGTCCTTATGTGCAATAGCCCTGAAAGCTGTTCTATCCTTTACCAACTTTATTGTCTCCAGCACACCTACCCTAATTACCCAAGTCACTGAATCAATCCATTTCATCGATGGTATCTCTCTCTTTCTCCATCCCTCCACCCTTTCAAGCATAATGTCCCTTCCCTCTCCAATGACTGGACCCTCCTTGCAACATGGCCGAAGTATGTCAGAGAAAACTTCAACATCTTTGCCTCCATGGAACTGCCTATTTGGCTGAACCTGTTTGTTATTCTGGCAGTCCATGGTATATTCAACACTCTTCTCCAGCACCACAGCTCAAAGGCATCAATTCTCCTTCTATCATCTCTAGTCATTGTTCAGCTGTCTGAACAGCAATTCCAAAGACTGTGGCCTGGATCAGACACAACTTAAGTCTCCAGATTGACATCGTTGCTCTTCAGTACTCTGGAGAGGTCCCTGACATCAGACTTTCCCAATGCAATCCATCTCTTGATTTCCTGGCTGCTATTAACAGTCTCAATCTCTTCACCATCTATCATAATGCTGCCAGTTGGCCTAGTGGTGAGAATCTTTGTTTTCTTGGTGTTCAGCTTCAATCCATATTGAAGGCTGTCGTCCTTGACCTCTTGCAGCATGCACTTCAGGTACTCCTCAGTTTCAGCAAGCAGGGTTGTGTCATATGCATAACACCGATTGTTAATGAATCTTCCTCCAATCCTGATGCCACATTCCTCCTCATACATCCCAGCCTCCTGGACGATCTGTTCTGCATCTACATTGAAAAGGTATGGAGACAGAATATATCACTGCTGTACATCCTTCTCGATTTTGAACCATGAGGTTATCTCCTTGCTCTATTCTGATGATTGCCTCCTCATCCAGGTATAGGTTTCCCACAAGTGTATTCAAATTTATTATATATATATATATATATTTTTACTGAGTTAGAATTGACCCACAGCTGACTTTCCAGCAGGATTCAGAAGCAGTAAAGATTGCGCCTGGCTGCTCTCCCTCCCTCCTTCCCTCTGTGTGTGTGTGTGCGCGCGTGTGTGTGTGTGTGTGTGTATGTTTGATTTTTCTATCATCTTACCCCTATAGCAGTGGCAAAGTTTAGCATGACAGCAATAAATATTGGAGAGGATGTGGAGAAGTAGGAACTTTTATACACGGTTGGTGGGATTGTTAAATGGTACAACCACTCTGGAAAACAGTCTGGTATTTCCTCAAAAAGTAGAACATAGAAACTCAATTTGACCCAGTTATTCCACTACTAGGGATATCGCTCAAGAAAATTAGAACTAAAACACAAATGGATATCTGTACACCAGTATTAATAACAGCATTATTCACTATTGCAAGAACATGGAAACAGCCTAAATGTCAAACTACAGCAGAAAGGATTGAGAAACTATGATACATTCACACAATGGAATACTATGCAGCACTCATGAGCAACAATTTTAAGAAATACTGCAAAAATTGAGAGTGACTGGAGAGCGTTATGTTGAGTGAACTAACGTAGTCTCATAAGGACACATACTGTGTAAAACCATTATTGTAAAAATGTTGTTGGTGGTGTTGATTGCCATCAAGTCAAGCAGGACTCATAGCGAACCTATGAAAAAAAGGCCAGAAGCCTTTTATAACTATAATCGTTTATCAAAGTTCATAGAGTTTCCAGAGGCATGTTGTTTAGGAAGTGGATGCCACTCCTGCTTCCAAACCTGTCTTAAACTGAGAGCTCCACCAAATACTGTCCACCATGGGTAACCATTATGGCATTTAATATCTCAACAGCACAAGGCTCAGTGTCAGAGTAATCCCAGGTTATCTCAGTAAAGCATATTGACAGAAGAGTGCTATTCTAACATTTTTAGAAGAATGTTCCTCCAAAATATAATAACAACCGACTTTTAAATATAAAGGCCCTCACCAAGGGCTTGTTGAATCTAAATGAAAGGCTTAAATAAAAGACAACCACTATAGTATTTTATTGTTATGTGTTGTTGATTTGCCTGTGATGTATAGCAACTCTATGTACAGCAGCTCTGAACCCTTCCCTGTACTGATCCAGTCTCACTGATTCTGATAGACCAACCCCTATCGCCCCAGATACTGTGTCAATCCATCTCATGCGAGGTCTTCCTCTCTGAGCTGTCCCTCCACCCTTCCAAGCGTGATGTCCTTCCTTCTCCCAGGACTGGTCTCTCTTAGAAGGATAAATAGTACAACATGTACGGAAACTTAAGTGGGGTAAAATTGGGACCAGGGGATGAGGCTGGGTAGGGGGTAAAAGCACACAATTACAAAGTTTGGAGTGTGTAGGGAGAGGGTGAAGGAAAGAAGAAGAATCCAGGGACTTGAACAGATTGGTTATGATGGGAAAGGTTCAGTGGTGATTGATTTTATAAAACAATGTGTGGGAATGACTATATAAAACCCAATATAAATAAATGAAAAATAGTGTGAAGCTCAAAATATACAAACTTTGTGTGCAAACCAATATAAAATAAAATTCTGAAAAACCCAAGAATGAAAAGCATGTTTTAGATGTTAGTAAAGGACATCAAGGTTTAGATTCCATGTATACCTTTATCTAACTCTGGAACTGTAGCCAAGTTACATAATCTTTATAACCTGATTGTATAAAATATGTTAACATTTTTATCTTTTCTTGTTACAATTGTACGCACTGATGTTGACCTCTGTGTGTAATTGTGAATGTACCATTCTCGCATACAGCATGGATATCCACCAGCCTGGCTGGGCATCACCTGTTCATCTGTGCAGCCTGAGTCAGGAGCTCCATTGTTGTATGTGAGCTGTCCTAGATTCCTGGCCATTCACTCTGTGATTGTGCTCTCTCGCCAGGTCTGTTGTGCCTATCCAAACCTGATATGTCTTCTCACCTATACTACGATGCTCTCTGCCCTGTCCTCTCTTATTCCTCCTAATCTGAGATAGCCTTTACTAGACTTGACTACTCTTTCACCTTCTTGTCACAGTTTTCAGTTGTGATTTGTTTTAGAGGTAATCCATAACCAGATTAAAATGCAGGGCAGTACCCTGTGTTTTACAGCCCTTATAGCATTATGTAATGCATTTACCGGTTGTAATTAGCTTCCTAATTACAGTGTCCCAGGCATTCTGATTTTACAGGGTTAGAGTAGGACTCTATCAAGAAAACAAATATTCTGACCACTGGACTAATAGACAGTATCATTATGAATGGAGAGGAGATGGAAACTGTCAACAGCTTCATCTTGCTTGGACCCTTGGTACAAGCAGTCAGGAAATATGGAGACACTGAACTGCGAAAATCTGCTGTTAGAGATCTTTCCAAAGTATTGAGGAGTAATGATGTCAGTTTGAGGACTGACGTGTGTCTAATTCAGGCCATACTCGTTCCACTTACTAGCTGTGTGTCCGAGACCTGGACAGTGAATAAGAATGACAGTAAAATAATTGATGCCTTTGAGTTGTGGTGTTGGAGAAGTGCGCTGAACATCCCATGGACAGCCAAGAGAATGAACAGATATGTCTTGGAGATAGTGCACCTGGAGTGCTCTTTGGAGTCAAGAATGTGAGGCTTTGCCGCATATACTTTGGCCGTGTTACTAGGAGGTGCTATTCCTTGGAGAAGGACATGATGTTGGGAAGGATGGAGGGTTAGTGAAGGAGAGGAAGACCCTCAACCAGGTGGACTGACACACTGACTGCTGCAATGAGCTCTTGTGTGTCAGGGAGTGTGATGAGGGCACAGGACAAAACAAAGGTCAGATCTTTTGCTGATAGTGTTGCTATGAGTCATTCTCTACTCTTTGGCACCTGAGAACAACAACAACAACAACAACAACAACAACAACAACAACATTATTTTTGTTCTTTTTTATGTGTATGTGTTATGATTGATGTATGCCATAAATTAGGAACCCTCAGTTCTCCCATTTTTCTTTTATGGTCTTTATATTCTTTTATTTTACATTTAGATCTTTGATCCATCTTTAGTTAGATTGAATTTTGCACACTCAATAACTTATTAATTGCAAATATGTCTTATAAGAAACATAAACACAGTTTATACACATGGATTTCACCTGATGGTATGCATAGGAATCAGATCAATTACATCTGTAGAAAGAACTGCTGGAGAAGCTCATTATCAGCTGTGAAAACTAGGCCAGGAGCTGATTGTGGCACATACCACCAACTACTCATATGCAAGTTCAAGCTGAAGCTGAGGAAAATTAAACCAAATCCACGGGAAACAAAATATGACTTTGAGTTCATCCCACCTGAATTTTAGAAACATCTCAGGAACATGTTTGAGGCCTTGAATACTAATGAGTAAAGACCTAATGAATTGGGGGAGGATGCCACATGTATCATCCAGGAAAAGTGCAGTCATTACAAAGACAGAAGAGGAAGAAAAGACCAAAATGGATGTCAGAAGAGACTCTGAAGATTGCACTGGAGTGTAGAGAAGCCAAAGCACAATGAAGAATTCAAGATACTAAAGAGCTGAA
>NW_006399847.1:10405389-10412687 GCF_000299155.1 Elephantulus edwardii
TCTTATTGCTATTGCTAAGACTTCCAAAACAATATTGAATAAAAGAGGTGATAGTGGGCATCCTTGCCTAGTTCCTGTTCTTAAAGGGAATGCCTCAGTTCTATTCCATTGGTAGATGTGTCTGCCAGTGTATCGGTAACAAACTCTTTTGACTACTATACTTACAAACTATGTCTGGGAATTTGGAAGTTTGGGACCTCCTGCTTTTCTTTTTGATAAGTGCTTTAATTATCTGGACCTTTCCCCCTTCCATATCCAGTTACTAGTTAGTTTTTCTATATCCTTAAAAATATTGATAGATTTTGCACCAAATTATAACTATAGATCATTATGGGTAGTATTGGTATTTCATGCTAAGCTTTCCCAGCCATTAACCATGGCATTTCATTTATGTAGGTTGCTTAATTTATTGCACTAGTATATTACACTTTTCTTTGTGTTTTTTTGGTACCCATAGTTGGCTTTATTCATAAATATTTTCTATTTGTTGGCAGTTGTAAGTAGTAGAGAGCATAATCCTTAGCAAGGTGCATTGCTGACCCAAAAGCTACAATTTGTCAGTGGTTTGAAGCCACCAGTGAGTCTGTAGAAGACAGATGGACAGTCTCTTCCTGTTGGATTTACAGCCTGTGAAACTTGACAGCCTTTGAGGATGATGTTCGTAGTAGGTTTTGTATATGCACCTTTGACTTATTTTGTTGAATTTTTCTCTGATCCTATTATGATTGACTGTTTTAATCAGTAATGAATGTTGAATTTTAGCATATATTTTTTATGTAATGGCTCATACGATGGTTGTTTATTTTCTTTATTAGTGAATTTCATTGATTGTTTTTCTTATGTTGAACTAACCTTAGTTACATCATATGACACTGAATTTTTTAAGCTAGGGGTTTATGGAAAATATTTATACATGCATTTATGAATGATTCCCCCCCTCCTTTCTGTTATATCTTTACCTGGCTTTGGTATCCAGGAGTGTAGTGTTGTAAGAAATTGTCCAGGTGATTCTGTTAGTCGTACTTTGAAGAAAGACTGAATTATCCATCTGATCTTTGCTAATCTAAGAGAGTATAAAATATTCTTATAAATGTATTGCCCTAGTGAAACAGCATGAATGACTTTGTTCAAATCCTTAGTAGGATAATAAACTGTTCAAAGTATAAGCATCAGTGAAGTAAAAGGACACCTTTCAAGTGGAAAGAATAGCATAAAAGAGAAAAACTGAAGAACAATAACATCTTCTTTAAAAAAATACTTTGTTTTGTAACAGGTACATGTTGGTCTTTATTTTCTTTTAGTGGAAGTTTTGTTTAAATTTTTATTTGAGAGAAAGTATAAAATTGTATTTCATTTTCATTCACTCATTCATAGATACTTTGTTTTATAACAATTAAAATTAGTCTATAATCTTTGCAATTACGTGCTATGCATTGGAGAGTTGGACAGTGAATAGGGATGATAGAGAATTGATGCCTTTGAGCTGTGGTATTGGATACCATGGACTGCTAGGAGAACAAACAGGTTTGTCTTGGAGAAGGTGAAGCCAGAATACTCCTTGGAGTCAAGGATTCTGAAGCTTCATCTGACATACTTTGGGCATGTTGCAATAAGGGACTGGTCCTTGGAGAGGGACATCATGTTTGGGAAAGTGGAGGGACAGCGCAAGAGAGGAAGACCTTCGATGAGATGGATAGATTCTGTGAGTGGAATGGTGGGAATGAGTGTGTTTGAGATGGTGAGGTTGGCACGGGATAGAACGGCATTTAGGGCTCTTGTATTTAGGGTCGCTGTGAGTTGCAAGTGACTTGATGGCACATAACAACAACAACAACAATTAAAATATTTAATTAAACTCATTGCATGTGTTCTTTATCTTCACAAAACTTCTCTATTTATTGATTTTTGCTTCCTTAACATTTAAAGAAACCTTGGTTGATGTCTGAAGGAACTCTGCCTTTACTCTCAAGTTATGCATACCCCAGAGTTACACTCTGTTACCACAAATTTATATATCGTGATTTGTGCTGGTGCTGCTATCCATATTTAATAGAGATAATGTTTTTAGTGCATTTAGAGGTTTAACTCCTGCTTTCATTTCAGGCTGACTTAAGACTGACTCTCCATTGAGTTTTCAGAGCTTTACAGCCTCATTTTCCTTCACAGAGTGGTTGGTGGATTTGAAAACCCAAACTTTTGTTTAGTAGATCAGTATGTACCCGCAATATGTATCATTGGGGAATTTTAAAGATTTAGCTTTTTATCTATAATTGCTATTTTTCCAAAACTATTTAAGTCCAGCTTTCTTCTCAAAAATATTTAGGGTGTATCTCGCCTAATTAAATCTTCCTGTTTCTTTTGGGTCTTAATTTGTGTTTGTGGGTGGTTTTATTGTTTTCCTGAATTCAGTAATACATAAATTTAAATATAATAAATATATTTGTTGATTGAGATGGTATTGTAATTTCTATGACACATTACTTATGTATCATATATCATAACCATTAATTATGGCTGAAAATTTGTCACTGATTCCAGTTGAATTTCATTCTTAGCCTCTTAATTTGTGTATCTATTGGTGAACACAGAGGAGTTTCATGAAACAACATAGGAGCAACAGCCTGTGGTGACGAAGGAAGAAGTTTAGCTGCTCTGAAAGAATTGGCAAAAAACAAAGACCCAGGAGTTAATGGCATACCAACATATTTCAACAGATGCTGTCCTTGATACTCTCACCAAGTTGTTCCAAGAAATCTGGAGGGCAACTACCTGGCCAATGGCCAACTGACAGGAAGAGATCTATATTTATTCCCATTCCAAAGAAAGGTTACCCAACAGAGTGTGGCAGTTGATCGAACACTATTGTTATTATCACAGGCAAGCAAGATTCTGCTAAAGATTAGTCAAAAACAGCTGGACAGTGCATCAACAGAGAACTGTCAGAAGTGCAGGTTTGGTTTAGAAGAGGCCGTGGTACTACGGATATTTATAGCAAATGTTAGTTAGATGTATTTTTCCTGAAAGCAGGGAGTACCAGAGGAATGTCTAGCTGTGTTTTATTGACTATGCAAAGGTGTTTGACTGTGTGGACCATAACAAACTCTGGTTAACTCTGAGAAGAATGGGAATCCCAGAACACTAGATCGTGCTTGTGGGAAACCTATACTTGGACAAAGAGGCAGTTGTCAGAACAGAACAAGAGAACATTTAATGGTTCAAAATTGGGAAGGATATGTGCCAGGGATATGTTCTATCTTCATACCTTTTCAACCTGTATGCAGAACAGATTATCTGGGAGGCTGGGCTCAGTGAGGAGAAGTGTGGCATCAGGATTGGAGGAAGACTCATAGATAGATAATCTTTGTTATGCAGATGACACAACCCTGCTTGCTGAAACTGAGGAAGTCCTGAAGTACTTGATGAAGAAGGTCAAGGACTGCAATAAGGATTGAAGCACTACATCAAGAAAACAAAGTGTCTCACCACTTTGCTGATTAGTAGCATACTGATAGATGGAGAAAAGCCCTTGATTTTTAACAGCTTTAGTTTGTTTGGCTTCACAATCAACACTCTTGGTACCAGCAGCCAGGAAATTAAAAGACACATTTCACTGGAAGAATTTTTTTCTGGAAAACAATGTGTTAGAATTTTGTAAAGAGCTTAACATAGTCATATATTGAAAAAAAAAAAAAAGAAAGAAAGATAAACTGCATTGAGAAAGTCTATTGTCAGGACTTCTCCAAAGTACTGAAGAGCAACAATGTAAGTCTGGAAATTAAGCTGCACCTGATCCAGGCCATAGTCTTTGCAATTAACTTTCTATACATCAGAAAGCTGTACAATGGCAAGGGATGATAGTAGAAGAATTGATGCTTTTGAGCTATGGTACTGGAGAAGAGTATTGAATATACCATGGACTGCTAGGAGAACAAATAGGTTTGTTCTAGAGAGGGTGAGACCAGGCTGCTCCTCAGAGGCAAGGATTCTGAAGCTTCCTCTGTCATACTGCGGACCTGTTACAAGGAGGGACCAGTCTTTGGAGAGGGATGTCATGCTTGGTAGTGTGGAGAGACAGTGCAATAGAGGAAGACCGTCATTGCGATGGATAGGTTCAGTGACTGAGTTACTGGGGGTAGGTGTGTCAGAGACAGTAAGATTGGCACAGGCTGGAACATGGTTTAGGGCTATTGTATATAGGGTCTCTGTGAGTTGCAGATGACACAACGGAACACAACAACAACAACAACAACAACAACAACAACAACAACATTGTATACGGCTAAAAAGTTGCACAGACTATCTTCTTTTCCCCCTAAATCCCAGGATAAATTGAGCCTCCATTTTATAGGGAGCTCTCATACCTTAGTGGTAAGGAGTTGAGCTGCCAACTCTAAGGCACATGGTTCAAATCCAGCTCTTTTCTGAAAACCCATTGGTGTCTTAGCTGTGAGTTACTTCTGACATGATGACACACAGCAGCAACAAACATGTTTATACTGGCCAGTTGACTACCAAGGTTAGAACCCTCATAGATGGGCTGTGTCGTTAGAGGTGTTTCCTCTGATGGCTGAGGTAAAGAACCACTTGATGACTGTCCTTTATTCTTCACTGGGTATTTCTACTCCACAGATACCTTAATTAATGAATTATTTGACAATTACAGAAAGCAAGACTTTTGTAAAGTAACTTTTTTTTGTAAAGACTTTTGTAAAGTATCCCTTCTTTAAGGTTACTGTTTTTAAGACCTGTCAGTATTACAGGTTTTATGAAAATATTATATTAATTCACACGGTAAGTTCTCTGTTGAGAAGGTACTCAGCATTGAGTTAGAATTGTTAAAAGTTAGAATTGTTGGCCCTTGGCCATATCTGCTGTGCCAACAATTAGCTTATTTAAAGAGCATCCCTTAAGAGCCAGAGCTCTAGACTACATGTAATCAAGTCTAAAATTACACAGTCAGACTAGGAAAGTCAACTGTACAGAAACACAAACTAGTTACACAGGTGCTTATAATAAGTCAGCTATGTGGAGGGAGAAGGAAAAAAACTTCAGGTTCATAAAAAAGTAGAACTGTACAGTTCTGTGTTTTGTTTTAAAAATATTATAGTCAGTACTCTAGATGAAAATTTAAAGTGATCTGAGGATTCTGAATATCCCAGTATGAAAAACCGGTCTTGTTCTTTCATTGGACTTTATTATAGATATAGAAATAGGACCCCAAAGGATAGGTTACTATAGCTTGGACTGACTTCAGAGTTTTGGTGGCAAACTTTTCCTTCCTTCTGCTTTCCTTGTATACTGTGCTTCTGCCCAGAAAGGACTCTGTACCCAGCGCCCCTCCGAGTCAGATGTCAGATGCGAGCCTGGACCTCCTGTGTTCTGACCAGGAACACTCTCCTCAGAGTACTTGTTCTTTTTAAGTCTGAAGCTTTTTTAAAAAAGGCTAAAAGTAGATTTAGAGTCATTACTAGGTAAATGGAGAATTAGAAGAAGAAAGACCATCCCACTGAATTGACCTTGAGGAGATTCAGTATCCTGGTTCCCTGTATTTTAACAAATATATGGCCAGGTGTTTCATGACTGGGAAAGTAAGTCAATTCTTGAAATTTGTGCTGTGTAAATATTGCTCTTTGTTTGAAGAGTTTCACATGAAATCCATATTCCTGATTAAAAAAAATAAATTCTTTTTCAACAAAGCGTATTTTCTTTCTTGATTGATAATTGATATTCTATATTGAATATGCATTCTTTTATATCATAAATGGAAATATTTTTATATTATAACAATTTATATATATAATATAATAAAATTTATATTGTTGTTGTTGTTATGTGCCGTCGAGTCATTTGCGACTCATAGCGACCCTATGTACAACAGCCCTACACTGTGCTCTATCCTGTGCCAATCTCATTGCCTCTGACACTCCCATCCCGATTACCATAGTCACTGAATCAATCCACCTCATAGAGGGTCTTCCCCTTCTACGCTGTCCCCCTACTCTACCCAGCATGATGTCCCTCTCTAAAGACCTGTCTCTCCTTACAACATGTCCAGAGTATGTCAGACGAAGCCCCAGAATCCTTGCCTCCAAGGATTCTAAAAAAAAACCATTTATATTGTTTGTTGAAAACTCAAGTCAGAATAAACCCTTAGCTGACCTTCCAACAGGCTTTCAGAGACCATAAATTGCATGAGAGGAGATTGTTCCTGTGGAAAAGCTTGTGGATCCAAACCACATGCCTTTGGCTCGGCAGTGCAACTCCTTACCGCTAAGTCACCAGCACCCCTTTATTATTATGGTTTAGAGATCTCTGGTGATATAGTTTATGCAGAGTTGTACTGCTAACCCAAAGGTGGTGCCTCTCTCCTAATTTGAATGCAGCAGCAGCTCCACATGAGAACAGTGGTCCCTGTCCTCCCATGCAGTGTACAGCCTCTGAAAACCTGCTCCAGGTTCAGCTATGAGTTGGTTCCGACTCAACAGCAATGAGTATTGATGCTGAATCCTTTTCATGTTTAAGAAGAAAACCAAATGGAAGTAACTGAGGCTTTAAACTTTGGCTCCATTGTGACACAAACAGAACCCATCTGCTTTTTGTTGACTTGTGCTTAGGTCTGCAAAGAAATAGTCATAGTATGCAAATTAGTACATTTATGACACCAGATATCTTAGAAGATGCTCATGGCTACTTCCTGATGCTCTCTCTCTTTTTCAGCAAGACTAATCAGGGAAGGAAGACCTCTAGAATGAATTTTTAGGTTTTTGCCTTTATTTTATTTTCTGTATCATTTGTAAGATTCCTTGCTGCGTTTCTGCCTACCCTCCAAGCTATGTCTCTTGAGGAAAATGGAGGTTTTTTTTCATTACTACATATCCCTCTCATCGCACCCCCTTTTCTCTCTGGGATGTGGATTAGGAGTGGGACTGAGTTAAATAAGAAAGAAGAGAGAGATGAAAAGAGGGAAAGAAAACAAAAGATTAAGACAAGAATTTAAGAATATGAGTTCCTTCTTCCCTTGGTACAACTTAAGATTTTAGTGAATTGAGTCCATTCCACCCACCCACCCCATGCCCCTTGATAATAAATGGCTTTTATCCGTACCTTTAAAAACAAACAAGCAAACAAAAAAACCCCAACCAAAACCAATGTTGTTGTTATGTGCCGTCCAGTCGTTTCTGACTCATAGCGACCCTATGCACAACAGCTCTAAACTCCCTGCCCTATCCTGCGCCAACCGCACCGCCTCTGACACACCCATCCCAATTACCCGAGTCACCGAATCAGTCCATCTCATA
>NW_006399847.1:10414307-10418395 GCF_000299155.1 Elephantulus edwardii
ACTCCTCTAAATCTGAACATTCAGATTAAGACAGACTAGGAAGAAGGATTGGCCACCCACTTCTGAAATAGCAGGCCTCTGAAAACCCTATGCCAAAACCAATAGCCAAATTTTAATAATAGGCCAGTGAATTTCTTTGTATCCAATTCCCTCCTGCCTTCTGGGCTTTATCGTGGGCTAATCCCTGCTGTTTTTACCTGATATAGTGGCTTAGTCTAAGGAGTTCTGGCCTCCTTGTATTCCCTTAATAACCCTGCCTGGGACCTTTATAATAACTACAGATCTCCTAGGGCAGCTCCCAGAATACTTTGGTTTATATAGATAGGAGCCCTGGTGGCCTAGTAGTAAGGAATTGTACTGTCAACTGAAAGGCAACTGGTTAGAACCCACCAGCTGTTCCTTGGGAGAAAGATGGGCAGTCAGCTCCCATGTATGTTACTGCTTCCGAAAACCTGTTGGAGGGGCAGCAATGATTCAGTCCTGACTTGTGATACACAACAATATTAGCTTACTATCAGGGTCACCAGAGTGTGTTGGGGCACAAGTTACTGGTCCCACACCTAGATTTTCTGATGGTCTTTTTGAAGGAACCATGAGAATATGCATCTTTAACAACTTCTCAGGCACTTTGTGAATCACTGTTGCAATGTGTCCTGTTCCAGGACTAAGGGCTTTAGTGACCGAGAGCTCAGGGATATGATTCAGTTAGAATTAAAGCTCTTCCCAGATTGTTCTGATTGACATTCTGTTTTTATTTTAAATTCTTCGAATGAAAACGCTTGTCTTTTTCACTCTTTCGTTTTTAGTTGAGGAGCTCTGATGATGTAGTTTTTAGGGAGTTATCTTGCTAACCCAAAGGCAATAAGGTTCAAATCCACCAGTGACTCTGAGGGAGAATGATAGATGATGGACAGTCAACTCCCATGCCAAGTACAGCCTCAGAAACCCAATGGAAGGTCTGCTGTGAGTGAGTTCTGACTTGATGACAATGAATTGAGCTAATTTTTAATACTTTGATATAGAGGATAAGATGATGATTTTATATTTATTTAGATTCCATCTGACAGTGCATTCAAGTGTTTTAATGAAATCACTATAGTTCTTCTATGAGGTATTTTATTTGCATATGGAAAAATTACAGACAAGTGATAATTTCGCTACACCTGTACTATATTAATTTTAAAATAAAATTACAGTACTATCTTTAAAACTTGGTAGATTTAAAAAAGATTGATACAGAAAAGTATGGTTAATAGTTGCTGTTAGCCTTCGTAGAAAAAAAATTATTTGATAGATTGCTAAGAAATGAAATATGCAGCAGATATAATAAGCCATGGAAACTTTAAGAACAGACAACTCATTTTCTTTATATTATATAAAATATATCAATAGACAAAAGTACTTTCTACAGTAGAGCATTGCATTAGACCTTTAAATGCCTGCGTAGAATGTAAAACCTTCTGGATAGATTGAATTACGTAGAAGAGCATTTTTATACTTTCTTTCTGATCCACTCAACATCATTGTGTATTCCTTTGAGAGGAATTGCATACCTTTATTGTTTGGCAGACAATTAAATGTAATTGGCACTATGATTTAGAGGAAGAATTGGTGACTGTTATGTTGGTGGAGGTTTGTGTTTTTAACTCTTAAATAATTAAACACATTGCCACTCACTTTTTGTTTACTCTTTGAATTGTGTAGTTTAAAACCATTTGTCTTACACAGTTACAAATTTGAAAGAAGTGACTAGGAGTATCTGAGATTACATGTATTTTTGGAAAGTAGAACATATCACATTCATTTATTTCAAGGGATACTTTAGTCACTTTCCCCTTGTCTCCTCTCTCTAGAGAGAGACCCATTTAATACTTTATGCATTTCATAAAGGCTGCCTTAAATGGGGCCATTCTGTATTTAGAACAAATGAGAAAAATGTTCTAGAAAAATCCTCAAGGAGTATTACAATCTCTTTACAAAACGACTCTAAATAGACTGTTATTATAACAAGAATAGCTAGAGCATTTAAGTCGTTTTAACCTGTTAAAGGCTGAACAGTTAAAAATGTGTGTGTATTATATATTTAAAAACATTCTTTGGATAACAAGAGAATATGTTTCAATATACTGTGAGAAGATGAGCCCCTATGGTTGGAAAACACTTAAAATACAACTGGGGAGGAACTGCCTCCTAAAAGTATAGTCTACCTTAAAGACAAGGATGGAGTAAACTTTTACTCAGTGGAGGACATTAATTTTCTGTTGTGGCTAACGTCAAAATGGGGAGAAAAAGGTGCCAACATCCATTCATGAGTTAGTACTTGGAACATGGAATGTGTTAATAAGATCTTGGAATATAGAAAAGATTGGCATCATAGGCATTATAAGTCAGCTGAAATGTCCTGTAATTGACCATTTCTCTCAGAAACTCATATAATCTGCTATGGCAAAATGAAGAAGAGGAATAGTTTCATATTTTTTGTTGCAAATAACATTTAAAGATCTGTTCTGATGCATAGTGATTATATAATATTCATAAGCATACAAAGAAGACCTGTTAATGCTCAGTCTATTCAAATCTTGCACCAACTGCTAATGGTGAATATAAAGAAATTATTTCTGTCTACTTCTGCAATCTGAAATTTAGAAAATTTGCCATCAAGATACACTAATAATAATTAGTGACTGGAATTAAAAAATGGAAGCAAAAAAGGACTGATGTAAAATATCTCAGTGATAAAATTGAGACCAGAGATGACATGATGGAATTTTGTATGAGTGATGATTTATTAATTCTAGATACCTCTTTAAAATTAATATAAAGAAGGACTGTACACATGGCTTGTCTAATTAATTTCAGGTGGTAAAGTCAGTCAGTAGGAATCCTCATTTTCTTTATCTTTGGCTTTAGTGGTTGATGCATATATTTTATTTTAATACTAGTTTATTTTCAAAATTCAAATACATAGATTTCTAGAACAGATTCTTCCAATTTTCTCCACACATGCACCCACCCATCAAATTGTACATGATTAATCCCTCCTCCCTCTGCACTTCCTCATCCCTCTGCTTCTACTCTCTCCCGTCACTCAGTGTAATGCTCTCTAGTCCCTCCCAAGTTAGGTAATAATTTGCAAAATCATTGCTCCTGCATGCTGCATAGTATTCCATTGTGTGAATGAACCATAATTTCTCAATCCATGCATTTGTGGTTGGACATTTGGGCTGTTTCCATGCTCTTGCTATGGTGAAGAATGCTTCTATGAACATTGGTATAAAAGTCTTCATTTGTGCCTCAGTTCTAATTTTCTCAGAGTATATTCCAAATAGTGGAGTAGCGAGGTCACATGGAATTTCTATGTGCAGCTTTTTGAGGAAGCGCCAAACTGCCTTCCAGAATGGTTGTACCATTTTACAATCCCACTTACACAATGTATAAGACTTCCTTTCTCATCACATCCTCTCCAACATTTATTACTTGCTGCTCTATTAAACTTTGTCACTGTTACTGGAGTGAGATGGTATCTCATTGTGATTTTTATTTGCATCTCTCTTATTGTCAGTTATTTTGAGCATTTCTCTATTGCATCTATTTGCCATTTGAATATCTTACTCTGTGAAAATTCTTTCTATGTCTTTTGCCCATTTTGTAATCTGCTCATCCGTCTTTTTTCTTGTGGAGCCACAGGACTATTCTGTAAACTTTCGTTAAGAGATCTTTGTCTGATATGTTATTACCAAATGTTTGTTCCCAGTCAGTACATTTTCTTTTCATCCTGTTGGCAAAGGTTTGTGATGCACACATGGATTTAATCTTTAGAAGGTCCCAGGCCTCAATTTTAACCTCTTCAGATTGTGCATTTCTGGCTGTGTTTGAAAATCTTTTTATACCTTGGACTAGTACTTCTAAGCTAGGAGTTAGAGTCAAAAAATCAAAAGGGCAAAACTCGCTCAGCATATCTTAAGCTCAAGGAACTGAAGAACAAATTCAAACCTCGAGTTGCTATAATCAAGGATGCTTTCGGCAGAATGTTAAATGATCCAGGAAGTGTCAAAAGAAGATGCAAAGAATATACTGAGTCACTGTAT
>NW_006399847.1:10420111-10429664 GCF_000299155.1 Elephantulus edwardii
TTTCTTTGTATAGACATTTTGTTTGTCTAGTTATGTTCACTCCAAAGTATCTCCATTTGTGGTTGGCTATTACAAATTGTATTGTTTTCTTGATTTCCTTCTCTAAATTGTCTTTGTTACTATAGTGTGATCCTATTGATTTTTTGATATTAATCTTATATCCTGCCACTCTTCTTAATTGGCCTACTAACTCCAACAGGTTTTTTGTTGAGTCTTTGGGACTTTTTGTGTACACTATCATATTATCTGCTTCTAGCAACAGTTTAATCATCTCTTTGCTGATCTGGATTCCTTTTATTTCCTTCTCTTGTTGTATTGCCTTAACAAACACTTTCAATGCAATATTGAATAGAAGTGGTGACAGTGGGCATCCTTGTCCAGTTCCTGTTTGCAAGGAAAATGCCTTTAGTCTTTGTCATTAAGAATGATTTGGCTCTTTGTTTTGCACATATATTTTTCACTATATTGACAGGAAATTACCTTCTATTCCAATTTTGCTGAGTGTGTTTATCAGAAAGGGGTGTTGGATTTTTGTCAAGGTGCCTTTTCTGCCTCAATTGCTAAGATCATATGTTTCTTGTTATTTACTTTGTTATTATGTTGAATTGTTGTTGTTGTTGTTATGTGCCATCGAGTCGTTTCCGACTCATAGCGACCCTATGCACAACAGCTCTAAACCCTGCTCTATACTGCGCCAACCGCACCGCCTCTGACACACCCATCCCGATTACCCCAGTCACCGAATCAATCCATCTCATAGAGGGTCTTCCCCTCCTGCACTGTCCCTCCACCCTCCCAAGCATGATGTCCCTCTCCAAGGACCCGTCCCTCCGGGAAACATGTCCAAAGTATGTCAGACGAAGCCCTAGAATCCTTGCCTCCAAGGAGCAGCTTGGTTTAATCCTCTCCAAGATGGATCTGTTTGTTTTCCTGGCAGTCCAGGGTACATTCAGTACTCTTCTCCAGCACCACAGCTCAAAAGCATCCACTCTCCTTCTGTCCTCCCTAGTCATTGTCCAACTCTCTGATGCATAACAAGCGATTGCAAATACCATGACCTGTATGAGGCGCACCTTAGTCTCCAGAGAGACACTGTTGCTCCTGAGTACCTTTGAGAGGTCCCTAACAGCAGACTTTCCCATCGCGATACGCTTTTTGATTTCCTGACTGCTGGTACCAAGAGTGTTAACTGTGGAGCCGAGCAAAGTGAAGCTGTGAACACTCTCAATCGCTTCATCATCCATCCTGACGCTGCCAATTGGTCCAGTGGCGAGAATCTTTGTCTTCTTGACGTTGAGCCTTAGTCCATACTGAAGGCTGCAGTCCTTGACCCTTCGCAGCAAGTGCATGAGGTCCTCCTCAGTTTCAGCAAGCAAGGTTGTGTCATCTGCATAACGGAGGTTGTTGATAGATCTTCCACCAATCCTGATGCCACAATTCTCCTCATAGAGCCCAACCTCTCGGATAATCTGCTCTGCATACATGTTGAAAAGGTATGGAGACAGGATGCATCCCTGGCGTACACCCTTCCCTATTTTGAACCATGCAGTGTTACCCTGCTCTGTTCTGACTACTGCCTCTTGCTCCAAGTATAGGTTTCGTATTAGCACAATTAAATGTTCTGGGATTCCCATTCTTCTCAGAGTCAGCCACAGTTTGTTATGATCCACACAGTCAGATGCCTCATTGATTATATTTTTTCCTGTTGAACCATCCTTGCATAGCTGTTATGAATCCAACTTGGTCGTGGTGATTTTTTTAGATGTGCTTTTGGATTCTAATAGCTAGGATTTTGATAAGGATTTTTGCATCTATGTTCATGAGAGAGATTGGTCTGTAGTTTTCTTTCTTGTTAATATCTTTGCCTGGCTTTAGTATTAAGGTTTTGTTTGCTTCATTTGATGCAAATATATGAACAATAGTTGTATTAACCTATTTTCCTTGTTATTAAAAAGAAACATGCGTTAGCAATAATTGGAGAATACAATGAGAAAGTTGGAAACAAAGAAAAAGAACTTTTTGTTGGACAATACTGCCAAAACCTCAAGTTGAATTCAGAAAAATCAGTGGAATGACATCCTTGCTGATGTCAAATGGGTCTTCTTTGAAAACAAAGAATATTAGAGAGATATTTGGATTTATTTGACTATGTGAAGGCATTCAACTGTGTAGATTATAATAAATTATGGATAATACTGAGAAGAATGACATTTCCAGATTACTTAGCTGTGCCCATAAGATATGTAGACCAAGAAGTAATAATTGTGAACAAGAGTGTACTCTGGTGTAACTTCAGGGAAAGTGGGTGTCAGAGTGGTGTCCATTCATCATCCCTTTTCATGATGTATACATAGAAAATCATCTGAGAACTTGGGATATATGAATGAAAAGTGTGCTGTTGAGACACTGAGGATCTGGACGTGACAGGAGGCCACAGCATGGCATGCCACTCTGTTCCTTCACTCATGGATTATGCCTAGTGCTTAGCATGTGGCAAAAGCAAGGTTGGTTGGTTGGTTGGTTGGTTTTTTTCTTTTACAGAGCTTTAGGTAATTTTGAAAAAAAATATTTTCAGTCTGTTGTTAGTTATAGCCACACGTCTGGGGTCCTAAATAGAGAGGCACAATTGTACTTGAACAACCTAGCTGACTTACTTTTCTTCTTCTCTGTGTGCTCAGTAGAAAAGCCTTGAGGAGTGTCTACATGAGTGTCTGCATGAGATGCCCAGTTTCTTTAAAGGCTTCCAGCTATTTGCCATGATAGGTTCTCCTGGGAGTAACCATCGTGTAATGTATATATGCTATGGAGTGTTTGAGAACCAGGAATTACTAATACTGGTTGGAATGCCTGGCACTGCACTGCTCTAGCATCCCTCTTGTGTATTGTTTATTGTTGTTGTTAGGTGCCACCCATTTGGTTTCTCTTCACAGTGACCCTGAGTTCAACAGAAGAAGATACTGACTGGTTCTGTCTGCATCATGTCATCTTCACAGTTGCTGAGTTTTTTTAGTCCCTTCTTGTACTCACTGTGCTAGTCTGTCTTGTTAAGGATCTTCTGACCTTTTGCTTTTACAACTCAATGTCCTTCTCTAGAGATGATTTTTGACAACTTATCCAGAATCCATGAGACAGACTCTTGCCATCTTTGTCATCCAGTTTAATCCTTATAAATCCTGTGTGAAGTGGGGCCCCTCTCCATTATGTTGGAAAGTAAGGTTCAGAGAGGCTGACTGATTTGGTTACAATCACAAAGCAACTTGATGGAAAAATTGAGATTTGCTCTATATTTGACTTTGGAATATGTGCAGTTGACTATTACACAAAATTGCATTGAAAACACAAAGCTCAGTTATTCTCTCTTCATTGTTACTTCAAATCAAATGTCATTTATTATTCTAAAGAGCAGTGGTATCTCCATGGAGACGAAGGTGCATCTGATGCATGCCATGGTCTGCAATCACTTGTTTTGCATCAGAGAGTTGGACAATGACTAGGGAGGATAGAAGGAGAATTGATGCCTTTGAGCTTTGGTATTGGAGAAGAGTATTGAGAATACCATGGACTGCTAGGAAAACAAACAGATTCATCCTTGAGAGGGTTAAACCGGACTGCTCCTTGGAGGCAAGGATCCTGAGGCTTTGTCTGACATACTTTGGTCATGTTGTAAGGAGAGACTGGTCCTTGGAGAAGGACATCATGCTTGGTAGGGTGAAGGGCAGGCGCAGGAGGGGAAGGCCCTCTAGGAGGTGGATTGATTCGGTGACTGGGGTAATCAGAATGGGTGTGTCAGAGACAGTGTGATTGGCACAGGACAGAGCAGAGTTTAGGGTTGTTGTACATAGGGACGCTATGAGTCGCAAGCGACTTGACAGCATAGAACAACAACAACAACAAACTCATCTTGGGTATTTTAGGATCCCAGTTCTATCTTTTTAAAATATTTTCAAAGAGGCCTCTGATGGCCTTGGTGCTTTTGTTGTTGTTGTTTTCCTGTGGCTTAATGTTAATTACAGTGCCAGCCCAGGGATACACATTTTGAGTCTACCAGCTGCTGCACAAGAGGAAGAGCTTCTCCCATGTTATTTATTGACTCTAAAAACCTTCTGAAGGGTCACCTATGGGTCGGTTCTGACTGGATGGCATTCAACAACAACAGTTCTGCTTATGGAAGGCCAATGGTAGATATGCCATTTGATGTGTGTATGGAAAGAGGGAGGAAATGTTCTTTAAGGCAATGGGAAATTCCCCTTCCCTCTCATTTTCTAGCTGTTGAATAAGCCTATATGGGTCCAGAAAGAACAATATAATAGTTTTAATGTTTGTTTTCAAATGATGGCGGTGTGTTGTATGATGGAAGTTGTACACTTCACCATGCTGTACTAGCCTTTGGTGTTAGCTGTCACCCATGGGAGCTCCTTCTGTTACATCTGGTTATGTCTTCAGTGCCTTTCGTCATTTCGTAAACTAGGTCTGTAACCATCTTTAAATTGTTTGATGGGTCCTTGTAGCTCTTTCTTACAATTTTAGATTGCATAATAGGACTTTCATCGAAGAACTATCTATATTTCCACTGGGATAGGGGGCTTTTCTGAAAATCTATAATTATTTCTTTTTTGCTATTGCGAGAGTACCCCTGTTTGCATTTACTCCTATAAGACTATAGCTGTTTTCTACATTGGACTTAGATTGTAACCAAGGGAAAATAGTTCTCACAAATATTTGCATATACTTCTAACATTTCTTACCCCAAATTGGAATGTTGTTAGTATTAAGTACTTAAAACAAATCCACTTTGTTTCTGAACTTGTTAAAAGTCAGTGAAAGGAAGGTATGCATTGCCAGTTGTTGTGAAGGTGAAATATTGAATTGATTCTGTGTTTTATAATGAGTTTTATTCCTAGTGGAATGTGTAATTGAGGCCAGTCCTGCTCCATGTCCCTGGAGGCTTTGTGAAAGGCCCCTGATTCAACCTCATGCTTGGAGCTGATGTCTGGCAGGACCCCAAGAGCTGGGAAGGGATGTCCTAATAGCCTGAGATTCTTCAGCTCTGCCCTGTTAAACATGCATCTTTTGTGGCTTGGTGACAGAGTGACAAGGATGCTCTTAAAGTTTTCACAAATCCAAGGAGAATGGCTAAGATCCAGTTCGTTAAGGATATGTTTGAGGGCTGGTAGAAAAATTCAGAATTACAGTTCTGAATTAGAAGTAAGGAGAAATGGCCTGATGGGACAGGTTTGAGCAGACGTTAAGGTTTCAGGTGTATAGGTGTATAGGTGTATAGGTGTTCAGCCAGTAGCAAAAGCCTCTGATCAAGAGAAGTAGACAATTGCTTCAGGAAATGGGTATCTGTCATTATTGTGTGTAGCAACGTGTATCAGACAAGTGAAGGACATTGATAAACCTGAGTGTTCAAACACCACCTACCAAGATGAAAAGAAACAGAAAGCCATCCAGAGGGGGAATTGAGGAGTTGAAACTGCATCGTCTACTGTAACTTGTACAAGGGAAGACTTTAGGCTGCGTCTTCTACTGGAGAAAGGAAGATTTTAGCATGGCAGATCTTTTACAATCATCTTGTTGCCTGAGAAAGAACTGAAATTCTATTTCTTAATAGGAGACAGGGAAGCTAAATAGGCATACATTTCAAAGAGCAGATTTTAGTCTTTTTAAAGAAGGTCTCCAAGCCCATTCTGATAGGTAGGGTTACACTATAAAAGTTCTAGCACCTTATCAGTGTAGGTATGGCTGCTGGCTGGAATACTGCAGAATTGAGTTTTGGATGGATATTGTACTTGATGCCCCTCAAAGTCTTTTCTACCTCCATGTACAGGACTGTTGTGTCCTTATCTTGTTTTCTTGACCCATACTATAAATGCTCATAATCGGCAAGCAATGATAATTAATATTTTACATTGGTATAATTAATAGCATGATATAATGCATATACTTATCACGATCATTAATGCAATTGATAATTTACTTTCCCATGTGAAATAACCATTAGTTGGGGCCTTTTGAGTCAGATGATCATATGATATATTACTACAGAGATGAAAATTTGAGGAAAAATGGGGTTGCCTTAATAGTTTAAAAAGTCAATTCTAGATCCGTCTTGAAGTACAATATTGTGAGTGAAAGGATAATATCCATACACATGCAAGAAAGTCCAGTGAATACCACTATCATTCAGATATATGCACCAACAACTACAGCCAAAGAACAGGAAATAGAAGATTCCTACCAACTTTTGCAGTCTGAAATAGATCGAACATGCAGTCAAGATGCATTGATAATAATTGGTGACTGGAATGCAAAAGATGGGAACAGAAGATTGAATTGTTGGAAAACATGGATTCGGTGACAGACATGGAGCTGGAGATAGAATGATTGAATTTTGCACAATCAATGACTTATTCATTGCAAATACGTTTTTTAAGAGACATAAATGCAGGTTATATACATGGATTTCACCTGATGGTATGCATAGGAATCAGATCGATTACATCTGCGGAAAGAACCGCTGGAGAAGCTCCGTATCAGCTGTGAAAACTAGGCCAGGAGCTGATTGTGGAACAGACCAAAACTACTCATATGCAAGTTCAAGCTGAATCTGAGGAAAGTTAACCCAAATCCATGGGAAACAAAATATGATTTTGAGTCTATCCCATCTGAAATTCAGAACCATCTCAGGAACAACTTTGAGGCCTTGAACATTAATGAGCGAAGACCAGATGAGTTGTGGGAGGATATCAAGGTTATCAAACAGGAAGAGTGCCAACGGTCATTACAAAGACAGAGGAGGAAGAAAAGACCAAAATGGATGTCGGAAGAAACTCTGAATATTGCACTAGAGTGCAGAGAAGCCAAAGCAGAAGGAAGAATTGAGGATACAAAAAAGCTGAACAGAAGATTTCAAAAGGCAGCATGGGATGACAGAGTAAAATATTACAATGAAATGTCCAAGGAGCTGGAGTCAGAAAATCAAAAGGGCCGAACTTGCTCAACATTTCTTAAGTTCAAGGAACTGAAGAACAAATTCAAACCTTGAGTTGCTATAATAAAGGATGCTTTAGGCAGAATATTAAATGATCCAGGAAGTATTAAAAGAAGATGGAAAGAATATACCGAGTCACTGCATTGAAAGGAATTGGCAGACACAGAAGAATTTAATGAAACAACAAATAGCATGAGCCTGTGGTGATGAAGGAAGAAGTTCAGGCTGCTTTGAAGGAAATGGCAAAAAGTAAGGCCCCAGTAATCGATGGTATACCAGTTGACTTATTTTAGCTAACAGATGCTGCCTGGACTTGCTCACCACGTTGCGCCAAGAAATCTGGAGAACAACAGCTTGGCCAACTGACTGGAAGAGATTTATATTTGTTACCATCCTAAAGAAGGATGACCCAACAGAGTGTGGAAACTATAGAACAATCTCATTGATTTCACATGCAAGCAAGATTCTACTGAAGGTCATCCAAAAATTACTAGAACAGCATATCGGCAGAGACCTGCCAGATGTGCTGACTGAGTTTAGAAGGGGTCGTGATACAGGGATATTGTAGCTAATGTTAGATGGATCTTAGCTGAAATCAGGGGATACCAGAGGAATGTCTATCTTTGTTTCATTGATAATGCAAAGGTGTTTGACTGTGTGGATCATAACAAACTGTGGCTGAGTCTGAGAAGAATGGGAATCCCAGAACACTTGATCATGCTAATGAGAAACCTATACTTGTACTAAGAGGAGTCATTAGAACAGAGCAATGAAACACTGTATGGTCCAAAATTGGAAAGGCGTACACCAGGGATGTGTCCCTACACCTTTTAAATCTGTATGCAGAACAGATTATCCAAGAGGCTGGGCTCTATGAGGAGAATTGTGGCATCAGGATTGGTGGAAGATCTGTCAACAATCTCCATTATGCAGATGACACAACCCTTCTTGCAGAAACTGAGGAGTACCTGAAGCGCTTGCTGCAGAGGGTCAAGGATTGCAGCCTTCAATATGGATTGAGGCTCAATGTCAAGAAGACAAAGTTTCTCACCACTGGACCAGTTGGCAGCATCAGGATGGATGGTGAAGAGATTGAGTTTGTTCACAGCTTTATTTTGCTTGGCTCCACTGTCAATATTCTTGGTAACAGAAGCCAGGAAATTAAAAGACATGCTGTGATGGGACAGTCTTCTGTTAGGGATCTCTCCAGGGTACTGAAGAGCAATGGTGTCTCTCTGGAGACTAAGGTGCATCTGATACAGGCCATGGTCTTTGCAACAACTTGTTATGTGTCAGGGAGTTGGACAATTACTAGGGAGGATAGAAGGAGATTTGATGCCTTTGAGCTTTGGTGTTGGAGAAGAGTATTGAGGGTACCATGGACTACTAGGAAAACAAACAGGTTCATCCTGGAGAGGGTAAAACCAGACGGCTCCTTGGAGGCAAGGATTCTGAGGTTTCGTCTGACATACTTTGGATATGTTGTAAGAAGGGACTGGTCCTTGAAGAGGGACGCCATCCTTGGGAGGGTGGAGGGTCAAGTGCAGGAGAGGAAGGCTCTTTATGAGATGGATTGATTCAGTGACTGGGGTAATTGAGATGGATGTATTGGAGACAGTGAGATTAGCACAGGACCGAGCAGAATTTAGAGCTGTTGTACATAGGGTCGCTATGAGTCTTAAGTGACTCTATGGCATGTAAGAATAACATGTGAAGTATTGGTGAAAAGATCTGCTATTGTTATAATTTATAGCAACACATTTAAGAGGATGTGGGGTTAGACTTCAATTGTACTGGTGTCAAATCTGGCTCCCTTGTCCTTTAATGGATATCTTTTAGGGGAAGTGGAACAAATGGTTAATTGAGCTAAGTATTATAGATTGAAGTACACCCTGTTGACCCTCATACGAAAGGCCTGGTACTTCCAAGAGGTCTCAGTAGTTGGACTCTGTAGAACACCATCTACACCAATAAAGATTGTGGTTGTGAGACAAAATCAACTTCCCAACACATTGGCTTTGCAGTGGGACTTAAAATCGTAAGTGAGTGAACGCCAGGGATCCCAGATAGCTGAACTGCCATCTTATGTTTCTCCCTTTTCTGTTATTGTTTGTTTCCATATTTAAATAATTTCACTTTTAGATGTTTACCATATGTTTACTTTTAGATACTTTATTTTAATTTGGAAAATGAACTCTGTAGGCTATAGTAAGTAAATGTATAATCTCTTTTAAAGTTGAGAACCCACAGTTTTCTCCAGAGAGTTACGTAAACTTTATGTTCCATTTAGAAAAATTCTTAGACAAATATTTTGCAGAATGCATTTGTCATCTCCACTATACCTGGTTCTCTACCAAGGTTGTAGTGTAAACTTGTTATCTTTCTTTCTTTTGAAAGATGGTAATGCTTTTCTGTTAAAAAGTTAAGGCAGTTCTGAACTTAAAGTTTTTTTTCTATAATTATATTTTATATTTTATTAATTTTCATAAACATTTACAGAGATTTTGGGTTTCCATTCATTCATTGTTGCACTATTCTCTCTACCCTCCTCCCAGTTTG
>NW_006399847.1:10432789-10438284 GCF_000299155.1 Elephantulus edwardii
ATAATTTCAGTTTTTTTAAAGGGTGTCGGGTTTTCTTGCTGTTCTTTTTCAATTTGCTGGGGATATTGGGTTAGAGAGTCAATAGTTCCAGATATTTGTAAGTGCGGAAAACATGAATTTGAAAGTATTAAATTATGTATACCATCATGGAATTAATTTCATAACAACAGTGTACAGAGGTATTGACAAGATACAGTTAATAGTTAGCCTTGCAAAGGGATCATAAGGATCAAATTAACAGTTCCTAAACAATAATGTTATTGGAGAAATGTGGTTCCACTACTTGTCATGAAGAAAACAGTCTTGGAAAGAGCATTTGGAGTGGAAAAAGCAGATGCTTGATTTATATGTATGCATATTAGAGAGAGGTGTATGAGCTTCCCAAATGGAGACTTGAGGAGCTTGAATAGGGAAGGCAGGGCATTGAAGTACGTGACCATTTTCTTGGATTGGAGAAGAGGGGCAGGCCAGTCAGGGTGAGAAGTTTTTCTGTGTCTGTAGGAGAGGGACAGGACAGTGAGTGTGAAGAGTTTTAGCAGTCTGTCCTTTTATCTGGGCATTTCCACCTGGTGATTGTGCCCTGGGCTTGCTCAGCCTTCTCAAGGTTCTACAATAGCTTGGCAGCTTTGATGTACCAAAATTGAGTAATTCTCAGCCTCAGATTGCAGGGTACACAGGCAAACAGCATCAAACGGCTTCAGTTTTGATAAGGAAACTTGCCAAGAGGAAAAACTTCTGCTCTTTTAAAATGTTATAGGAAACAGTATTGGTCTTACTTTTGTTAGGGTAGGCTATTGTGGAAGGTTAGTATCCATTATTTGAAAGGTTAGTCTTTCATTATTCTGTTAGTTTCAAAATAAAGTGCTTACTCTTAAGGTAGCACATAGTGTTTCTATCAAGCAATTACAGGATGACTAGTTTCTTAGGTGTTGGTTTTCCCACCCCTTTATTGACTGTTGTAATAAGATCAATTCCGATTTAGCTTAGCATTCAGTGTGTGTGCTTTTTATTTGCAGTAACTGTAACTTTTTCAGATCTGCCAATCGCTTACACAATCTTCCACTTCTTGTGTTTTAGGTGGCTGCCTTTTTGATGAGCCTTATAGCACCTGTGGATACAGTCAACCTGATGACGATGACTTTAACTGGGAGCAAGTGAACACCTTGAGCAAACCAGCTTCTGACCCATGGATGCCGTCAGGTTTGCATTTAGTCTTTTAATTTACAAGAAAACCTTGAAAAGGGTCATGATTACACATTGGATGTATACTGGTTGCATGAGCGAGGTGTCTTTGAATGTGGCAGTTAAAGGTAGATGAGCAGTGAGATGGTTATAAATAATAGGATCAGTTGCAAAGAGTTTTCACTTTGCATCATTTTTTTCAAAGTTAGAGTACATTTAACTTCCTTTATCTTTGCGTATACTTGAGTCAAATTAATGACCATCAGTCAGTTGATCCTTTCTTAACTAACAGAAAAAGGAAGTAGATTGATGTTTGTTCTGGTAAATGTGTCTCATGTGGAGAACTCTGAAAAGCCAAGTAACAAAATGTCCATTGCAGAAAGGAGACCCTGAGATACAGCTTAGCCTTTCTCAGCGTTAGGAGCTTACTTGTCACCTTGGAGGGCAGGGAGACTGTCCAGTGATAAGAAAGCATTGTGAAGATCAAACAGGTATAGGTGTTCCTGCTGTAGAAGTACTTAGTAGATATTTTTAAGAGTTCAAGTAATTTGTTAAACAGAACAAATAAGAACAGTAAGAATTCTATTCCTTCTTCAGGAGAATGAATAGGCATATGGTGGACCTTGAACTGTGATTATATTGGAGCTTGATCACCAAAGGGACATTATTGCCCAGCTGTGATGCTGGAAATCCCTTACAAGTTTAGATTTGCAGGGTCCTTTAGTCCTAGGTTGATGAGGTGATGATTGTGTCCCACTTATGTGATCTAGATTCAGATTCTAAAAGGTATAATGTGGCTTTCATATGAAGCATAATGTCTATATATTTAATGACTGTAAAATTCTTCCTTTATAAACCTAAATGCAGCAGTGATTGCACTTAGTAAGTGGTCTTCTAAAGATAGCTTTTAAATGTGTAGTGTCATCTTCTCACTGAGCTTTAGTACTTTTAATGTGTACCTTTTCATTGCTGTTGCTTCCCCCACTTAATTTCTGAAGACTTGAGAATCAGGCCCTTTGTGCTGTTGTGGCTTGGTTAGACCTCAGTGTCTTTCTAGGTCTGGGTGATTCCCTCACAGAGACATTTTTGTTCTCTCTCTTATTTACTCTTGCTTCTGCATATGTTATCTGAGTTGACAGGACACATTAATGACTTTCCTAGATTACAGTTATGGCATTCATTCTCGTCAGTGTTAGAGGTAGTGGAACTTAGCTGCTCTCGCACTTGGTACACTTCTTTCTCGTCTACTTCTCACTCTTAGGTCCCATTGATTGTCACTATGCTTTCTCAAGTATACAGCACATGTACATAGAGCATTGAAGATGAGAGATGAGGCTGATGGGTAGAGTTCTTAGATTTGGCCATGCTGGACCTCTCCATGAGACTCTGACTGGGCTTTTGTTTATTGTTTTTGGCTTTTGTGGTGGTTTTCACATTAAAGAATAAATTCTGTCATTACAGTTCTTTATATTGAAGTTGGAAAATATTTTTTTAACAAAGAAGCTCAAAACAAACAAACAAAAACAAACCAGCACCTTCTTCTGGTTTTGTGGATTCTTTAATTGTCACATGTCTTCTACACTTCTTGGTAAAATGCAGAGAAAATATGTCTTTTCATTATCTTGTCCTTTTTTGCATTTTGACATCTCATGGTTCAGTTTTGAACCGTCTCAGACCAAGTAGTCTGAGTTTTAAATATTAAAAAAATGAGTCATATCAAGGGCTGTTAAAGTGATAATAGAGATAAAATATCAGATGTATACTAAAACAATCAGCAGAGTAATTGAAGGAACAAAAGGAAAGTTTTGACTTGGCAAGTATATAGCCTTTGAATGCCTTGGGAAGAAGTGGAGAAGGGTGATTTTATATACACTACATTTCTTCTCATTCCATCTGGGTAATAAAGTACTTGGAACTCTGATGTAAGAGGTAAAGGAACTCAAAGGCAAGCAGTTGAAATCCACCAGCTGCTCCATGAGAGAAAGATTGACTTGCACCTTCCATACGATGCACTGCTTCTGAAAATCCACTGGAGGGTCAGCTATGATTCGATTCTGACTCGACAGTATATAACAATAGAAAACTTAAGAAGCCTTGGTGGTGCAGGGGGGTTAAGCACCTGACTTCTCTGAGAGGTTGAAGGTAGAGCTGGACCAGAGTGGCTGCAAGGGAGAGAGACCTTGTGGTTGATTTTGGTAAAGCTTACAGCCAAGTAACCTTACTGGGACACTTCTGCATTGACACTCCGGGTTCTGCGAGTTAAAATTGACCCACTGGCACCTAAAATAACATGCATAATCTGTGATTATTATTGAACCTGTAGAGCTTTTAAGGTCTGTGTGTTAGACCTAATCCACACATTTGTCGTGTCCAACTAACTCCTAATAGTTGCAGGTGTCACCACATAGCTTAATCCCTAACTGTGATACAGCTCTTGTCTGAGCATTTAAGGGATCCAGGTGTACACATGTGATGAAGTGGGCAGTGTCTTTCTTAGTTATCTCCACTGCCGCCAAGTTAATACTGACTCACAGTGTCCCTCCAATAGATTTCTAAGGCTGCAGACCTTTCTGGAGGAGCTGGACACATTTTACATTACATTATCAGGGGTCCGTCTAAGTATCCTAAGTAGATGCCTTGAACAAACAGAAGTTTATTTACTTGGTATTTAGGAATACTTGTTCTAGAGAAAGCCTTTGTATCTCTGTCTGCTCTGGTGGAAGGTTCTTGTCTCCTTTCAACACCTGAGGACTCAGGGTTCCTTTGAGAACTCTGTGTGTCTTGGTATTAGGCTTCTTGTATTTCTAGAAGGTTCTAAGCACAAGGACCCTGACTCCAAAGGACTCCGCACTAGCTCTTCCAGTGGAAGTCTCATACCTCTTAACTCTTCTCAGTTGTTTACTTTCCTTTATGTCTCAGAAGAGAGGGGCTCAAAAGATGAACTACAATTGTAGATTATATCTTGCCTCATTAACATAACTACCTCTAATCCTGCTTCATAAACATCATAGAGGATAAAATTTACAAAGCACAGGGTATTCATAGCACAAAATAAAGAACAGAAAGTCATGACCTGCCCAACTTAGTGCATTTGTACCATAGAGGCAAAAGTAACAGAGAAAAGATTATAATAAATGATTTCTTTCTTTACAGGAATTTATCAACTGGGGTAATAATGACACAACGCAATTAGAAAACAAAGTAAACTGTGTATAATTAAATGTAGCACGGACTACAGTGTTCTAAAAGCAGTTTTGTTTGTATGTTGTTGTTGTTGTTGTTGTTGTTATTATTTGCCATCGAATTGCCTTTGACTCATAGCGACCCTATGTACAACAGCCCTAAACCCTGCTCTATTCTGGGTCAATTTCACTGTCTCTCACACACCTACCCCCATTACCCCAGTCACTGAATCAGTCAATCCATCTAATCGAGGATCTTCCTCTCTTGCACTGTCCCCCCACACTCCCAAGCATGACGTCCCTCTCCAAGGACTGGTTCTTCCTTGCAACATGTCCTAAGTATGTCAGACAAAGCCTCAGAATCCTTGCCTCCAAGGAGCAGCCTGGTCTTACCCTTTCTAGGACAAACCTCTTTGTTCTCTCAGCAGTCTAAGGTATATTCAATACTCTTCACCAACACCACAGCTAAAAGGCCTCAATTCTCCTTCTATCATCCCTAGTCATTGTCCAGCTCTCTGACTCATAGCGAGTGATTGCAAATGCCGTGGCCTGTATAAGGCACACCTTAGTCTCCAGAGTGACATCATTGCTCTTCAGTAATTTGGAGAGGTCACCGACAGCAGACTTTTCCCATCACAATACATCTTTTTCTTTAAATTTCATTAATGTTAATGAACATTTACAGAGATTTTGGATTTCCAGTCATTCATTGTTGCACTTTTCTCCCTGCCCCCCCCCCCCCGCCCCACCCCGTTCGCTCCTCTTTTCTAAAAGCGAAAGAAAAACTCCTTTATGGTACACAATCCCTCCCCCCACCTCGGCCCCTGCACCAAGTGCACTCCACTATGAAACCTTAATTCCGGACTCTTATGATAAACATAATACCCTTTCATCCCTTTTAAATTATTCTCTCCCTCATCTGTTTCAATGCAGTATAGAAAGTTTATCCAGTTTTTCTCAGTCTTACCCCAACCCTGATGTCAGTCCCATTCTACAACAGTGATACTATGCAATATTTGTTTTTTTGTGACTGAGATATTTTACTGAGCATAATGTCCTCCAGGGTCACCCATTTTGAATAATATTGCATGAATTCCTTGTTTTTCAATACAGCATAGTATTCCATTGTGT
>NW_006399847.1:10439249-10443828 GCF_000299155.1 Elephantulus edwardii
CATGATCCCAATTTTGTTGGCAACATCCAAAGCATCATAATCCGGAGCAAGTCGAACATAGGCCTTCTTCTCTCCATCACGCCTAATCAAAGTGTTTGACCTTAGCTACATCAATGCCATAGAGCTTCTTTATAGCTTGTTTAATTTGGTGCTTGTTGGCCTTGACATCCACAATGAACACAAGTGTGTTGTTATCTTCTATGTTCTTCATAGATGACTCAGTGGTCAGGGAAAATTTCATGATGACATAGTGGTCAAGCTTGTTTCTCCTGGGGGCGCTCTTCCGGGGTTATTTGGGGTGCCTTCAGAGTCTCAGCTTCTTAGGACGCCGGAAGATGGGTGACATGTGGATCTTCTTTTTTGTTTTTTGTTTTTTTTTTTTTTTTTGGCTGTGGACACCCTTCAGGACTGCCTTCTTGGCCTTTAATGCCTTTGCTTTGGCTTCAGGTTTAGGAAGGGCAGGGGCTTCCTTCTTAGCTTTTGGTGCCATCTTCGAAGAAAGGTTGAGTTGGTTTTTGTATATGGAATGAGGTGTGGATATTGCTTGAGTCTTCCGCAGATATTTTTCCAATTTTGTCAACACCGTTTGCTAAAAAGGCTGTCGTCTCCCCACTTAACTGATTTCATTTCCTTGTCAAAAATCAGTTGACCATAGGTAAATGGGCTGATTTCTGGGTTCTCAATTTTATTCCATTGGTCTATGTGTCTGTCATTGTACCAGTACCACGCTCTCTATACTGTCACCACGGCAGTGTAGAAGGATTTGAAATCAGGGAGTGAGATGCCAACTACCTTTTTTTGTAATTTTAAAGGGTGCTTTGCTTATTCAGGGCTTCTTTCCATTTCAAATGAAACTGGAGATTACCTTTCCATCTCGCTGCAGAATGGGATTGATATTTGTATTGGGATTGTGTTGAACGTGTAAATTGCCTTTGGTAGTGTTGTCATTTTCACAATATTGAGTCCTCCTATCTATGAACATGTGATATTATTCTACTTCTTCAGGTCTTTTTGTTTTCCCCCCTTGTAGTAATGTTTTATCATTTTCTTTGAATCAATCCTTTGTGCTTCTGATTATATTTACTTCCAAGTATTTAATCTTGTGATTAGCCATCGTGAAGGGTATTGTTTATCTAAGCTCCGGCTCTGTATTTTCTTTGTCACTATAGAGAAATCCAACTGATTTTTGTATGTTGATCTTGCATCCTGCTACTTTGCTGAATTGGTCAACTATGTCCAATAGTCTTCTTGCTGAGTCTTTAGGGTTTTCTAAGTTTATTATCCTATCATCTGCATAGAGAGATAATGTTACTTCTTCTTTGCCAATTTAGATACCTCTTATTTCCTTCTCTTGTCTTATTGCTATCACTAAGACTTCCACTACAATATTGAATAGGAGAGGTGATAGTGGGCGTCCTTGTCTAATTCCTGTTCTTAAAGGGAATGCCTTTAACCTCTCTCCATTGAGAATAATGTTGGCTCTCAGGATTTCATAAATACTTTTTACTATGTTGAAGAAATTCCCTTCTACTTCTATTTTGTTGAGTGTTTTAATCAGGAAAGGGTGTTGGATTTTGTCAAAGGGCTTTTCTGCATCAATTGATAGGATCATGTGACTCTTGTTCTTTTCTTTGTTAATGTGATGAATTAAATTAATGGCTTTTTATGTTGAACTATCCTTGCATACCAGTTATGAATCCCACTTGGTCATGATGAATTATTTCTTTGATGTGTCGTTGGATTCTTTTGTCCTGTATTTTATTCAGGATTTTTGCCTGCATGTTCATAAGAGATATTGGCCTATAATTTTCTATTTTGGGGGTGTCCTTTCCTAGCTTTGGTATCAAGGATACGTTTGCTTCACAGAATGAATCTGGGAGAATTCCATCTTTTTCTATTTTATGAAATAGTATGTAGAATTGTTGACAATTCTTCTCTGAATGTTTGATAAAATTCACTTGTAAAACCGTCTGATCCAGGGCTTTTTTTGGTTGGAAATTGTATTACCTTTTCAGTTTATTCTTTTGTAATGGGCCTGTTCAGATGTTCAGTTTTGGTTTGTGTCAGTTTAGGTAAGTTTTGTGTTTCTATGCATTTGTCCATTTTCTCTAGGTTTTCATATTTGTTTGAGTATAGTTTTTCATAGTATTCTAATGTTGACTTTTTTATCTTAGTTGGTTCTGTTGTGATGTTGCCTGATTCATCTCTTATTCGGATTATTTGTGTCTTCTCCTTCTTTTCTTCTGTGAGTTTTGCTAATGGTTTGTCGATTTCTGTGACCTTTTCAAAGAACCAACTCCTAGTTTTGTTGATAGTTTCAATTGTTTTTTGCTTTCCTATTTCATTTAGTTCTGCTCTAATCTTTGTAATTTCAATTTTTTAGAGAGTGTCAGGTTTTCTTGCTGCCCTTTTTCAATTTGCTGCTAATGTTGGGTTAGAGAGTCAATGGTCAGTTTTTCCTACCTTTTGATGTGTTTTCTTACTGGTATATATTGATCTCTGATTACTGCTTTGGCTGTTTCCCAGAGGTTCTGCTAAGTGGTTTTTTCATTGTTATTTGTGTTAAGAAACTTTTTAATTTCATTTTTTTCATTTCTTCGAGTACCTACTCATGTGCAAGCAAGTTGTTGTCCAGCTTCCAAATGTATTATTTTTTTTCCTTTATCCTTTTGTTACTAATTTCTAAGTTGTGGTCTGAGAAGATACTTTGTATAATTTCTGTGTTTTTGAATTTGTTGATGCTTGCCTTGTGACCTAGAATGTGATCTATTCTGGAGAACATTCCATGCATATTGGAGAAGAAGGTATACTGCGCTTTTATGGAATTCAGTAGCCTATAAATATGGGATCGAGTTCGTTTATTGTGTGGTTTAATTCTTGAGTGTCGTTATTGAGGTTCTTTGTGGTAGTTCTTTCTTTTCTTGAGAGGGGTGTATTGAAGTCTACGAGTACTATAGTTGTGTTTTCTATTTCCTTTTTCAAATGTTTGTTTTATATATTTTGCCAGTCTTTCATTTGGTACCTAGATATTCAATATTGTTATATTCTCTTGTTCTAGTGATCCTATGAGCATTATGTAGTGGCTTCTTTGTTCTTTGTGATGGTTTTCCCATTGAAAATTATTTTATCATTACTCCTGCTTTTTTTTTTTTTTTGGTTGCCATTTGCTTGGTATATTTTTTTCCCATCGTTTTAGTTTTAGTCTTCCTTTTTTTTTCATTTGTCAACATATTGATGGATTTTTTTTTTTAATCCAATCTGCTACTCTTTTTCTCTTCAGTGGTACATTTAAACCATTCACCTTTGGTATGGTTGTTGAGAGGTAAGGTTTTATTTCCATTATTTTGTTCAATTCTTTTTGGCATTGTTGCTAGTTATTTTAGTCTATACTGTTTTTTTATGGCATCTCTGTATGAAGGACATCTCTCAGTGTTTCCTGTAAGGCTGGCCTTGTTTTTACAAACTTCCTTAGTTTCTGTATTTCTGGGAATATCTTGATCTCTCCTTCATATTTGATGGACAGTTTTGTTGGGCTCAGTATTCTTGGTTGACAGTTGTGTACTTTGAGTGTTCAGTATATGCCATTCCATTGTCTTCTTGCTGGCATGGTTTCTCCTGAGAAATTGTCACTTAGTATCATCTCCTCTCCCTTATAGATTACTCTTTGTTTCTCTCTCCCTGCTTTCAGAATTCTGTCCTTATCTTTGTTTCTGGTAAATCTGACAATGATATGCCTTGGTGTTTTTCTTTTAAGGTCTATTCTATAAGGTGTTTGCTCAGCTTCTTGAACATATATTCTTTCATTCTCCATTATGCCTGGGAAGTTTTTCCTCTAGTAATTCTTCCACAACTTTTCCAGTGCCTTTACTTGATACTTCCTTTTCTGGGATTCTGGTGATGCACATGCTATTTCTTTTGATGGTACCCCACCTTATTCTTAGGTTTTCTTTTGTTTCCTTCTTTTTTGATTCTGCATTTTGTTCAATTAGATCTATAGTGACAATTCTATCTTCTTTTTTTTAATTTCTTTTTTATTTTATTATTATTAAATTTTATTAGTATTAATGAACATTTACAGGGATTTTGGGTTTTCATTCCTTCATTGCTCTACCATTCTCTCTAACCCCTCCCCCAGTTTGTTCTTCTTCCCCTGCCCTCCGAATATCTGTTTTAATTGTCCAATTGCCACAGTTCTTGTCAAAGCCAGTTCTGTTTAATCTATTTTGTCAGTGTGTCCTTTGCCATTCCCTATCACTCCTCCCTGAGAGAGACTTCACCCTGATTCATAAGGGAAAGGGGATGAAGTATTCTCTTAGCTACTTCCTGCTGAAAAGGGATGCTGTGGGTTTCAGGGTGAAGATCTTCTCTCACTACTCTAAAGGGCCCCTTTGGCAGAAGGAAACACATAGACTATTATGGAGATTGATTTTGGAGTGTAGATGCACTGTTATTAATTGTGCTTAGCCGTCCATGTTCATATAGTTGAAGATGTATCATGGGGGTGTTGCAACCTAGAAGACACAAATTTAACTAACAAGTTATAAGTACATGAGTCAAAAATTATGGAAAAGTAAAAGAA
>NW_006399847.1:10447736-10460573 GCF_000299155.1 Elephantulus edwardii
CGCTGAGCTTCCTGAATATATATTCTCTCATTCTTCATTATGTCTGGGAAGTTTTCCTCTAGTAATTCTTCCACAACATTTTCAGTGCCTTTATTTGCTTCTTCCTTTTCTGGGATTCCAATGATGTGCATGTTATTTTTCTTGATGTTGTCCCACATTATTCTTATGTTTTTTTTCTTTTTCCTTCTTTTTTTGAGTCTGCTTTTTGCTCTAGCAGATCAGTGGTGACAATTTTGTCTTCAATTTCACTGATTCTGTGTTCCATCTCATTAACTGTGCTCATATGTACCTCCATCATGTTGACAGCCTCTGAAACATTGGATCTTATATTTTGAATGGTAGATTGTTGCTTTTCCAGTGCCGCTAATGCCATATTTGTTTTCTCTGCAATGTTTTGCATTGTTTTTTTGAACTCCTCCTGGTCTTTGCTTGTAGCATCCTGTAATTCATCAAGTTTGTCTTTCATCCATTGGATATATTCGGTTGCTCCTCTTTTAAATTCTGTGTCTGAAAGTTCCATGAGACTTTCTAGTTTAAGGGTATCTGCTGCTCTTGCATCGCCCTTTGCGAGTGACATCTTGCTTTGCTCTTGTATATTGTGTGGGATAGTTTGCTTTCTTCGAGACATTGGTTTCTATTCTTGATCTGAAGACAATGCTCTTGAGATCTGATAGGCAGTTACCGAACTTGTAAGTTCCTCTGACTTTATGACTTCAGAAAAATGTTAGTTCAATGCCTGCTAGGGCAATCTCTTGTTGCTAAAACAGGTCAAGGTGCTCCTGTTTAATGGCAAGTTGATTGCCCAGACGTGTAGGCACTGTTATGGAGCCGAATGGGGTGAGGCAGGGAAAGTGTTGGGTGATCGCAAGGGCAGGTCCATCACTTGGAGGACCTTGCTCAAACCTCTGCTGCCTCAGTGTGTTCACGACAGGGGTCCTAACTCAAATTCCTGCTGTCTGTTTCCTACCCAATGGTTTTCTCAGTGTTCCCTGCCTGGTGGCACTTACGCAGGTGCCCTCACACAATAGCCCCTGCTCCAGCAGGGTCTTGGATCCGAGGGAATCTGAAAAGTCAAGGTCAAATTCCCACCCACCCACTAGCCTCTAGCTGGTCTGCAGAGTTCACAGAAGCCAGCTGGCTGGCTCGTTTTGGGCAGTTGGTGTAGCCCAAGAGAGCTCGGCCAAATTCCCCACCTGTGGGCGCGCCCTTAGGTGCTCTCCAGGGTAATCAGCAATGCCCCAGTAAACACAGATAAGATCCTACCAGCCTTTCTCCTGCCAGGTTAGTTCCTCAACAGCTCGCCTGATAGCTCCGGGTGATGGCTGAATCCAAGGTGGTGCCCTGAGGCCACAGGGCTGTGGTGGGGGTTGAGATGTGTGGTTGTCGAGCTGCAAGGAGGGTGGGGGAAGGGGAGGAAAGCAAGGGACTAGGGGGGTAATGAGCGCAGGGCTTGGACACTAGCATCAATTGGTGGTGGGGACGGGGCTTGTGCGCTGCTGGGGGTTTATGCAGCAGCACCCTGTGTGTTAAGGGTCACACAGGTGTGGGTTGCAGGGGGGTCACACAGTGTCCGGTAGTCTTCCTTCCTCTGGGGTCTCACAGTCTTCGCTCTTCTGGAGTTCCATGGTAGGTGGCTGGCTGTTGTTCTTCCCGGGTCTCTTCCCGGCCCCTCTCGCGGTGGACCAATTCTATCTTCTATATCACTGATTCTGTGATCTGTCTCTTCAACTCTGTTGTGTCACTCTATCATGTTTACACCATCAGAAACCTTAGACCTCATATATTGGACCATTGTTTCTTGTTTTTGCAGTGTGTAATGCTTCATGTGTTTTATTTGCATTGTTTTGGATTTTTTTAAATTCCTCTTGATTTTTGTTTGCAGTGTCCTGTAATTCATCCAGTTTGTTTTTTATCCATTGAAAATATTCAATCCTTGTTCTTTTAAATTCTTTGTCTGAAAGTTCCATCAGATTTTCTGACTTTAGGAAATCCATTGCTACTGTGTCTTTTTTGGGGGGGGTAATACCTTGCTTTGGTTTTGTGGGGCAAGTGAAGTACCCTGCTTCTTTTGGGACATTGATGTGGTAGAGGTTTTCATGTCTGAGGTGGTAGCTGGTTTTTTATTTGACATCACTGTTCCAGGGGAAGGTTGGGTAGGAACATAAACAGATGCATGTAGGCCCTAGGGCCCCAGTGGGGGCAGCTGTGGGACGAACCCTGGCTGGGCCCTCCCTCGTCTGTCCTTGCAGGCTTTCCATCACCAAAATCCAAGTTTTTAAAGATGGTGCTACCCCACTGACCACTGGGACTGATAGTTCTATACTTGTGTGTTTTAGGTATAGGGGACGGGGGTGGCTGTGGGCAGAACCCTGGCCCAGCCCTCCCTTGTTAGTCCTTGCAGGCTTCCTGCCAAAATCCATGTTTTTAAAGATGGCACTACCCCACCAACTGCTGGGATTCATAGTTCTGAACCTGTGTGTTGTGGGCAGAACCCTGGCCCGGCCCTCTCTCTTCTGTTGTCTCTGGCTTCCATCCGAAATCCAAGTTTTTAAACTTGGTGCTGTCCGACCAACTGCTGGGACTAGTAGTTTTGTACCCACGTGTTGTAGGTAGAAGGGATGGGGGAAGCTGTGGGAAGAACCGGGATTACTTTTAACCACATTAAGAAACCATTAAATACAGTTTTGAACTTTCTATGCCCTGATAACTATTCAAAGGCTGTTATGTTAGTTCTGGTAATACATGTTTGTGGAAAATATGTGGAACATATGCCATGAAAATAATATACTTAAACCTGATATTTATTCTATAGTAGACTCAATTGTTAAACTAGTTCTAAACCATAATGATTTTCTTAATGATAAAACTATGACAAACTTAGTTTCTCTTTTTTTTATAGAGTCATACTTCATTTCATATTACAGCCTATGTATTAACAGTGATAGTCTTCCTTAACCTTTGGTCAGCAAAATAAAGATTGATATTCTGAGTACTAAAAACCCTGATTACGAGTCTAAATAGAAACCTGGTATATTTTACTAGTAGTTGTTTAATCTATTGCATAATTGTTAAAGAAGATTAAGAAGGATAGGGTAAGATATAGTTTATTTTAAAGCATCAACATACTTTGATATAGTGGGTGATTTTGTGTTTTGTTAATATGTAGTATTTGTTCATTAATACTCTAGATCTGTAAGATGGTCTTTAGTTAGCCCTCAATCTTTTATAAAAGTGTTCTGATAGTGTAGTACCATCTGCCATGTTGTGCAGCTAATGGAGAATGTGATGATTAAAAGCCATCAGTGGCTGTGCTGAAGGATGGTCAGTTTACTCCCATAAGATTTTCAAGGCTTAGTAATCTAATATAGGGCTTCCCTGAATAGGAGTCAACTGAATGGTATTGAGTTTGCCTGGTTATAGCTTATGTATAAGAAAATATAACCATGATTTATAAACCAATAACAAAAACTAAATAAACCCAAACAATAATGTCACAATATTAAGATGACTTATGACAACAGCCACATGATACAATATTGACATTAAATTCTACCCTAATTGTCTTGGTAACTTTTCAGCCTTGTTAAAAAGGCTGTGCCTAGCTCTAGATAAATGTAATTTTCATAGTCCTCTATAATTAAATGTCTCATATGACTGTGGGAGCTCACTGCACTCTCTCCTGGTCTTTGTTCCACATTTGGAAATTGGAAATATGATGTTTTGATTTTTGTAGAGTCATTTTTGAGAATAACTGAAGTGTTGTGGGTGGAGCATATGAGTAGTTGAGAGATGGTATGCCAGACAGAGCAGCTATTGTCACTGTCAGTGTGATGACCCAGGAAATGGAAAGATGACCACTGATATTTGCTTAGCATCTGTGTTATATATGGAAAAGATGATGAGTTGACAAAGTAATTGAGCTTTTCTTCTTTGAGTACATTCTGCAGTCCTATTTCCTTTGTGCTGGGGAAGCCTTCTCTATGTAGTCACATTTTAGACTGCTAACTTTTCCAGACTGTTGTTCCTTTCCATTGTTGTAACAAAAACTGCTCCTGTACCGCCACCCCTCCATCCCTACCCTCCACCTGACCCAGTTCTCTGTCTCCCATCTTGAGTTTCTGAGATTCACTGCAATATTTCACAGAACTCACTCACTCACCTTTGAGAGAATGGCTCACAAGTTTCTGGAAGCTGACATGTCTCCAGTCTGTGGGTCAGGCGTCAGCCTGGAAGATTTTCCACATTGACAGGTCAGCTCCCAGATAGTTCAGATAAGGGGAAGCAGCAGTAACAATGGTAACAACGACAACCAAAATATCAACATGGAGGACAATAAACGGGACCTCAATCACAGAATAGAAGCTAGAGTTTACAATACTTCACAATAGGGCACTCTGGCTACAAGATAATGTGGGCCTGAAAAAAAAATGTATCCCCCTTCTGTTTCAGTGTATAGAAGTGTTTTTGGCATACAGTATTCAGACAGTTGCCTAATTATCTCATTAATTCTTTTAGTCAACATAGAATAAGTATTTATTATACACCTGCTATGCACTAGGCATTATGATGGCATGGTTTTTTACTGAGATTCATTGTGCAATGAAACCAATAAATTGCCATCCATTCCACAGAGCATCTTGTATTCTAAGTTTGGTGAAATTATTCGTGAGCTGTCAAAAGATCCTATGCTATAATACTGTGTTTTCCCATCGTTTTGCTTTGTAGGGCTTTGTAGTGGTGGATATTAAAAGGTGATTGCAAATTCACTTTGTCAGACTTAGCACACAGTAGAACCAGATTTAGCTTCCTGTGTGCTTTGTCCCTTGAAACAAAACAAGAGCTGGCAGTCTGTCCAAAGCATGGATTAGTGCAGCTCACTTCCTGGTCCATCTGCCCTGGAAAGCTGAGTAATTTTGTACAATAAATTACAATTAAGAGTTGGCAAAAACACCTTATGGTATCATTTAGTAACAGGAGTGGTTGGCATTAGCCCCATTTTTATAATAGAAAAACTATATTTCTTTTAAACTTTTGTGAAGGTTGACTTCTCTGAGGCAAATATGATGGCAGAAACTTCCAGTTTGCTACTGTGTGAGTGAGTGGGAAGGGGTAGTCTTATGTCCTAGTAGTGTTATCTTTGAATAATTGTAACATGAATGTAAAGTGGTATGCAATCCTGACCACAGCAGCCTGGACCACTTTGTAGCTGTTGACTTGGAGCACGCTACTGAACTCTGCACCATGATCTGTCACCAAGTTACAGCTGTCCCATCTTTCACCTGAAGAGCTGCTAGTGGATTCAGACCACTAGAGAGGTTTCTTTCCTTTGGCTTAGAAGCACAACTTGCTATCTAGACTGTTAACTGCTTACAGAGTTACCACGTTGCCTCTCTGTGGATACTAGAGCTATGGTGTTAGAGTGTCGTCCTCTGGACATTGGCGCTTCATGGGAGGGAACCAGCCCTATGATACACAGGGAGGTGATGGTGAGTTGTCAAGGCTTGGAGGAAGACTGAGGCAGGACGAGATCTGTAAGAGAAATGGAGTATTATGCAGAGCCAACCAAACCAATCAGGTAGTTGTGGAACAGAGACTGAGCCCAGTCTGGGAGGCCGAGTGTGTGGGCAGGGGGATACAGGGGGACACTGTATGGACAGAGTGTAGGGTCGCATCTCTGGAAAACAGAAAGCATGGCAAGGAGTAGAAGCCACTTCAAGGGATTTTGACCACATAATGTGAGACAGCCTATCAAGAACTGAGGCTTGTACCTAGTGTACATAGGGTTCAATAACAAATAATGTCCTTTTAATATCATTGTTGTTGTTGATTGCTTTTGAGTAGAGCACGACTTACAGAGGCCTTATGAAAAAAAGGCCTGAAGCTTTTCTATAACTATTGTCATTTATCAAAGTTCATAGAGTTTCTAGAGGCATGTTGTTTAGGAAGTGAATGCCACTTCTGCTTCCAATTAACATCTTTATTAAATAATTTTCAGAGAAATGTTGATAGTCATTTGTTGCTTAGCTCAGTTTTGCAACATGAAGTAGATAAGTTTATGTTGTCTTATTCTAGACAATGCCAAAATAAGGAGATATTTATCTTCATGTGATTTTTTTAATGGATTAAAAAATATCAACCGAAGAAAATCCATTTAAATTTTAATAAACCTTTTTTTAGGGTGGTAGGATTTAGGGCAGTTGTCCCATCATTCCTTTCTCTCTTTTTTTTTTTTTTTTTTAATATGGTCAGCTGTAATTCTGTAATGGAAAGTAGCACAATTATTTATGAGGTCTCTGGATTTGACATTATTTTATTAGATTCTTAGTATTTTTAGTTATTGAACCCAGGAAATGGAAACCATTTTATTGTCCTTGAGTGTCTCATGCAGCGAGAATATCATCACCAATGAACCTTTTCTTTCCTCAGTCCTGACTCTGATCACCTTGGTGAGGACTCTAATGAGGTTCCAGTTCACTTTTAACCAGTGAGTTATAAGATATAGTCAAAGAAATTGGTCTGAAGTTGTAGGCCCTCAGCAGTTTCTAAATTCCAGAATTACGTTATATGATAATGAAAAGGCAAAACCTTCCAGATCAGTGACCTGTTGGGAATTCACCTTTACTTTCTCTCAAGCTATATGGTGCTTTCTTCCACGGAGGTGGTTTCGTGAAACCTGAAAGAGAAGCCCAGGCTGGCCATTACCCAGGCCAGAGCTCTTGTTGAGTGGAGCTCCAGAGAAAGGGAGCTCGGGCCATTGGATCACATTTTACAACAATTAGGAAAGGTTTGAGCAAAGTCGAGTTAGGGTCTACTTCAGCATCAATCTTGGTTTTCATATACAAAAGACTTTGTAAGATCCAGGCAATCAGTCCTTTCAAAATGTTTGATATTTTAAAATTTACTGTCTCAAGGAGGCAAATACAATGAAACCATTGCACTTTGTAAGCCCTCTTATTTAGTTTATGTTTGGTGTTCAGTAAGTGGTTTCCTTTACATTTGCTCTAAATTCTTGTCTTGGCAAGTAGAAACTGTTAAAGTAAAAATAATGACTAATTTTATTTTTTAAAAAAATATTTGCAACAAAGTATTGATATATTCCCCAATATATATAAATGTTTTAAAAAATAGTCTTTTTTTTTTTTGCTTAATTTCATCTGATTGTAGGTGGCATCTTAAGGGCTTGGTGGGATTAGTCAGTAAACAGTGGCTGATCATGACAGATGTGGTGAATGTTTTAACCAGAGAGGTAACAGTGAAAACCAGGATGACAGGCCCCCAGCCACGAGGAGGCCACCTTGTTGTGGACTGGGTCCAGTACTTGCATGAGGTCTCACTGTGAGACTGGTTCAGTGTGGGCCCAGCTCCCAGGATGGATGGGCCTATACTGGTGGTGGGATAGAAGGAGTGACACCAGAAATTCTGGGATAGAAACCTTCACAGAGTCCTGGTCTCTAGTAAGATCGTAACTGGCCTGCACATGGGCAGTAGAGGGGTGGTTAGCAGCCCTCCTGACGAAGGTGCTCTTGCCCAGAATGGTGAGCAGCACTCACCGCTGATTTTGTGGTCTTTGGCTCTTGGTGGGTCCTGGTGTTGGATGAGCTGGCTCAGCCCACTGGGAGGTTAGTGGTACATAACATTAAAGGATTCCTCATCAGAAACCACTTGGGAATTCTCAGGGACTGGAGGGCCCTGGCTCACCCAGTACCCATCTTGCATCTCAAGATCTTCTTTAAGCATCCTAAGACTATCATTGCCCATGAAATCAAGGAAAAATACTGTGAGGGTTTTTTTGTCTTCTTTTGTTTAGTTATTAAGTCAAAACAAAATTCGATTACTGTGGATTCTAATTCAACTCATGACAGCCTCTGATGTACTGGAGTAGACTGAACTCTCTACGTTTTCAGTAGCAGTAGATGATTGAAAGTAGATCATGACACCTTTCTCCCAAGGTGCTTCTGAGTGGACCCCATACCAGTCTTCCATCTTGCCCTTCGTAGTCCCTGGGGATTTAGAATACCTGGATATTAGACCTGTTTTACTCTCTTCACTCTAGGTTAAGGAAGAAACAGAAGTTCATTCCCAGTCCCTAAGTGTCTGCTGGCATGAGGTACCTGCTCTAGGAGAGTTCCTGCATCACTGGGAGGAGGCTTCCAGGCAGGGCTAATGTACCATGGAGATAGGGGCTCAGCCTCTGAAGAAGTGATGGGGACACATGGTGCAGGTGAGAGGGTGGTGCTCCAGGATTAGGAGCCCAGACATATGTCCGCAAGGCATGAAGATGTGGTGGAAAAAAGTGACATGTGGAGGTCAGGCAAGTGGTGGTGTCTACTAGGGGGATCTGCCTAGAAGGTGTGGACTTGGGAGCTCCCCAGGCACACAGAGAGGTCAGGATGTTGCAGATGGTTCCTGGAAGTCCAGTGTCACAGAGGAGGACAGGGAGTGCTCAGGGGATGGAGACAACTCTCGTTAGGGCTCTTCAGAGAAGCAAGGAATTTGAGGTGAGGAGATTTGACTTGACTTTCTATAAAGCAAAGAGAAGATATTTCTTGACTTGAAGAGGAAACCTCAAAACATCTGATGGGGGGGCAGGGAGGAGGGCTGGGCAGGGATAAAAGTGCAACAATGAATGAATGGAGGTCCAAAATCTCTGTAAATGTTCATGAAAATTATTTATAAAAACAAAAAAAAATCTGATAGGAAAAGATTCATTGTGGAATTAAAAAAAATTTAAGTACCCAAAGGTATATGAATATGTAGGAGAATATCTTTAGGCAATTCATACTGGAAGATTTAAGTAGTCTTTTTTTTTAAGCATTCCATATTCTATTTTATTTTATTTTTCATTATTACTGAATTTTATTAGTTTTAATGAACATTTACAGAGACTTTGGGTCTCATTCATTCATTGTTACACTGTTTTCTCTACCCTCCTCCCCAGTTCGTTCTTCTTCCCTCCCCCCCGAATGTCTGTCTTAATTGTCCAATTGCCACAGTGCTTGTCAAAGTCAGTTCTGATTAATCACCTTTGTCAGTGTGTCTTTTGCCATTCCCTATCACTCCTCCCTGAGAGAGACTTCACCCTGAGTCATAAGGAAAAGGGGATGGTGTATTCTCTTAGCTACTTCCTGCTGAAAAGGGACGCTGTGAGTTTCAGGGTGAAGATCTTCTCTCACTACTCTAAAGGGCCCCTTTGGCAGTAGGAAACACATAGACTATTATGGAGATTGATTTTGGAATTTAGATGCACTGTTGTCAGTTGTGCTTAGCCGTACATGTTCATATCCTTGAAGATGTATCATGGAGGTATTGCAACCTAAAAGACACAAATTTAACTAACAAGTTAAAAGTACATGAGTCAAAAATTAACAAGCAATAATATTCCAAGTAGAGGTTCTAGTAGTGGCACAAATCAAGTTACACAGGGAAGGTGGTTCTTACAATAAAAGGCCTATAGACTAGCACTTTGTCTATTATAGTGTAGAGGTTAGGAACCACAAGATGTAGAGGCTCAGCTATGTCATTTATGGTTCTTAAGTCCTGGAGCAAATTCCATCTACCACTGGGTTGTTTTACAACTCGGAAGTTCACATGCAAGGTAGAGGTGAAGTAAGGAACTGCTTATGAGGTTTTCTGTCCATTTCAACAACTAAGAGATAGTGAGAAGAGTTGGGACCTCAGAAGGCTTTTAGGACCAATTAGTAGGCTCTGTGTCCAGGAGAAAATGAATATACTTATCAGTAATGTTAATGCTCATCCACAGCTCTTCTGGGAGGATCTAAATCGTTGAAGCGTCCTCCTTTGTTTCCAGCTGGGAGCTGGGGCCTGTCAGTCCTGTCTGCCACGAGGACCTGATGTGGGCCACGTTGGCCAAGTGTCCTTCAGAGCCACACTTAAAGCAAGTGAGTGGGAGCTTCCTCTCTACTCCTTTGCCTATCTGTTGCTCTCATCTGTGACACTGTCTACTGAAGTGGCCTAGCTTTCCACAGTGGAAGCAATTCTGACCTCCTTTACTACCTTTGGGTGGCACTGTATATGAGTAAGACTTTCTTTTCCTGACACAGACCCTAAACTGGCAGTAATAGCTGCCCCAATAATTTTGGCCATTCTCTGGTCTTTTCTCTTTCCTCTAAATCCCAGTTGTTAAAAGAGGGAAAAATTTAAGCAAATGTATAACAAATAATTTTGAACATTATAATCTTTCAAGCTTATGGCTGAAAGTATTAACAATATTATCATTTCCAATCCAGAGATATATGTTCCAATGCAGTACCTATTTTCCATAAATGGTTTTGGTAAGAGGAATGTTGTAAATGTGGATACATTTCCACTATTCCTCCTCCATGCCACGATACAGTGTTATTAGCTTGAGCAGTTATAAATCCATTGCCATCCTTACTCTAACTTAATTCTTTTTGTTTTAAGTTTAAATTTGTTATTAATTTCAGTGAAAATTTACAGAGGCTTTGGATTTCCATTCATTCATTGTTGTATTAAATAGTCTTTTGGTGGTACAAATTGATAACATACTCAGAAACTAAACAAAAGATTGAAATTTCAAGTCTAGCTAGAGGCACTTTGGAAGAAAAGGTTGGTTTACTTCTAAAAATACTGCCCCTTTTCAACCTGGTGAAGCATGTCTACTGATGGTGACAAGGCTGCCCTAAGTCACAGTCATTGTGACAACTGTTGGTGCCCTGGTGATCGGAAGCTGTGCTGCCAATCTGGAGGCACACAGTTCAAATCCAGTAGCTGCTCCGCGGGAGAGAGATGGACAGTCTCCTCCCTTATGATTATGCTCTCTCTGAAATCCATTGAAGCCTCAGCTATGAGTTGGTTCCAACTGGACAGCTCCACACAACAGCCATTGAAAATGTGGTATCTGTGGGACACGTGAGTATTTTTGCACTTCCGTGTGTGTATGTGTCTATCTTTCTTGTCTGAACAAAAACAATGGAAATAAGATGAAGTGTTAAGAGTTATTAAGTCTAGGTGAAGTGTATATGTGTACCTTTTAAACTACTTTTTCAACTTTTCTTTAATTTTGAAATGGAACACAATTTGTAACACAAATGTGAGAAAATAGAAGTCATATGAGTAAGGTACACTAATTCCTGTTTAAGTTTTCTAATTTTAATTCATTTTGTGAAAAATGCTGTTTTATTAAATTGCATTGAAAATATTTTCAATGACAGAACTGAAGTTGACCTGGGCCCTTCCTTTCTGAGCAGCCTGACACTTCTGTGGTAATGGCTGGAGAGAGTGGCTGAATGGACATACTGACCTAACACTGACTTGCAGTGATTAATTTCAGAAGGTGTAATTTAAAGACTTTCTAATTAGAGCAAATATTTCACACTGTGCTTTTCTGCCTCCTGGGTATCTCAAATATAAAAATATTTATTGGTAGGTACTTTGGTGGTTAGTAAAAACTTCGTAAGAAGTCTCTCAAAGATTTATTAAATTATGTTTTGGGGTACATGCTTTTACTCTTGGAATCCTGTCCATAATTTGGTGTTAAATATAGAAAATTCCTGCAGATCTTTTGGCAAAATACTCTGTATGATTGTACAAGTGATCTTTAACTAACTGATGTTTTATTCTGGAAGACTGTGATAAATTATATCTTAAAGTGGTATTTAAGAGCTTTAGTGCTTGTAAGAGAAAAATCAGGAGACGAATTGCATTGGGAAAGTCAGCTGTGAGGGACCTCTCAAGAGTACTGAAGAGCAATGATGTCACACTGGAGACTAAGGTACGCCTGATCCAGGCTATAATCTTTGCAGTTACGTGCTATGTATCAGAGAGTTGGACAGTGAATAGGGATGTTAAGAGAATTGATGCCTTTGAGCTGTGATGCTGGAGAAGAATGTTGAATATACCATGGACTGCTAGGAGAAAAAACAGGTTTGTCCTGGAGAGGGTGAAGACAGAATGTTCCCTGGAGTCAAGGATTCTGAAGCTTCGTCTGACATACTTTGGGCATGTTGCAAGGAGGGACTGGTCCTTGTAAAGGGACGTCATGTTTGGAAAAGTGGAGGGATGGTGCAGGAGAGGAAGACCATCGGTGAGATGGATCGATTCTGTGAGTGGAGTGGTGGGAATGAGTGCATTTGAGATGGCTAGGCTGGCACAGGATAGAACTGCGTTTAGGGCTCTTGTACATAGGGTCACTATGAGATGCACATAACAACAACAACAAGAGAAAAAAGTAAGACCATTTCATGAATTGTCTGAGGACTTTCATACTGTCTCTATCTGGTGGGCAGACAAATGGGAACAACGGATGCTGCTGCTATAAAGTGTTGAATCAGGAGTGGGGACAGCATAGTACTTGATAGGACTTCACTGTCAGTGCGTTTTTAGACGACCAGTCCTTACTTGTGTGCTCTAGCCTCTGCCACACAATATTGTTTCTTAATTTCATTGTTCCTTGCTCCTATTAGGGAACATCAAAGATATAGCTTCTATGTTTATTCTGTGAATCATAGACAATTGAGATTTTAGAAATCATTGATGTAAGACCTAGAGTCATGGATTTGGTATAATCTAGTGACTTTTTACTTTACATTTCTCTCCAAAAACGACTGGAAAAGCAGAGATCAGCAGAGAACTACCAGAAGTCCAGGCTGGATTTAGAAGGGGTCGTGGTACTAGGGATTTTATAGCTGGTGTTAGATGGATCTTAGCGGAAAGCAGAGAATACCAGAGGAATGTCTGTGTTTCATTGACTATGTAAAGGCATTTATTTGATTGTGTGGATCATAACAAACTGTGGCTGACTCTGAGAAGAATGGGAATCCCAGAACACTTGATCGTGCTAATGCGAACCCTATACTT
>NW_006399847.1:10461523-10463249 GCF_000299155.1 Elephantulus edwardii
TAGGGTCACTATGAGTCGCAAGCGACTTGATGGCACATAACAAACAACAACATGGGGTTGTTTGTTGTTAAATGCTGTCGAGTTGTAGACGACTCATAGCAACCTTATAAAAGAAAGACCCAGACACTCTTTCTTTAGTATAGAGAAATGTATTTTCGGTGGTCATCTTGGTAAATGATAAAATCCCATTCTTTCACATGACTTTCTTTTTCCATCTCTATTGAATTACAACTCATCCTCTTAAACACACACCTTGTGAACAGTGCTGTCTCCTTAATTTAACTGTACAAACACTGTTACCTCTGTTCCCACTGGTGGCTGGACTGACTGGGGAGTGACAGGCTGCAATTTGCCAGCAGGTCAGCAACTGAGCTGATGATAGTGACCTTTCTAGAACTGCAATCAATGCTAGTTATTTGGGAAAAAAATGATACAGTTTGGATTTTTCAGTGGGTCACTGAATCAACTTATCATTGACATGAGAATTTGTTACTTGACAGGAATGCTAATTTAGTTGAATTTGTCTAGGTCTTGCTCTTGTGAAAAGGTGTTTGCCATTTGTAATGGCACAAATTAGTGTAAACAATTGCTTTTACACTTCAAACAAAGGTTTTTAGAGTCCATTTTAAACAAAGCATTATACTGACTTTGACAGTATTTACTGTATTTAATGTAGATTTTGTTTCTTATTTTTTTAAGAACCAGTTTAAACAGATGACCTTTGTTGTTATATTTGAATAATGCATATGTGTATGTGTGTGTCTCCATGAATGGCTTGAAGTGTGTTCTCTGAGATTAATGAATACATGATCCTGTAGGTGAATCCTTTGAGGAAAGATGTGGTGGTGAGCTCAACAGCCCTCAGAGGTACTCCTGATTGTTGTTAACAATCTTGTGAATTGAAGGCCGTCAGCTGTCACCTTCTGAATCACGGTAGTGCTATGTCTGTCCCTTTGAGCTTCATATGACCAAGTGACCTGTCTTGAGCAATATTAAAATCACTTAGAATGCATAAGGTTACATTGTATTAGTCTTCACAGTCTCCATATATACCAGTAAGTCAAAGAGGAATAAAAAAATCAAGTTTCGTCTTCATATGGTTAGGAAATATCTTAATGTAGTAGGCTTCCAAAACGTCTCAGGGCTCTGCAGAAGATGCTTTGAGAACAGCTTATTTACCCAACCTTAGCAGGTAAGCCTACCATGGTGATTTCCAATTAAAGACTTGGAGAAATCTGGAAGGAATAGGAAGAATGGGGGAGAGTATTTTGGAAATACTGTACAACAAAGACATAATTAACTTTTTCTTTTTTTATAAATATGTTGTTGTTGTAGTTGTTATGTGCAATCGAGTCGTTTGCAACTCATAGCAACCCTATGTACAACAGCCCTAAACCCTGCTCTATCCTGTGCCAATCGCATTGTCCCTGACACACCCATCCCGATTACCCCAGTTACTGAAACAATCCACCTCATAGGGGGTCTTCCCCTCCTGCACTGTCCCTCTACTCTACCCAGCATGATGTCCCTCTCTGAAAACCTGTCTCTCCTTAAAACAGGTCCACAGTATATCAGACGAAGCCCCAGAATCCTTGCCTCCAAGGAGCAGCCTGGTTTAACCCTCTGTAGGATGAATCTGTTTGTTTTCTTGGCAGTCCATGGTACATTCAATACTCTTCTCCAGCACCACACTCAAAGGTGTCAATTCTCCTTCTGTCCTCCCTAG
>NW_006399847.1:10466079-10471932 GCF_000299155.1 Elephantulus edwardii
GCCAAGTCCCTTCAGAAAATATCTTCCATTGTCCAACCCATGATCTGACAGCTTCTATCTTAAGCTTTGTTGGCTTCTGTGATTCCAAACACGTCAACTGCTGACATTTTTTTTTTTATTTTGACCAGTGTCTCTTAAGTTTAATTGTACTGTCTCCAAGGGAAGGTGACTGGTCTTGTAGAACTGTGCAGATTATGTTTTCCTTTCTGCCGGTTTTTCTGTGTACCTGAAAGATGCCTCTTTGCTATTTTCTGAGGTGACCTTCCCCAGTGCGCAGCTTCCCGGCTTCCCTTCCACCCAGGAGCACGTTCTCTTGCAGGTCCCTCTGTTCACCTGAACGATGCCTCTTTGCTATTATCCGAGGTGACCTTCCCCAGTGCACAGCTTCCCAGCTTCCCTCCGCCCAGGAGCATGTTCTCCCGCCGGTACCTGTTTATAAATATAGCAATAATTTATTCCTATTAATAAGATATTTTCTCATGTTGACAAATAGTAATTTAACCAGAGTATTCAATGCAATGCCATTATATAATATTATGCTGCATAAAGCTCTTTGGAATATTTACAGATACTACTAGTTCTGAAAAGTTTGAAAGTGTATATGAAGTTACTTGCTTTAGCCACTGTAAAAAAAAATCACCGTGATATATAAACTATAAAATCTCATTGCCTTTGAGATAGATAGTACGATGGAAAATGACTCACCATTGGCCTTCTGACCAAGTGACTTGCCTTGAGAATTTGAGTCTCAAAATCTTAAATCTTAACAGGAGGACACCACCCAGCTTTCTCTTTAGGAACTAGAAGCTAATGATAGATTTTAGCTGCCACTTCTTATTAGCAGCTATTATAGATTTGAACCTCACCATCTTCTGGTTCACAGCACATCAGGCTAGGGACTATGCCACCAGGCTCTATATTTATTTTTTAGTATCTCATTTCCAAAAATATTTCTCCACTCCATACAAATGCAATAGCCTTTAGCAATGTAATTCCTATTCCCTCCACTTTGGTAACTATTACTAAATTTTGGTCTCTTTTCATTTGCCCACTCTAGATATTTCATTCATGGGGTGGGGGGAGTCATTTGATCTTTGTGTCTGAGTAATTCAGTCAGCATAACGTTAGGTTCATGCTTGTTGCATTTCAGAACTAAATTTCTCTTTATGACTAAAAATTGTATTTATATTATATACTTGGCTGCTCCTCATTCTTTTTACTATTAGATAAAAGTTGTGTTGAGCATTGGATTGTGTTTGAGTTTGTTCTAGAACTTTGTTCAAGTAGGATTTATACTTAATTACTTGAAGATTATACTTAATTACTTGAAGATTAGGCTGCTTGGATATTAGAAGGTTGGATAAAGCAAATTGTTTTAACTTTTTCATCTAAATTTAGTCAGTAGTACTGCATCTGAGATTTTTAACTGTGGAACTGTTGTATATAGTCGACATAAAGTACTTTCAGCAACTTTTAGTGGAAAATGTATAGTGACACGATGATACCATGATGTTTTGGGTAAACACCAAAGTTGTGCTTGAGAGAAATTGCATATAGAATGGTAATGGATCTGTTCGTGAATATCTCACATATGCTCACTTATCTGTGATAGTACACGTACTGGCAAAAAAGCAGAGATTCTAACATAATTCATTTAATTCTGAAATAGGAATCTGAGCTGAATATTCTAATATATAAAAGACATAGTACATAAATATTTCTGAGTTCAGTGTTAATATTTCCCCAGGAAAGGTTTCCAGATTCATGTTTAAGCTTGAGGAAGGAGATACAGAAAGGTGGCTTAGCTCTTCACTTCTCTCTTTTCAATAAACACTTTGTTAAGCACCTACTGTTGGTAGATACAGGGAGCTCTGGTAGTTTGTGCATCTGTGTGTGCACTGATGCTAAGGGAATAGCTTGTTGTTTGAATCAGCAGCCTGTCTATGGGCTTGTGCTGTCTCCTCTGGCAAAAATATACAGTTTCGGAAACTCAACAGAGAGTCACTGTGAGTTGGGATGGACTCAGTGGCAGTGCCTTTGGGTTTGGTGGAGAGATGAACTTTCTGTTTTGTATGAAATGAAGAAGGGTCTATCAGTGTTTCGTTGATTATGCAAAGGCATTTGACTGTGTGGATCACAACAAATTGTGGCTGACTCTGGGAAGAATGGGAATCCCAGAACACTTGATCGTTCTAATGCGAAACCTATACTTGGACCAGGAGGCAGTCGTCAGAACAGAGGAAGGCAACACTGCATGGTTCAAAATTGGGAAGGGCGTACGCCAGGGATGCATCCTATCTCCATACCTTTTCAACCTGTATGCAGAACAGATTATCCATGAGGCTGGGCTCTATGAGGAGGAATGTGGGGTCAAACGTGAAATGTGGTGGTGGACAAACCTGATTACTTGAATAAATTTATATAGGAGTGTGGGGTTTTTTTAACTTTTTTCAATCTAGAAAAGTATCTCTCAAACTATTGTTGATTCCCCCCCCCCCTTTTACTCTCAATTTTTACTTGTTTTTTTTTTTTCGGTTGTGATGTGAGCCAAGTGCACAAAACATTGATTTTTTTTCCATTCAATCTTTGATATACGTTTTTGTTTTGTAACATTAACTGCAGAGCTCACAATGTCTGATTATCACCTCACTGCACATTGCTATCCCTGTACCAGCCTTAGTGATTGTCATCTGTTTATTCATTTTCAATCTCCTCTCTCCCTCCCAATCGCTGCTAGCATCCAAGAATGATTCTATCTGTGTATAACCTTTCTTTAGATTTTTTTAAGTGGGGGACAGTATTTACTCTCTTGTGACCAATTTATGGATTATTTGATGTTGTACAGTGTTATTTGATGCCTTTATTGCTCTCTAATGTTGCATGGTAAACCATTGTGTGCTTACTTTAGTTTTTTAAAGCATTTAATAGACATCTGAGTTGTTTCAATCCTTTGCTATTATAAACAGTGTTGAAATAAACATGGGTATGAGGTTATGCCTTTTCAGGCATGTGCACATCTCTTATTTCTTTAGGATATATACCTAGTCGTGGGATTGGTGGGTCAAATGGTCTTTTTGTGTTCAATTTTTAAGGAATCGAAAAATGACTTTTAAGAATTAGAAATTAGAATAGGATAACGTTTTACAATAATTTTAAAACTCAACAATGTAACAACTGAACAGAAACAATTTTGACAAAAAGGCAGTATTCCTTAAGAAAGTAGTGGTATTCTTAATAATATAAGGCCTACTCTGGAGCTCTGAGGGCCTAGTGGCAGGCTGCTTTGCAATCCTGAAGGCATACAGTTCGAGGCCACTAGCTTCTCTGCGGGAGAAGGATGGGCAGTCTCCTCCTGTGCGATTTACTGCCTCTGAAAACCATCTGGAGGTTCAGTTATGGGCTGGTTCCACTTGACAGTATACAACAACAACATAAGGCCTACTCTGTAATATGAAGATTCCATTTACTACTCTATTGCTTTCAATAGAAATAATAAAGCAATAGGTGTATATCCTAAAGAAATTAGAGATGTGTACATGCCTGAAAAGGCATAAACTCATACCCATGTTTATTTCAACATTGTTTATAATAGCAAAGGATTGAAACAACTCAGATGTCTATCAAATGCTTTTAAAAACTAAAGTAAGCACACAATGGTTTACCATGCAACATTAGAGAGCAATAAAGGCATCAAAATAAAGAAATAATAAAGTAATAATTAATGAAAGACATTTGACTTCATAAGTTAAATGATTATTACACAAATGTCCCTTGACTTAATAATTGAATGAGTTCTGGATGTAGAACACATCCATATTCAGTATGTCTTCTTATATGGATCCTTGTTTTAAGATTAAAATGTTTTTGAAGAAAAATTAAACACTTTGGATTTTGTCTTAAGGACATAGGAACAATAAATATGTATCTTTGCTAGAGTTATTATTAGCGTCTGTTAGAAATAACTCCCCAAATTTGAGTGGGTTGGGACTGTAGGATTTAGTTTTCTTTCACTTAATGGCCTAATATGGTTCCAAATTGGATAGTTGGAGTGGCTAGGGTGGAGCCCCAGTCTGGACAGGTGTCCAGGATGAAGAGGCAGCTTCCATCTTTAACATGTTTTCTCATGTTGAGATTGTTCTCAAGCTCATGTCTACATGTAGAAGGGCTGCTATGAACCTGACACGGTTGTGGTGTACATTCACTTGGCAAGATCAGAACCTCATGCTCCCTACAATTTAAGAGAGGCTCGGAGTGCAGTTTATATGAATGCTTGAGAGGAGGAAGAACTGAGTGTGCAGGACGAGCTGTAAGCTTCTGCCATGCATGGCAGAGATTTCTGAAGTCAGCACAGGAACTAAGCAATTTCTAGTATTTAAGAAAGGCCATAATCCTGGTAAATTTTTGCAAAGGAAAAGAAGCTTAAATAAAATCAATAGCCTGTTTATTTTATTTTGAAAATTAATACTGATTTTTTTTCAGTGATTGTGAAGAATTAATCCACAACTGCTAGATCGCATAGAACTAGACCTGAGTCTAGTTTCAGCTTTAATTTATTTAACCCTGACTTAATAATTTTATAAAACAGTTCTTTTCCTGCCTTAACTCTGATAATTTCTCAGGTATCAGAAAGATATATGGGCATATGGTGCTACTTAATTCAGCAAAGTAAATATCATTGAATAAATGTCAGCTTTCCCAGTGAAATTAACTGCATATAACCACTCTGGATAATATATTTATTAAAAAAATCAATATTAAGACTAAACAGATTTTTAATAATCTCAAGGAACTTCCTAATAAAACATACTCCTAACTCATAATTTAAGACAGTTGATACCAATAGACTTTACAGATGATATCATCATAATTCTTGCAAATTGTTCTTCAGAGTGGAGTGGTGCGATGTATATAATTCCGGTTTGGCTTTGTGTCTGGGAGATGTGATTTACTGCAGTGGTTTGTAAGGACTGCTCTGCTCCCCTCTCCATGCACTGAAGTTCAGAGCTGTGCAAAGCACTTGGCACTTCTTTTTTTCATTTGGTTTGGATACTGGCTTGCTTGTTGCTTTCTTGTCTTCCATCTCTATGAAAACAGTGGTTCTTAACTTCCTGGCACCTCTATTTATTTTTTCAAACTTAAGGTGTGTTAAAATAACATAAAAATATTTAAAAATTTTCAAAAGTCATATTTGATATTAACAAAAATTAAAAAACCCACACACCCACCAGCTCTGCTTCATGCTGATCTCAGTTCTCCATTGCTGCTGCTGTTCTAGTCCAGATCCCAGGATGACTGTGTAGGAGTCTCTGGACTAAATGCATGAGAGCTTGGCTCCACACTTGTACTTCTTTCTTGGTAGTAGCAAAATTCACCCCTTATGTCTCTTAAACCTGCTCAATCTAAACCTAGTGTGTTGGGAAGACTGACCAGTCCTATCATGACTGAAGTGTACAACTTGTTTGCATGCTCCACACAAAGCATGCTGTTCATCTCATACACATCACTAGCATAGACCCTCTCAACCGTGTGACTGAAGTTGAAGGTGATGGCTATCAAAGACACTTTAAAAATTTAATCTACTGTATCACATTCAGTCTGGTCGCAGCTGAGACCAGGCACCACAGAGGACCTCCACAATAGCTTCTGACACGCCTCCAGGTAACAAGCCCCAAGGCGGAGCCTAAACACAATCTATACAGGAGTTCTACAGGACACATCCCCTTCCCTTCGGAGACAGTACAAGTAAACTTAAGAGACACTGGACACAGGAAAAAAATCTCTTTGGGACATTAATTCTGAAGGCATTTGGTAGAAGTGAAGTGGTATCCTGCTGGAGGGTGGAGCTGGGAAATA
>NW_006399847.1:10472032-10472494 GCF_000299155.1 Elephantulus edwardii
TCGTACATGAAGAATGCTAAAGATCGTTACAAAGGATGAAAAAGAAGAAAAGAACAAGAGGGATGTCAGATGAGATTCTGGATATTGCATTAGAGCGCTGAGAAGCCAAAGCTAAAGGAAGAAACCAAGAAATCGAAGAGCTAAACAGAAAATTTCAAAAGGCAGCCCGGGATGATAAAACAAGATACTATAATGAAATGTGCAGAGAGCTGGAGTCAAAAAATCAAAAGGGCTGAACTCGCTCAGTGTTTCTTAAGCTGAAGGAGCTGAAAAATAAATTCAAACCACGGGTGGCAATACTTAAGGATACTTTGGGCAGTATATTAAATGATCCAAAAAGTATCACGATAAATGGAAGGAATACACGGAGTCACTGTATCAGAAGGAATTGGCTGGCACAGAAGAATTTCATGAAATGACATATGAGCAAGAGCCTATGGTGATGAAAGAGGAAGTTCAAAT
>NW_006399847.1:10472594-10479666 GCF_000299155.1 Elephantulus edwardii
AGATTCATCCTGGAGAGGGTTAAACCAGGCTGCTCCTTGGAAGCAAGGATTCTGGGGCTTCGCCTGACATACTTTGGACATGTTGTAAGGAGAGACGGGTCTTTGGAGAGGGACATCATGCTGGGCAGAGTGTAGGGACAGCGCAGGAGGGGAAGACTCTCTATGAGGTGGATTGATTCAGTAACTGGGGTAATCGGGATAGGTGTGTCAGAGGCAATGAAATTGGCACAGGATAGAGCAGGGTTTAGGGCTGTTGTGTCGCTATGAGTCGCAAACGACTCAACGGCACATAACAACAACAAAAACATCACATTCAGATTTACAAAGTGCATCACTATTTACTTTTCCCTCCTCTGTTTTTTAATTAATATTTTATCAGTCATATATATCGTTTCATGCATGTACATTTTGTTTTATATAGTCTTTCACTTACATTATATTTCACTAATTTATGTTGTAGAGTTTCATTCATAATTACTTTAGTAAAAGCGTGTAAGCCAATTACTTCATGCTTCCTGCCCTAATAGCCCCCTGTAAGGGGAACTATCATTGGTTGATATCAGTGAAGATATAGTCATTTTCTGATTTATCGATCTTTATCAAAGCAGTACTCTCATCTCTTTTGCTGAAGGATCTTCTTTTCAACTTGCGATCTTTGAGCATCTTTATCCACAAGCAAAATCCAATCCTGAGTAAGTCATCAGGTTGCAGCAGTTGACCCTAGGTCACTCCATGGACCATTTTCTCTTCATCTGATTGAGTTCTGGTCAACTCATCCTCAGCCATTTGTAGCTAGGCTCAAATGAGCAGCAACCACAAGCTCAGCAGCCCACATTTTCAGACGTGTTGTTTTCCTGTTGAGATTACCTTGAAAGAAGGCAAACACTTAGGGCAAAGAGGTATAGAAACAAGACTCTGGCAGGTGAATATGTACCTCATATGAGTAGAAAAGTAGGTCATGGCTGGATCACACTGCTTCAGTGTACACTCTGCACTCGTGTGTTAACGGTATTATCCATAATAGGTGTGTTATATGATCATAGTTGTGCAGTCAAAGTATTTATATATGAAGCATTTAAAAGAATAACATTTAAATATTTTATCTTGGCACTTCTTATTTTTACTTTGTTAAGAACCTAAAAAAAAAAAATCGAATCAGCATGCTTCTCTCTGACCCCTGATCTGCCCCATACTAGCTGTTCTGTGGGTAAATCTGGATGTGGCATTATGGCCAGGTGCAGCCAGGTAAGGCTATGACTCTCTGACTGAGCTGGAGTATCTTCATTTACTCTACCAGGGCTACATCATGGATTGTAATGCAGGCACCAGTTATATTTTTAAAAAGAAAATTGTTCCTTCCTCTCACAAGGCCAGAAGTCTGCCAGTGCTACTGCAGCATACACTAAGCCCCTTGGTTGCACACAGCGATCCTCTGCTGACAGGTCATGTAGGCATTCATTGTTCTTCCTTTTGTACATGTCTGGTATTCTGTTGTCATTGTATTTGGTGTTAAATTGGTGACCAGACTGTCACTGATGTGGCATTCAGCCATTAGATGACTTTGCTTTCTCTCCCATCCTAAAATGTTTCATCAGCTTTTCAGCTGATCCTCCTTGGCTCTTTCAGTGGGATTCCTTTACCTTTCTGAAGAGTACAATTTTGTATAGAACTAATGTGGTTCCAGGTGCTTTGCTTTTTTTTTTATGATAATATTATTACTTTTATGTAGTAGGCTTAATAGTTTTTCTAGACAATCCCTATGGAGTTACCAGAGATACCACTTTGAAAGGTTGTAGAATATTCCTAAACTTCATGATACTGTTTGTCAAATAATTAATAAAAGGATTGTTTTAAAAAGGAAAACAAAAAATCTCCTTCAAACTTAACACTGTCTATTTAGAACCGACTGATAGCTCACCTTCCAGTGGGTTTTTGAAAGCTGTAAATTACACATGAGGAAATTGCTCATCTTTCTCCATGGAAATCTGGCTTACCTTCCATTTCTACTTCTTCTTTTTGACATATTGTATGAAATCATTACTCTGCCATATATACATGTACCAGCACACACTAGCTTACATTAAATAATTGTCTTATTTTTCTTAGTCACTAAGATATTATTGTTTTAAACTATAGGGTTTGCTACTCCTGTTTTATAAACCACTTTGGAGGCCTGGTTCCATCTTCCCAGGAGTGAGCTAAATATTTACATCACACAATTGTAACAAAGACAGAAAGATTTAACTGGTGGCCTTAACAACATGTGAATAAATATATGTGAACTGACCTGAACTGTTGCCTGGCTGAACCTGGCAGGGAGAGCTGGTCTGGGGCTGTGGACAGCAGTGTACTGTCATCTTCCTGATCACACTTGGAATGTAGTGTACTTTACAGACTCCTCAGCACTGGTTTTGAAAAAAAAAAATAAACATAACATGTATAAAATTTTGGGTAAAATAAAATTTAAAAACACCCAAGCAAACAAACAACCCAAATAACCCTGTAGTATTAGGTGATTGAGTGTACTTTAATCATATAGATGGCTCAGAAAGAGGAGGAGGAAAGGTACACTTAGGCTCCACATTTTACCTACCTTCGTCTGAACAGTTCATCTTGTAACCTGGGTAAAGGTGGACAGAGCACATTTCTCAAGTATATCCTAGTGGGTAAGTAGTGTCAGCCCCCCCAAATGAGTGTTTCTCATCCCTTGGCCAGTCACTGAAGAGGAGAAAAGGGTAGAGGACATTGCATCCTATATGGTTAAGTGGAAGCACTTGGTCTCTGTCAACAGAATTCATCACCAGTCCCAACAAAGTGTTCACATGTCTGATTCAGTCATTGAATCTGGTACATTGATAATGAGAAAGCCATGCCCAAGAAGGACTTTTCCATGTTCCTTCTTCTACTGTAACTGCATTTTATGTGCTCTTGTTGGTTGCCATCCAGTTGCCTGAGACTCACGCCAAACTTAATTTGACAAAAGGAAGTGCAGCTAGTCATGTGCTATCTTAATAATGGTTTGAGTCCATTGTTGAACACATTATGTCAGTTCATCTTACAGGGAGTACCCCCTCATTCTTGCTGATCATTTGCCATACATGATGACCTTTTCTAGGACTTGGTCTTTTGTGATGATGTCATTCATGTCTACATTGACTTTGTTTGTCCCCATATTACTGTTACTGACTAGGAGGCAACTCCTACTTCAAATTAATGTTGATGTTGTGGTTAGTTAGGTGCCATATTTTCCACTCCTACTCATTGTGACCCTATGAACAACAAATCTGAATCCTTGCCCAGATCTGATCCGACATCATCCTCACAATCTCTTGACATGTTCAAGAACATTGTTACAGTCACCTTGTCAATATATCTTGTTTAGATCCTATTTAGGGTCTTCTTCCAAGAATGGGTCCTTCCTGACAACATGCTCAAATTAAAATGACATTTCACCATCTTTGCCTGTAAGGAGCACTCTGGTTATACTTCTCTAGGATAGATTTGCTCGTTCTTTTGGCTATCCCAGATAGTCAGTACTCTTGTCTATCACCATACTTTAAAACCATTGATTTATTTGTTCTTTGTCTTCCCTGGGTCCAACTTTCATATGCTTAGGATGTAATTGAAAACACCTTGACTTTAATCAATATTGTACCATTGTCTTAAAATGACATCCATATTCTTTGGTACTTTGGAGAGATACTTGACAGTAGATTTTCCCAATGCAACACATCTTTTGATAGCTTATTTTTTTCCCTTTTTTAAAAAAAAGTTATTTTAGTGAAATTCTCAGAAATGTTGACTTTTCATTCATTCCTTGATATACATTTTCCTCCTCTCCTTCTTCCCTTAACCAATTCACTTTGTAATGTATGTCTTTCCAAGATTTTTAATTATCATATGTGTAATCACCCATTCCTTTAAGATAGTCCTTTCCTGCACCTATTCCAGTGCAGAATTCATTATCTCTTTTTCCTGTTTTCTCCCTATCAGTCCTATTTTTAGAAGAGCAGTCTTATGCAATATTTGCCCTTTTGTAATTGAGAGATTTAATTTAGCATAATGTAATTCAGTCTCATCCATATTTTGTAGTCTTCTACAAATACATTGTTGTTTTGTTTTTTTTTTTTCATTATACATAATATCCTGCCTTTGAATGTACAAGTTTTTCTATCCTTTAGTTTGTTGATGGGCATTTGAACTACTTCTGTGTCTTTGGTATTGTGAATAATACTATAATATGCCTGACTCTGCATAGAATATTATTAAGGTAATATAATCAAAACCAACATCCAACATCATCTTCAATGGCTAAAGATTAACAGCATTACCTCTGAGAACAGGAATCAGACAAGAATGCCCATTCTCACCACTCCTATTCAGTAATGTATTGGAAGCCCTAGTGAGGGCAGTAAGACAAGAGAACAAAATAAGAAAGAGGCCATCAAAATTGGCAAAGAGGAAGTAAATGGTTTCTTTATTCAGATAATTTGACATTTTACTTGGAAAATCCCGAAAGAATCTGCAAGTAAACTGTTAAACACAGCCAATTCAACAATGTAGCAAGATACCAGATGAACATTAAAAATCAGTTGGATTTCTCTATGGTAGCAAAGAGAACGCAGCAAATTAAATAAGGAAAACACTACCAATTATATTAGCAAACAACATGATGAAATATTTAGGAACAAATCTTGGTTGATGGTGGATCCAAGTAGAATGAAATCCTAGATAACTTCTGTCTTTCCTCCTTCTTAGCATATTGGTGTTACATATTGGTTTAGGGTGAGAATTTGTGTTTTAGTTTTTTTATACTAGTTTATTTACAAAATTTGAATATATTGTTTTCACATTAGATCTTTAACACTGAGATGTAACACTTAGTGAAGGCTGTAGTTTTTGATGTTCAGTCTTCTTTAAATTGAGCAAAGTTATGTCATCTGCATAGAGAAAGTTGTTGTGTCTTCCACTAATTCAGATGCTTCCTGTAATTCAGCTTCTCACATGAGTTGTTCAGTACAGAGATTGGAGAAAGAACAGACCCTGACACACAGTTTATCTTATTTTAAACCATCCAGTGTACCCTTGATCTGTTTGGATAACTGCTCTTTGTGTAAGTATAGATTTTCCATTGTTGTGGTTGTTGTTGTTATGTGCCATTCAGTCTCCTGTGACTCATAGTGACCCTATGTACAATAGCCCCAAAACCTGCTCTATTCTTTGCCAAACTTATGGCCTCTGATACACCTACCCCCTATAACCACAGTCACTGAATCAATACGTCTCATCAAGGGTCTTCCTCTCCTGCACTGTCCCTCCACCCTCCCAAGCATTACGTTCCTTTCCAAGGACTGATCCCACCTTGCAGTATGTCCAGAGTATGTCAGACGAAGCTTCAGAATCTTTGCCTCCAAGGAGCAGCCTGATTTAATCCTCTCCAGAATGAACCTGTTTGTTCTCTTAGCAGTCCATGGTATATTCAACGCTCTTCTCCAACACCACAGCTCAAAGACATCCATTCTCCTTCTATCATCTCTAGTCATTTTCTGCTCTCTGATGCATAGCAAGTGATTACAAAGACCATGGCCTATATCAGGCACACCTTAGTCTCCAGACTGACATCATTACTCGTCATCACTTTGGAGAGGTCTCTTACAGCAGACTTTCCCATCGCAATACATCTTTTAATTTCCTGGCTGCTGGTGCCAGGAATGTTGATTGTGGAGCTAAGCAAACTAAAGCTGTCTACAATCTCAGCACAATTAAATGTTGTGAGATTCTCATTCTTCTCAGTGTTAACCATAATTAGTTATGTCCACACAGTCAAATGCCTTTGCATAATCAATAAAACAAACATATGGTATTTTCTGATTTCAGGCAAGATCCACCTGACATCAACATTGATATACTTTATTCCATAGTATCTTTTGAATTTAGCTTGAATTTTTGCAAGTTCCTTCTTTATGTACCATTCTAGCTATTTTTTTAATCCTTTTAGTGAGATTTTACTTGCAGGTAGTACTGATTATATTGTTCTATAATATCCATAGTCTATTGGATTACCTTTTTTTGAATAAGAACAAATATGAATCTCTTCCAATCAATTGGCCAGGTATATATATCCTCTATTTTTTTTTCTTTTTTAACCCCAACCCCCAGAGTGATAACATCTATTTCATGAAACCACAGTTTGTTTCCTATCAGTTCTTGGGGCCTTGTTTTTTGTTAATGACTTCAGTGTAATTTGAACTTTGATGGTTAGGATTCGTTCTTGTTCATGTGCTACTTTCTAAAATAGTTCAGAGTTTACCCATTCTTTTTAGTATAGAGCCTATGTGCCTCATTTTCTTTTCTTATTTTTTTGCATATTTTCTTTTGATACTTCTTGCGTCATTCAAGATATTGACCACAGAATCCTTCAGTATTCCAACTTGAGGCTTCCATTTGTTCATTAGTTCTTTCAGCTTGATTAATGCTAAGCATTTTTCTATCTCCAGGTCCTTGTATATTTCATTGTAATAGTTTGCTTTGTCTTCTTGAGTTTTCCTTTGGAATCTCCTGTTCATTTTCTTTACTTCAGCATTTCCTCTTATTTACTTCTTTTCATCCCAGTGCAAGTCTCTAAGTCTCTTCTGACATCCATTTTAGACTTTTCTGTCTTTGCAGTGACCTTTTGCTTTCCTCATGGATGATGTCATTTCACAGCTCCTCTGATATTTTGTCACTAGTATTTAGTGCATCAAATCAATTATTGAAAGAGTTTGTGAGTTCAGTTGAGATAGCTCAAGGTTGTACTTTGATGCTTAGAAACTTGTTTTAATTTCTTTTAGCTTTAATTTAAACTTGTCCTTCAGTAGTTGATGATAAATTCTGACAGCACCTAACCTGGTTGTGAATATTAATATAGAGTGTCTCCGATGTCATTTCACAGATAGGTTGTTGTTGTTGTTGTTATGTGCCATTGAGTCGCCTGTGGCTCATAGCGACCCCATGTACAACATCCCTAAACTCTGCTCTGTCCTGTGCCAATCGCACTGTCTCTGACACTACCACCCCAATTATCCCAGTCACT
>NW_006399847.1:10482719-10491942 GCF_000299155.1 Elephantulus edwardii
GGAAGACGTTTGGTGAGATGGATCGATTCTGTGACTGGAGCGGTGGGAATAAGTGCATTTGAGATGGCTAGGTTGGCACAGGATAGAACAGCATTTAGAGCTCTTGTACATAGAGTCGCTATGAGTCGCAAGCAACTCGATGGCACATAACAACAACAACAGCAACAATATATACTCTGATTTCTATGCATGTCAGGTAGTACCTTTATGCATACATAGCTTGTGTTCCTTTTTTAAAGCTATATGGAATGAATAAATTGGTAATTGTGTAAAATTCTATTTTTCGATCTATATCCTAATTTCTCTCACCAAGGCCATAGTTTCAACTTCTTGTTTTCAACTTTTACATTCCAGTCACCTGTTATTCATGTATCTTGATTGCATGTTTAATACATTTCACATTGCAAAATTTAATATAAATCCACAATTTCTTTATCTTTTACTTTGGTACTTGGTACATATATTTGAATAATCATCATAGTTACAGCTCCTTGTTGTATGAGTATGAATAGTATCCTAGCACTTACAGCACTTCACTTTACTGATCCTTGAAATGTTCATTTTGACTATGAATGCACAATTCCTCTTCAGTTTGTCATTTCCAGCAAAATAGATCATACAGTTGTCGGATTCATAAGGGCTAATGGTAATCCTTCTCAGCCCATTAATGCCTCAGATGCCTGTCTTTATAAATTCCATTTCCCTTTTTTTATCAAGTTAAAACTCTTGGTCTTTTTCCACCATCTATCATAGTATTGCTTGTTATTCTAATGGTAAGGGCTGTTGGTCTTTGATTTTCTTCTTAAAGTAATTTTGAAGTGTTCTTCACTTGCTGCAAGTAAGGTTGAGTCATCTGTGTGACTCAGGGTGTTTTTTAGTCTTCCTCCAATCCTAATGCCACATTCTTGTTCATTTAATCAGCTTCTCAAATGATTTGTTCAGCATGTAAATTAAATAGATATGGTATAACCAGATTGGTAATCTGAAAGACTGACTTGTGATTCATAATATTTATAAATCTTTCTAAGGACTCTTTTATTTGATGTATGACCATCTGTGATCTTAGTCTAAGTGATGGCTTTTTTATAGCCATTATAGTTAGCCCCCTCTGGTTTTCTGCTTCCTTAATTGCAGACACATGGTCTCGTAAAACATCAACAATGTTGGGACTAGGATAAGAGAAAGAGTGATTCCCATACTGGGCAGCAAGAATTGAGGTGAGAAAGACTTACAGAGGCAATACTTGAGGTAGACTGGAACAAGAATTTGTTGAGAGTGAGGCCCTGGTTGTGAGACCTTGGTCATGGTGATGGAAAGACTGTGGCATTGGTGTGGAGAACCTGTGGCAAAGTATAAGCAGAGGAGCCCAGAATTAAAGGCCACAGTTAAAAGGTGTGTGCTGTTCTTGCTGGGTGCTTGGAGAAGGTGACTTATGACTGCTCTGAGGCAAATCTTGCTAGATGATTTGAATGTGACTGATGAACTGAAACTGGAGCGGACTAATTGATGAATTGGTCTAAAACCTGGGCTTATATTGGCTGATATTCTTTGCCTCCCCCATTCTCAAACTTACTTTCTTAATAAATCCTGTTCTCAGTACCAAAACTATGAGTCAGCAATGAATAAACAAACCTCTTTTTGTTGGTGTGGCTCTAGAAACACCATGGGCCTGGGCTGCAGGCCTTTTAGCGGCTTTCTACTCTGGGACAGCAAGGTGCTGTGTTACTCTCTCTCCTTCTGACCCTTTCAGAGAGAGACACCCACATCTTTGTAACTCATTGTATCCTTTTCTGTTCTTTAGACAAAAGCATAAAAATAAAAACCAAACCTTCACTACTTCGTCGATCTCAGTTCATAATGACTGGGTGTGACAGGGAGAACTACCCCTGAAGATTTCTAGGACTATCAGTCTTTAGAGGAGACTGCTAGCTGCCTCCTCTTTGTCTCTCCAGACAGTTGTTGAGTTTGAACCACTTATCTTTTTTTTTTCTTAACTACTTTTGAGTAACAACCACATGCTGTTACTACAATACCACCAGGTTTCCCTGACTATCTTAGATAAGCACAGATTTGCACAGGAGGATTCACTGGTCTGTCAGTGAAAATTGTAGAGGTGGTCTTTCAGGTGAAGCTGGATTCAAGGGCTCACATACTGCCATCTCCCTCTGCCTTGCTTGATCTTCAGTCTAACAGACTTTTCCCTTGCAGAAGCAAGATGTCCAACAGCAGCTGCAGGCTGTAGTTCTGTTGTGTTAGACTCAGTAGCAAGTTTGGCCAGTATTTCAAATAGAAGTTCTAGGATTGAATCTCACTTGGACCACCTATGTCATGTTGATATTCATGAACCAGTCAATATAGCTGAGAGATGAGATGTTTTTTGGGCAGGCCAAGGAATCATTTTCTACTCTGATACTTTGGTAATCACAAAAATTTATTTTTACTTTAAAGTTAACAATATGTTTTGAGAAATTGTGGTCTTTGAACTTTATAGCCAAATCTTAGTTAAATAAAAGCATTATCTAAATTTTTGTCATATATTGCTATCCTGTATCCAAAATCTACATATAATTCTTATTCTCAGATTGCTAAGTATGAGTCTGGATTTGAAATTTTAAAATGTACATGTTTATGTTCTGTAAAACAGCAATTTAAAATTGGTACAAAAGCTTTTGGTAATTGATGTCATTTCCCTGACTTTCAAAATGTAAATATTTAATTAAACTTCATATTAAAATGAAATAAAAACTTGCTTTTATTTTACATCTCTTTTTTTCCCCTTAAGCAGCCTCCTAGCTCTTTCAGTCCCTGGCAGTTGGTTTAAATCTCCTTCCAATAAATTCTTTTGAGTCATAGTATCTTCATTTAAATACAGATGTGCTTTCAGATAATGCTGTGTTCTTTATACATTGAGCATATAATGACATCCTGCTCCCAGCGTTTCTGTCATTTGTGCTTAACATTTGTAAATGGAGCCTTTCTTCTTTTTTAAGAGCACAATTTCAGATTGAGCAAATGGAAAGAAATATATTAGAATGTGGTTGTTTCTGTGATTGGTTTTATTTATGTTAACAGTGACTGAAACACTTGGAATCACTATCCATCTTTATTATGTTCTCCTCTGAAGTGCTACCATTCTCAGGTCAACTGTGACTAACATTTCTCGGCTGATGACTTACAAGACATATCTCCAAATCTGACACTTTTCTCTAGTTCCATGTCTCTATCTTACTTGTAACCTCTCAGCTGATACACACTTTTGTGAATTTAACATTTCTAAAATCTACCTCATCTTCCTTTGCCAGAATCAGCAAGCCAGCTTCTCTTCATTGCTCTCAATGTTTATCTGTTTCTACTACTACAAAATGTTAATATTTTGGAATGATTCAAATTCAGAATCTTGGCAGTTTCTCATATTTCTTGGTCTTGCTCACTCCCCATGTTCAGTTTCAGCCTATTTGTTCCATAATGATTGCTACTGACCTATTCAGTTCCTTATAAGATTTCTGAACCTTTCCAATAACCTGCTGTGCTTCTATCTATAATCTGTTTCACTTCAATCTTGGCGCTATTGAGATAAAAACTTTCTAAAACACTATTAAAGTCTAAAGAGTTTTGAAAGTTGAGTTTTATGTTCTTCTACTGATTCTTCTGACCACAGGTCGAAAACTAGCTTTCTGAACTTCTTAACCCTCGATGGTTGCACTGTTTACTCGATACTTATTTGTTCTGTGTACAGTCAGTACCATAATTATAGTGAGAGTAGAAAGCATCCTTATACTTTACTTCCCAAAGGACCTGTACTTAATCTTTATATAAGTCAAGTGCTCATCAACAACCTGTGTTATGCAGATGACAATACCCTGCTTGCTGGAACTGAGGAGGACCTGAAATACTTGTTGCAGAAAGTCAAGGACTGTAGCCTTCAATATGAATTGAAACGCAACATCAAGAAAACAAAGATTCTCACCACTGGGCTGACTGCATGATACACGGTGAAGAGATTGAGATTGTTAACCGCTTCTGTTTGCTTGACTCCACAATCATCACTCTTGGTACCAGCAGCCAGGAAATAAATAGAAAAATTGCATTGGCAAAGTCAGCTCTCAGGGACCTCTACAGAGCCCTGAAGAGCAACGATGCCAGTTTGTAGATTAAGGTGTGCCTGATCCTGGCCATGGTCTTCACAATTACTTGTCATGCATCAGAAAGCTGGACAATGACAAGAGATGATAGGAGAATTGACACCTTTGAGCTGTGGTGCTGGAGAAGATTATTGAATATACTGTGGCCTATAAGGGGAACAAACAGATTTTTCCTGGAGCAGGTGAATCCAGGCTGCTCCTAGGAGGCAAAAATTAGGAAACTTTGTCTGACATGCTTTGGACATGTTAAAAGAAGGGACCAATCTTTGGAGATGGATGTCATGCCTGGGAGAGTGGAGGGACAATACAAGAGAGAAAGACAGTTGATGAGATGGATTGACTCAGTGACCAGGGTCCTGGGGTAAGTGTGTCAGAGACGATAAGGTTGGCTCAGGATAGAGCAGGTTCAGAGCTTTTGTACATATGGTCACTATAAGTCACAAGCAACTCGATGGCACATAACAACAATAAGTCAAATGCTCCGAAAATTTAGAATTAAGATAAAATATGTACATGCACTTATTAGAACTAGGGTTAAAAAATTTCTACATATTGCCATGGGAAAGTCTGCTGTTAGGGACCTCTCCAAAGTACTGAAGAGCAGTGGTGTCTCTCTGGAGACTAAGGTGTGTCTGATACAGGCCATGGTCTTCACAATCACTTGTTATACATCAGAGAGTTGGACAATGACTAAGGAGGATAGAAGGAGAATTGATGCCTTTGAGCTGTGGTGCTGGAGAAGAGTATTGAGAGTACCATGGACTGCTAGGAAAACAAACAGATTCATCCTGGAAAGGGTTAAACTGGGCAGCTCCTTGGAGGCAAGGATTCTGAGGCTCCGTCTAACATACTTTGGACATGTTGTGAGGAGAGACAGGTCCTTGGAGAAGGACATCATGCTTGGGAGGGTGGAAGGATAGCGCAGGAGGGGATGACCCTCTATGAGGTGGATTGATTCAGTGACTGGGGTAATGGGGATGGGAGTGTCAGAGATAGTCCAATTGGCTCAGGACAGAGCAAAGTTTAGGGCTTTTGTACATAGTGTCGCTATGAGTCACAAGCGACTTGACGGCACATAACAACAACAACAACAACAACAACAACAACAATAACAACATGTTGCTAATTCTCTCCAGTTTCTTTTTATTGCCAGAGCAGTGTGCACAGGCATCTTTTTCTTCAAGATGGCAGAACCTGATGAATCAAGTAGCCCTCTCTGTTATAAAATGAAAAGAAATGCTAGAAAAATGTTAATATTTTTAATAGTATAATATGTTTTTAAATGTACAGTGAAGCTCAAAATTAAGACAAGGAAACCCTCAGGTGCTGTATATGATGAGAGCATGTGGCACAGCCCACAGCTCTTTGTGTCTTTCCTGAGTAGTTATCAGCTTTGAATATATAGTTTTAAGTCTTGTGGTTAGGCCTCCTTCAGAGTGGCATGAAAAAATGGGCTGAGATTTGAACAGGGAAATTACACTGGAAAAACTTAACTTTGTCCACTGTGGAATTCATATCCCTTTGTTTCCATTTTGTACAAATTTTCACTAATGTGAAGACTGAAGTTTAGAAACGAATATAAAATTTGGTCTTCAAACTGTTTTTATTGTTAGGTACCACGGAGTTGACTATATCTCACAGCAACCCTGTAATACTAGATCTGCCCTATCCTGTGCCATCCTCACCATCTCTGACATGTTTAAGGCTGTTGACTGTCACAGTGTTAATCCATCCTTTTGATAGTTTCCCTTTCATTCCCCAACACTCCAGATTTCATTGAATGATGATGTTTTTCTAGGGTGTACCCTTATGTACTTAATCAGGGATTACTCAGTACTGTCATGAAAACTTCCAGGGGGTAAAAACGTCTCATTTAGGAGCTCACAGACAATTATTCTGTGCACACTGGAAAAACTGTCATGAGATATAACCACAGTTGTTAGGTTCCATCAAGCTGATGACTCACAGTGACTGTATGGACAACAGACCTGAACCTTGCCCTGAGACCATGCTCAGATTTTTAAATATCAAAGAATAAAATTCATAAGCTCAGGACATTATACAATAAATTCAAGATTAAAATGGGGAACAACAAAAGCAACAGCAGCCAGATTTTTTCTGACATATGGTGAGACTTTTTGTTTTCTGAGGTGCCTTATCTTTCCCCTGAACAGTAGATGAATTTGAACTGCCACCCTTTTGGCTAGCAGCTCAATATGTAGCTCCTTATGGTATCAGAGCTCCTAATATGGGGAAGGACAACCTGTAAATAAAAATATAACAATCAGATTTTTTGAAAGTTCAATGGTTTGTTTGAAATGTGAACCAAGAGCAGAAGGAGGGCTGAGGTACTGGGGCTGAGGGCACTGGAGGTGTCTCTTGGGCCCCTGGTGGTCATCTTTCTTTGCTGGCTGTGGCCACCAGACAGGTTGCTGTGGTGGTTCTGTGCCATACAGTCAGAACTGATCCAAGGCTGATCCTCCACTGAGTTTTCAGAGGTAGTAAATCTAACAGAAGAAGATCCTTCTCCTGCAGAGTTGAATGGTTAATTTGAACTACGTGCCTTTTGTATTGCTGTGCATCCTCTTACCACTTGGCCAGCAGAGCTCCCTACTGGACAGATAGACAGTGTATTTATGAACATTTATTCTTCATTCATTTGCTTCTTTTCCTTTTTACTTGTGTTTGATAGGCAAGGACTCAACTATTTTCACTTTTAGTCAAGGTAAGATTGTCTTTTGCACTTTCTCTGTGTACGTGAGGGCAAAATTTATACCCCTGTTTTTATTTCATATTTGTAAGTAGTGTTTGCTTTTATATCATTTCATTGTATCTGACCTGAGGTACCTGTATGCTTTTATGTTAGCTCTTCCTTTCTGCAGGCAGAAGTATTTTGTACAAGAAGCTTTTCTCCTTCTAGTCAAGGCACTTGTAGACAGCCCCAGTAAAGTGGACTGAAGGTGAATGGTACTTAAAGTAGGAAGTGAGCCTGGTTGTGGTTGGCCCTGAAACTTCCTGCATTTATTAAAATGAGCTGCTTCCTCTGTCTTACAGGACTAAGTGTATGGTTTGCATGATAGTGTAGAAGAAATGGAGAGCTGATATAGTCAGGCTAGAATTTGTGTCCCCATAATATTGGCTTCTGACACTCAGAAAGTGGTTTTTGTTGTTTTCTATCTCCTTTTATAGCCACACTAGTCAAAAGTAGTCTTGCTCACCCAGGGAACTGGGCCTTGAGGGTCTTGATCTGTGGACCTGAATGAGTACCACTGCTGAGCTCATGGACCACGGATACATAGAACCCTGGTCCTGGGGATGAGGTTAGATTTCTCCATCTTTCTGTGATTTTTTTTCCCTTTTGTTGATTGTGTACCTTCAAGGTGGAACCAACTCATAGCTGGTGGATTAGAACCTGTGTGTTTTGGGGATTGCAGCATAGCTTCTTACTACTAGGCCACCAGAGCTAGCATGTGACTCAAACTCTCGGCCACCCCATGTATGACAAAGTGAAATGTTGTACGATATTGTTAATGCAGTATCTTCTTGACTGTTTTAATGTGTAAGCTCATCATTCTGGCAGCTGTTTCCTTTGAGGACCTTGACCACTAAAGAGGCTCATCTTCCAGCACTATGTTAAACAGTATTCTACTATGATCTGTAGGTTGTTCATTGGCTAATTTTCTTTCTAGCCTCTCTCTCTCTCGAATTTCCATTGAAAACTGCCTATGATATGCAACCCTGCTGGTATCTGAAATGCAAAATGCATAGTTTCCAGGATCACTTCAACCAGCAAACCACCAAAATAAAACAAACTGATAGAAGAGTTGGGACTGTAATTCCTTGGTTGCACTACAGAGAGCCCTGGTGGCCTAGTAGTAAGCAGCTGCATTGCCATTCTAAAAGCATGTGGTTCAGATCCACCAGCTGCACAGTGGTAGAAATATGGTCAATCCTCTCATGTGATTTAACTGCTTCTGAAAACCCTCTGGAGGATCAGCTATGGGTCATCTGACTCAACAGTACGTAAGAGCAACAACAAGTGAAACCACAGCAGAAAGAATAATTATTTAAACACTTAGAGGTTTGTACTGTTTCTGTAGATACACCAGCAATCTTTAAGCCACCTCTCTTTAGGAGAAATTATAATGTTTTCTATATAATGATTATATGGGAATATTTTCCTTCAAAAGGACGTTACATTTTCTTTCTCCATAAGACAAATATATGCCAAAATTAGGTAGATTTGATGGCTTAGGAGTTGTTCTGTCAACCCAAAGTCACACAGTTCAAATCCAGCAGCAGCTCCATGGGAGAAAGATGTACAGTTTCCTCCTGTGCAATCTACAGCCTCTGAAAACCTGCTGGAGCATCAGCAGCTATTGTCAGTTCCATCTCAGTGGTACCTAGTAAGAACAACATGCCATAGTCAGCTTTAATAGTAAGCTTTTGTTGTTGTTGTTGGCATAGGAATAATGTAGATGTATAAGAGATGAGAGGGAATGAACACGTGGGGGTGAGAGAAAGTGCAACAGTACAGTACAAGCACATTAGTATATTTTGATATAAAAGAGAAATTTTGCAGCAGAACCTCTGCTTAGATAGACAGAGATCAATGTCTGTGATTGAGCTGCCAGTAAGCATATGTAGCAAAGACAGAACCATTCTTTCTGAGCTCTCTTTCCTTGAAATAGTTCAAATATTGAACACCTTTTAAATGAAGCATTTGTGGTAGCTCATATAGGGTATCCAGGTGTTTGAAAGAAAGGACCTGTCTGTACCACCTAAGTACCATCTTTCTCGTCTTGATACTTGGAACTCTCTAACCTTTCTAGATTCAGGATATGTACCTTCAAATCTGGATATTTTCCCCTTCTATTTTCTTTTTAATAACTTGTTATATTAGGTAAATGCTCAAACTTTCACATTCTTCTTCATTTTACATTTTCTTTCATATTTTATTCTCTCCTTTGCGGAATGGCTCATTGACACTTTTTCATATTACTATTTTCTTCTGGTACTGAGACTTGATATTGCAATTTTTATTTAAAATTATTTATTTTTTAAAAAGAATTATGATATCA
>NW_006399847.1:10496261-10502274 GCF_000299155.1 Elephantulus edwardii
CTGAGAAACCAGCAGTTAATCTTATCTGTTCTCCCTTATAGATCACTCTTTGTTTCTTTCTCATTGCTTTTAGTATTCTCTCCTTGTCTTTAGTTCTAGCAAATTTGACAATGATGTACCTTGGTGTTTTTCTTTTAGGGTCTATTCTATATGGTGTTCGCTCAGCTTCTTGAATATATATTCTGTCATTCTTCTTTATGCCCAGAAAGTTTTCCTCTAGTAATTCTTCCACAACTTTTTCAGTGCCTTTACTTGCTTCTTCCCGTTCTGGGATTCCTATGATGAAGATGTTATTTCTTTTAATGGTATCCCACATTATTCTCAGGCTTTCTTCTGTTTCCTTCTTTTTAGATTCTGCTTTTTTCTCGGTCAGATCTGTGGTGAAAATTCTATCTTCTATTTCACTGATTCTGTTTTTCATCTTTTCACTTCTATTCGTATGTTCGTATGTCCCTCCATCATGTTGACAGCATCAGAAACTTTAGATTTCAAATTTTGGATCACAGTTTCTTGTTTTTCCAATGCCTCTAATGCTTCATTTGTTTTCTCCGTGTTGTTTTGGATTATTGTTTTAAGCTCCTCCTGTTCTTTGCTAGCACTGTTCTGTAATTCATTGAGTTTCTTTTTTATCCATTGAAAATATTCAATCATTGTTCTTTTAAAATCAGTATCTGAAAGATCCATCAGGCTTTCTGGCTCCAGGAAATCCATTGCTACTGTGTCTTCTCTTGGGGGTTGATATCTTGCTTTGGGCTGGTGGGACAAGTGAAGCACTCTGCTTTCCACGGGCCATTGGTGTGGCAGAGTTCTTCATGTCTGAGGTGGTAGCTGGTTTTTGATTTGATATCACTGCTCCAGAAGAAGGTTGGGGAAGCACAAGAGTAAATGCGTAGAGGGTGTGTTTACACTCCAACGGTTACGTGAGTGGGGAGGGATGCAGCACACACTGATACACGTGAGGAGGGTCTCGGGGGAATGTGCAAATTATAGGCAGAGGGGGTTGGGAAGGCTGGGTCACAAGCCCTGGCTCGGCACTCCCTCCTCTGTCCTTTTCGATCTCCCACCAAAGTCCAAGTTTACAAAGATGGCATTTCCCCCGGACCTCTGGGAACTGTTGTCTGTACCTCTGGGACCTGTAGTAGTCTGTTCCTGCAGATTGTAGGCAGAGGGGGGTGGGAAGGCTGGGTCACAAGTCCCGGCCTGGCACTCCCTCCGCTGTCCTTGCCGATCTCCCACCAAAGTCCAAGTTTACAAAGATCCACGAGGATTTTTTTTTAAATCTCTCTGTTGTTCTAATCGGGAGCTCCAGTGGCATGATCCATAGGGAATCACACTCTATTAACCCAAAGCTTATACTTCCAGGGTAGTTTTGAATCCACCAGCATCTCTGAGGGTGAAAGATGGACAGCTTATTCCTGTGCAGTTTACATCCTTGAAAACAAAATGGCGAGTTAGCTATGAAATCAGTTCAGACTCAATGACAATGGATTGTTTTAGTAACTGCTACAGTGTTATTTCTGTTTCTTATATTTACCACCTTGCTTGTTGTTCATTTTCTTCAAATGCTGTTCTGTGGCTGTGAGGCCATATTTCTGTCCACTATTTGGTGTCACCTATTTGTGAGGCTCTTTGGATTCTGGACTACCTTCTTGTAGGGCCTAACTCAGTTTCCTGTTATGTTACCACCCTCTTACTTAGAGCATATTTGCTTGGGCTTGCTGTTTACATGCTCAGTGCAGGTGCTCTTTACTGCATTACATGCAGACCTGAAAATATGGCTTCATGGGACTTAAAGGAAGGAACAAATTACACCAGATCTTGGGAATGAGGCAAGCTTTCTGGAGGAGAACCTTTCCAGGCAGGCAAAGAAGAATGGATATTTCAGCAGGAAGTAAGGGAGGAATGTAAATAAATGCAGGCAACTGAATGAATAAAAGAATAATTGTTGTTGAAAGAAGGCTTTCAGAGGCCTCATAATCCCATTCAGTGGGGAGTTGTAGTAAATACCACTCACTTGCTCATTGTCATTGAGTCGGAACCGACTCACAGCTGCCATTACAGTGGTTTCAGAGGCTGCAGATTATACAGGAAGAGACTGTTCATCTTTCCTCCTTGGAGTTGCTAGAGGATTTGAACCAGGAGAGGTGCTACTTTTGCCACTCCCTATGGACTATGCTATGTTACCAGAGCTCCCTCTAATAGAGATCATGTGTATTGCAAAGGAAGTTTGTTAGGAATGTCTGTGTGTCATAGATTCGGAAGTATTTTCTCCTCCAACTCATTGCACTATCATTCATCCATTTTTCAGGCCAGAAATCTGGGAGTGGCCCCTACTTTCTCTTGTCATTCAGACAATTACTGGTTTTTCTTTCTTCCTTCCTCTCAAATATCCCTCAGTTCTCTCCAGGTTCTCTGTTCCCACTTCTACCACTCTTGGCTCAGCCATTAGCTAATATGCCCGCCAATTTACAGCTTTGTTTTGTAAAGGCAGGAAAATTGATAGTGTGGCAAAGTGATGAATCTGGATTGGATCACATGTATATCACACTGTTGCTTAGTATTCTTCAGATTAATATTATACACATTATAGTTTTCACAATTGCTTGCTGTCCATCAGAGAGTTTAGACAATAACTAGGGAAGATAGAGAATTGATGCCTTTGAGCTGTGGTGCTGGAGAAGAGTGTTGAATATACTATGGATTGACAGGAGATCAAACAGGTTTGTCTTAGAGAGAGTGAAAACAGGCTGCTCCTTGGAGGCAAGGATTCTGAGTTTTCATCTGACATACTTTGGGCATGTTCCAAGGTGGGACCAATCCTTGGAGAAGGACATCATTCTTGGAAGGGTAGAGGGACAGAAAGAGAGGAATACCATTGGTGAGGTGGATTGATTCAGTGACTGCAGTAATGAGGGTATGTGTATCAGAGACAGTAAAGTTGCCACAGGAAAGAGCAGGTTTCAGTACTCTTGTACATAGGGTTGCTAACAGTAACAACAACACATAACAGTAACAACAGCATTATAAAATAATGCACAGTGTTAAGCAGAGGCTTGCTATAACAAGTGAGGCCTGTGTTCCTTTGTGTTCCAAAGTACAGTCTGTAGATGTTAATTACTTAGTTAAAACCAAAGTTTTCTGGGCTAAGATTTGGTTAACAATTGATTCACTCTAGGACTTCTTACAGTCAGTGTACCTGGTGATGTAGTAGTTTTCCTGTTACTGCTATTTTAATAGAAACTAACATGTTATGATATTTTCTCTTCAGAATTTCCATATAGTTTAAAACACTAATTTTTTCTAAATTTTATTTTATACTGGTTTACATACAAAATTCATAAAATTTATATACATTGCTTTTCACACCATACCTTTCCTTTAGCATTTCCTCCTTCCAACCATCAATTTGTGTGACCGTATGTTTAAGCACCCTGCCTCCATCTTGGATTCTCATATATGCTCTACAATAATGGTCCTATACAGAATTTGTCTTTATGAGACTGAATTAGTATAATTTATTAATCCATGGGTTATTTAGAAGTATGTTATTTTTCTTGCAGATATTTGACTTTCTCAATGTCCGTGTTCCTGATTTAGAATTAAACTTTATTGTAGTTAGAAACATACTTGAAATTACTTGAATCCGCTGGCCTCATGATGAGAATCTATGCTGCAATTCTGAGGGGACATGGTTCAAATCCACTAGGTGCTCAGTGAGAGAAGGCTGGGCAGTCTCCTCCCATGCAATTAACTGCCTCTGAAAACCTACTGAAGGGTCAGCTATAGGTCCGTTCTGACTTGGTGGTTCACAACAAAAAATGATGATAGAGAATATGTTGTATCTTGACAGTGGTCAGAGAATGCATTAGGGAATAATGTATGTACAACATTCTTGATTAAAATGTCCTATAAAAATTATTCCAATTGGTTAAGGCTTTTAAAATCCTTTCATTGTGTTAGTTACTTAATGTTGTTGTACTTCAAATACCATAAATGTGTAGATTTGAAGAAGAGCAATCAGGCTCTTGGCAGTGCTGATGGCATCATCATGGGCAGTGTGTGGACAGCCCTCACATGCATCTACCTTGGGGTAGGGCCAGAGGTAGAGAGTGTGTGTGACTATTTGTCCTCTGATAGTTTTCTAATTCAGAACTGATTAGCTTAAGATCTACCCAATAGTGATAGGAGCTCACTAACATAAAAGAAAAATTCTGTTTTCAAACAGGATAAAATTGTACAGGTATTAGAGTCAGGAACTGAGCACATATTTTGAGCATATACAATTTAGTATGCATATATTCTTTAGTATTTAATTTAGTATGGCATATGGTCTTACTGATTTTCTGTCAACTTGTCCTGCTTTATTTTAATGTCTATGAATTTGCCTATTTTCCCCTTGCAGTAGTGTGTAAGCTTCTCTCTCAGACATTATGTACCTTTGTTACTAACTGCAGAATTATTTATGATTGTTGAAACCTCTTGAGAAATTTATCATAATTATAGAAAAATATATTTTATCCTTAATAATATTTTATATGCCTAAATCTACTTTTTTCTGGCAATCTTTTAATCACTAATAGCATGTATCTCTTTTATACCTTTTTACTTTTAACTTTCTTTTATCTTTGAATTTGAAGTTTATTTTTTAATGTATTTCTCATGGGCAGCATTTAGCGAGGACAAGCTTTACACTGCCTACATATGGTTCACTGAGGCAGTTCATTTATATTTAATGCAATTATTTATATGGTGAGATTTACACCTATTACGGTGCTATTTTTTCTGTTTGTTATATTTTTTGTTGTTTTTTTATTTTAACCTCTTTCATTTATTTTTAGATTGAATACTTTTATGACTTTTATCTTCATTGTTTTCTTATAAGTTAGAATCTCAATCTGTATTTATATTTATATTTAACTTTCTTCTGTTTTATAAACCCCGTAATACTTTGTTATTTTTATTTCTACAATCATATTTTAAAGTGATTTAAAGAATAGGGGAAAATCTTAAAATTTTACTTCCTTAATTATTACTTCTGGTGCCCTTTTTGTAGATTTAGATCTAGACTTCTGTTATCATTTTTTCTACCTTTAACATCTTTTATAGTGTGTGTTTATCAGCAATGCATTCTTTCAGCTTTTTTATATATGAAATATTGTTTTGCCTCTAGTTCTGAAAATGTTTTTACTGGCAAGGAATTCTAGTTTAGCAGCATTTTGTTTCTGTTTTTGTCCTCCTTCCCCTTCCCCTACCCGGAATCAGTATTTTCAAGATTCTGCCAAGTTTTCTTCTTTCCTGCATTGTGCTTTATGAGAAATCTGTCATAGTTTTTATATTTCTGTTTACAATCAACCTCCTTCCACCTGCATCTGCTTATAAGATTCCATGTCTACTATTTTTTGGGAACACTTTCAATATGATGAATTAGGTTTCTTACTCTTACCCCCCCCCTTTTCCATTAGTTTATTTACAAAATTCTAATCCAAATTTGAACAAATTCTTTCAATTTCACTTACCACCATCAAATTTTACACTCACCCATCAAATTGTACAACCCAGTGATTAATCTCCTCTTCCCTCTGTACATCCACATCCGTCTGCTTCAAGCCTCTCCCACCCCTCCTGGATCCTTATACCTCTTTTACAATAATGGTTTTATACAATATTTATACTTGAGTTAGTTCACTCAGCATAATGCTCTCCATTCTCTCCCAAGTTAGGTAATAATTTACAAAGTTATTGCTCCTGCATGCTGCATAGTATTTCATTGTGTGAATGTACCATAATTTCTCAATCCATTTTTTTGTGTTGGACATTTGGGCTGTACCCATGTTCTTTTTCTTTTAATTAAATTTTATTAGTTTTAATGAACATTTACAGGGATTTTGGGTTTTCATTCCTTCATTGCTGCACCATTCTCTCTACGCTCCTCCCCAGTTTGTTCTTCTTCCCCCACCATCCGAATGTCTGTTTTAATTGTCCAATTGCCACAGTGCTTGTCAAAGTCAGTTCA
>NW_006399847.1:10502374-10502876 GCF_000299155.1 Elephantulus edwardii
GCACATCCCCCAACCACACCCCCAACCCCAAATATAATCCACTCTGCAACCCTCATTCCGTACTCTTATGATAAATATAATGCCCTAAAATATGATACTTTTAAACTATTCTCTCCCCCATAGACTTGAATGCCGTAAACATATTTCATTCAGTTTTTCTCAGTCTTACCCCCACCCCAATGCCAGTCTCATTCTACAACAGTGGCACCATATAGCATTTATCCCTTTGTGACTGAGATAACCTCACTCAGCATAATGTCCACCAGGGTCACCCACTTTGAATAATATTGCATGAGTTCCTTGTTTTTCAATGCAGAATAATATTCCATTGTGCAAATATACCACAGCTTCTCTACCCATTCGTTTGTTGATGGGCATTTAGGTTGTATCCAACTCCTTGCTATTGGAAACAAAGCCACAATAAACATGGGTATGCATATATCTACTTGGATGCCATTTATGGTCTCTTTAGGGTATATTCCCAGTAGTGGAATTGCTGGGT
>NW_006399847.1:10504230-10522103 GCF_000299155.1 Elephantulus edwardii
TAATATTTGTCCTTCTGTGACTGAGTACCCATGTTCTTGAGATGGTGAATAATGCTGTTATGAACATCGGTGTACAAATCTCAGTTTGTGCCTCAGTTCTCATATTCTCAGGGTATATTCCAAGTAGTGGGATAGCTGGCTCATACGGAGGTTCTTAAACTTCTTGGTCTGTGGATTTCTCATTCTTCTCAAGTTTGGAAGATTTTGACCATTATCTTAAAATAATTTTCTGTCCAAATACTTCTCTGTCCACACTTCTTTATCTACTACATTAGGCATCATGAAAGGGTTCCACAGCTCAGTGATGCGATGTTGTTCTATTTTAATTCTGTTTTCTACCTGTGTTTTATCTTGCATAGTTTCTATTTCTGTATTTTAAAGTTCACCAATCTGCAGTGTAAAGACAAACTGTTGTTAATTAAATTAGTGCATTTTTACATTTTACATGATGTAGAGTTTAAAAGTTTGTTTAGATCATTTATATATGTAATTTTTTAAATATATAAAACATAATTATAACAACCATTTTAATATGTTTGTATGTTAATTATAATGTCTGGGTAAGTACTATTAATTTCAGTTAACTGATTAGTCTCCTGATTATGAACCACATTTTTTTATTTGACTTCTTCATAACATTGGATGGATGCTAGACATGATGAATTTTAAGTTCTTTAGTACTGAATGCATTTGTTGTTGTTTTTAAGTGCCATTGAGTCATAGGTGACTCATAGTGACCCTATGAATGAAAGTCCTCAACACTTGTGTAACTTTCATCCTTTCTCCAGGTTCATAGGGTTTCCAGAGGCAAGCTATTACAGAAGTGGATACCACTCCTGCTTCCAAGCTTGTTTTAATCAGGGAGCTCCACCAAACACTGTCAGCCATGGGTATCCTGGAGAAAGGATGAAAGTCAAACAAGTGTTGAGGACTTTTGTTCATTAGGGTCACTGTGAGTCCCCTATGACTCGACGACACTTAACAACAATAACATCAACATAGAGATCAGTTGCCCTAGTGGAGAGAAAGTGATGCTACCAACCAAAGGTGAGTGACTTCTAATCCATGGCCCTCAGGCCTTTCTTTAATTGTTTTTGTTCAAACATTTTTCTAGGTCTTATAGCCCTGGTGTGCCCACTTGCCGTACAGAGGTAACCTGTGGTTGCTGTGAAGCTGAACACTGTGACATTGGTGTCTCAAATGTGATAATGATTACCCATGGTGGACAGTGTTTGGTGGCGATCCCCAATTAAAACAAGCTTGGAAGCAGGAGAGGCATCCAATTTTGTAATAGCTTGCCTCCGGAAACCCTATGAAACTGGAACCTGAAAGCATTTATGCTACTATAAATCTTGAGCTATATTTTGGTCATTGAGTTACTTGGAAAAAATTTAGTCTTTTCTCATCTTGCTTTTAAGGTTTGTCAGGACTAATAATTTCCTACTATGCAGGCAAGACCTTTCTGAGTGTTTTTCTCTGGCTTTGTAAATAATGAAACTTCTCATCTGAATGTCAGGAATTTGCACTGTGTATAGCCCGTTGCTGAAACTGAGGATGACCTCATGCACTTGTTGAGGAGGGTCAAGGACTGCAGTCTTCAATATGAACTGAGGCTCAATGTCAAGAAGACAAAGATTCTCACCACGGGACCAACTGGCAGTGTCAGGATGGATGGCAAAGAGATTGAGATTGTTCACAGCTTCAGTTTGCTCGGCTCCACCGTTAGCACTTTTGGCACCAGCAGTCAGGAAATCAAAAAGCGTATCACGATGGGAAAGTCTGCTGTTAGGGACCTCTCTAAAGTACTCAGGAGCAATGGTGTCTCTCTTGAGACTAAGGTGTGCCTGATACAGGCCATGGTCTTTGCAATCACTTGTTATGCATCAGAGAGTTGGACAATGACTAGGGAGGACAGAAGGAGAATTGATGCCTTTGAGCTGTGGTGCTGGAGAAGAGTATTGAATGTACCATGGACTGCCAAGAAAACAAACAGATTCATCCTGGAGAGGATTAAACCAAGCAACCCCTTGGAGGCAAGGATTCTGGGGCTTCGTCTGACATACTTTGGACATGTTGCCAGGAGGGACGGGTCCTTGGAGAGGGACATCATGCTTGGGAAGCTGGAGGGACGGCGCAGGAGGGGAAGACCCTCTATGAGATGTATTGATTCGGTGACTGGAGTAATCGGGATGGGTGTGTCGGTGGCATTGCTGTTGGCACAGGATAGAGCAGGGTGTAGGGCTGTTGTACATAGGGTCGCTATGAGTCGCAGACGACTCGATGGCACATAACAACAATAGCCCTTTGTGGACCCTACCATCTCTTGTGTTTTTCAGATAATTCTTTCCACAGAATTAGACAGTTTTGTTACTAACTTATACTGATGGCTATTCAGCTGAAGTTGTGAGGACAATTCTCTGCTAATCCTGCTCCAGAGAATGTTCTCTCTCTGTGAAGCCTCTGTCCTGGAGTAGTCTGTTCTGAGAACTCTGTCTTGCCCTCTCCAATCTCTGTGTTCTTTGTCTCCAGCTTGGTTTCAGACTCTCCCTGAATCCACACCATATGTGCTTCTGCCTGGCACTTCCCTTGGGGAATTCAACAACTCATCTCATTAAGGTCCAGTCAGATATGACTCATGGTGGGTTGTTCAAGGATATAAATCTCAAGGGAGAAGATTGCACATATCTCTTCTTTGGAGCCACTTGTGGATTAGTATCAGCAGAGAGGGACTGCCTTTGGATTAGAAGCACAGTTCCCTAAAGACTACACTATCAGAGTTTCTCTCATGACATTATGGTGGGGTAATTTTTAAGTTAACTCCATTTATTTATCTTCTTAAAAGGATCATTACCCTTCATTGACTGAAATCTATTAATTTATAGACTTGCTTCATCTATTTTGTCAGCATTTTGTTTTCTTCTTATGGAATGGGTTTTATTGCAGCAACATTACTTATCTAGTGATTTTGTAGAGCTCTTTTTCCACAAAGTGCTTTAGTAGATGACAGTTGAAGGAAATATTGTAATAAAGATAGTCAGTCATGTTAACCAAGGAATCCTCTGCTGGGGTGGTGCTCAGAGGTGGAATCTCTGTTTTGGCATGGATATTTGGCATCCTTTAATCCAGATGTCTTGAAATGTGTTTTCTTTGAATATCATGTATACCATGTAGATCTTTTTTTTTTCCACAACAACATACTAAAATCACTCAGATGTAAAGGGACATGTAAGCCTTTTATCACCTGTTGAAATAATGCAAATTACATAATTTCTACTGTTATAAATTTTAACATTTGGGGGAAAAGATTATAATTACTCTTTTAAATATTTCTTCTAGAAAATCTACTGTCAGACTACTGAAAAGCAGTGATACCAGTCTGGAGACTAAGGTGCGCCTGATACAGGCTGTGGTCTTTAAAATCACTTTCTGTGCATCAGAGAGCTGGACACTGACTAGGGATGATAGAAGGAGAATGGATGCCTTTGAGCTATAGTGTTGGAGAAGAGTAGTGAATATACCATGGACTTGAATATACCATGGAATTCTAAAAGAAAAAAACAGGTTTATCTTGGAGAGGGTTAAATCAGGATGCTCTTTGGAGACAAAGATTCTGAAGCTTTGTCTGACATACTTTGGACATGTTGCAAGGCGGGACCAGTCCTTGGAGAGGGGCGTCATGCTTGGGTAGGTAGAGGGTCAACACGGGAGAGGAAGACTCTTGATTAGATGGATTGATTCAGGGACTTTCGTAATGGGGTAGGTGTGTCAGAGATTGGTACCCCCAGCATGGCACAGGATAGAGCAGGGTTTAGGGTTGTCGTACATAACACCACAGCTCAAACTTTCCTTCTATCATCCCTATCCATTGTCCAGCTCTCTGATACTTAGCAAGTAATTGCAATGACCATGGCCTGTATCAGGTGCGCCTTAGTCTCCAGACTGACATCATTGTTCTTCAGTGCTTTGGAAAGATCTGACAGCAGACTTTTCCAATGCAATTTGTCTTTTAATTTCCTGGCTGCTGGTACCAAGAGTATTGATTGCAGAGCCAAGCAAAGTGAAGCTATCAGAAATCTCAATCTCTTCACCATCTATCATGACGCTGCCAATAAGCCCAGTCATGAGAATCTTTGTTTTCTTGATGTTGGGCTTTAATCCATATTGAAGGCTGCACTCCTTTATCTTCTGCAGCAAGCACCTTAGAGCCTCCTCAGTTTCATAAGCAGGATTGTGTCATCTGCATAATGCAGATTGTTGATGAGTCTACCTCCAATCCTGATGCCATACTTCTCATATGGCCGCCAAGCCTCCCAACATAATCTGTTCTGCATATATATTGAAAAGATATGGAGATAGGACATATCCTTCTTGCACACCCTTCCCAATTTTGAACCATGCAGTCTTTCCTTGCTCTGTTCTGACAGCTGCCTCTTGGTCCAAGTATAGGTTTCGCATAAGTACATTCAAGTCTTCTGGGATTCCCATTCTTTTCAGTTAGCCACAGTTTGTTGTTATCCACAATTTATAGGAGATCATTGAAATGTTGGTAATTAACTTATGATTGTATTTTTACACTCCTCTTTTTTTCTTGGACAAGAAAGAACTCCGGTTGTACAGTGAGTTACATACATGTTGGGCTGCTAAGCCAAAAGCCAGCAGTTTGAAATGACCCACTTCTCTGTGGGAGAAACATAGGTTGGTCTTCTCTGTGAAAGGTTTACAGCCTGGAGTAGTGATGGAGAATAGATAGGAGCTGGAGTTTACTCCATCACAGGAGGGTTAGCCTGAGTTTTCTAGCCTAATGGGCTTTTTTTTTTAAAAAAAAAAAAAAGTAAGAAAGAAAATGTATAGTTTATTTAGGGATTTTTTTTTGTACATAGGGTTTTCAGAGGCCTGCTATTTCAGAAGTGGATGGCAAATCCTTCTTCCTAGTCAGTCTTAATCTGAATGCTCAGATTAGAGAAATATCTGACAGATAAGCATTTTACAGAAAAAATGCAGATAAAAGATATTTGCCCAATTGTGGAATTAACCAATAGTTTCAGTGTTATCCCTGCCCTTGACATAAGTGTCTTAACCCACTTATTTCCCTGCTCCACCATCCACCAGTATCCCCTTCCACTCCCACCCACTCCCTTCAACTCCTATCTCCCATTGTCCAGCCCTTGATCTGATAGGTTATATTTCAAGCTTTATGGGCTTCTGTGATTCCTGTGGTATTGGTGAAGAGTACTGAATATACCAGGGACTTCTAACAAAACTAACAGGTTTGTCCTGGAGAGGGTTAAACCAGGTTACTTCTTGGAGGCAAGGATTCTGAAGCTTCATCCAACATATTTTGGACATGTTGCAAGGAGGGACCAGTCCTTGGAGAGGGATGTCAGGCTTGAGAGGGTAGAGGGACAGTATGGGAGATGAGGAATCTCTATGAGGTGGATTCATTCAATGACTGAGGTAATTGCGGTAAGTGTGTCGGAGAGAGTAAGATTGGCACAGGATAGAGCAGGGTTTAGGGTTGTTGTAAATAGGGTCACTATGAGCCGCAAACGACTCGATGGCACATAACAACAATAACAACAACAATGTACTTTATTTGGTATTAACAGGCTTGAATATATTCATTTTTTTAAAATTTCCATTCATTTTTACACATTTTTATCCCTGTCCTTCCCTTCCCCCTTTTGCTTTTTTCTTTGGAAGTCCCTCCCAGAACCACTAATTGGCATTTTATAGTTATACACATGGAAGTTTTCACAATAGTTCAGAGATAAGATATGATTTATATGAATACAAAAGAATTCCTCACTGTGAGAAGCACTTTAAGTAGTTTAATTTGGGATAGGATTTTTACTTTCATGTTCTCTGTGGCACAAAGCAACCTGCATGTGGACACTCTGGTTATTATGTCTTCCTGCAGCAGTATGATGGATAGTACTATCCCTGGTAGGATAATTGGCGTCAAGTGTTAAAACTGGGTTTATGGTTGTAATGTGTGGTTCCCAGAAGTCAGAGATTTTGGGTACAGTTGCACAGCACCAAAGCTTTCCCAATTAGCACCTGAGCAGTTAGTCTGACTTTAAGTGATCCAGTCCTGTGAGAAGTCAGCCCAGCGCTAGTAGGGACTGAGACTACCAGCTTCTCCATCTCCACTTTTTTTTTTATTTTACAATGATTTATTTACAAAGTTTGTATACATTTTTTCCACAATAGATTCTTCCCATTTCCTTTACCCCACCCACCCACCCATCAAATTGTGTGGTCCTATCCCCTTCTCATTCTCACCCCTCTACTTCAATCTCTTCTTCCTTGGATCCTCATACTCATTCTACAATAATGGTGTTATGCAGTATTTGTCCTTTTGGGACTGAGTTAGTACACTAAGCATAATGCCCTCCAGTCCCTCCCAAGTTAGGAAGTAATTTACAAAATTATTGCGCCTGTGTGCTGCATAGTATTCCCTTGTATGAATGTACCACAGCTTCTCAATCAGTTCCTTTGTGGTTGGACATCTGGGCTGTTTCCATGTTCTTGCAATAGTGAATAATGATTCTATGAACATTGGTGTACAAATTTCAAGTTTGGGAAGTGTACTTACCATGAAAGAGAGCTCTGTATGTGGATGGTAAGGACGAGAGATGTGTCTTGAACCTGCCACTTGTTTGGTCAGATCTCCACAGAACTGCTGCAAATTGTCCATCTCTCCCAGTAGATTGAAAGAAATGTCTTTTTCTCTTACTAAACACTCCTTTGGAAGGAGCATGTTCTTAGGGAACATGTGCATAATTTCTGTGGAATATAAGTTCTTTTTTAAATTTGGATATCCATTCATTCAGTTTTGCACTTTTCTCCCTGCCCACCTCTCCCCACCCTAGTACAATCTTCTCTTTGAAAAGTAAAAGAAAAATTCTTTTACAATTGGGATTGTTTTACAATCCCACCCCTCAGGTCCACTCCACTATGCAACCTTCTTTCTGGACTACTGTCATAACAAAAATAGCTAATCGCATATCCATTTTAAACAGTTTTCTCCCTCATCTGTTCCAATGCAGTATACATAATTTATCCCGTCTTTCTCCCCCCAACCCCGAGGTCAGTCCTGTTTTACAACAGAAGCACCATGCAAAATTGGTCCTTTTGTGACTGAGATATTTCACTCAGCATAATGTCCTCCAGGGTCACCCATTTTGAATAATACTTCATGACTTCCTTGTTTTTTAATGCAGCATAGTATTGCATTGTGTGAATATATCACAGTTTCTCTATCCATCCTTGCTATTGTGAACAAAGCCACGACACGATAAACATGTGTGCATGTATCTGCTTGAGTGAAAGTTATGGTTTCTTTTATATTCCCAGTAGTGGAATTACTGGGTCAAATGGTATGTCTATTTGCAACTTTTTGAGAAGGAGCCACACCACCTTCCACAGTGGTTGCACCGTTTTACACTTCCACCAGCAGTGAATAAGCGTTCAAGTTTCTCCATAATCTTGCCAGCATTTGTTGCTTGCTGTTCTGTTAAATTTTGCTAGTCTTACTGGGGTGAGATGATATCTCATAGCAGTTTTGATTTGCATCTCCCTTAAGCTAGGTATTTTGAACATTTCTTCAAGTGCTTGTTGGCCTTCAGAATGTCTTCTTTGGTGAAGTGTCTGTCATATCCTGTGCCCATTTTTCAATTGGATTGTTTACCTTTCTCTTGTTTTGGTGCTCAAGTACTTTATAAATTCTAGATATGAGTCCCTTATCTGACATGTCATTTACCAAACACTTTTTCCCCAGTCTGTGGCTTCCCTTTTTATCCTGTTGAAGAAGTTTTTGGGTGTGCATAGTGATTTGATTCTTAGAAGGTCCCATTCATCTATTTTATCTTCTCCTGGTTGTAGATTTTTCAGGATACTTGGAAAACTGTGTTGTGGATCAGGACTACTAGAGTTCTTTCAAGCTTTTATTTAATGAAGTTTATAGTCCTTGGTTTTAGTCCTAGGTTCATGATCCACCTTGAATTGGTTTTTGTATATGGAGTGAGGCGTGGATCATGCTTGAATCTTCTGCAGATAGTTCTCCAGTTTTGCCAACATAATTTGTTAAAAAGGCTGTCATTTCCCCACTTAACTGATTTTATCTCCTTGTCAAAAATCAGTTGACCATAGGTAGATGGGCTGATTTCTGGGTTCTCAATTCTATTCCATTGATCTATGTGTCTGTCATTGTACCAGTACCATGCTGTCTTAACCACCATGGCAGTGTAGTAGGATTTGAAATCAGGGAGTGAGATGCCTCCTACCTTTTTTCTATTTTTAAGGAGTGCTTTGCTTATTCGGGGCTTCTTTCCATTCAAAAGAAACTGGAGATTGCATTTTTGATCTGGTTGAAGAATGGGATGGGTATTTGTATTGGGATTGCATTGAACGTGTAAATTGCCCTTGATTGTATTGCCGTTTTCTCAATATTGTGTCTTCCTATCCATGAGCAAGGGATATTCTTCCAATTCTCCAGGTCTCTTTTTGTTTCTTGTAGTAATGTTTTGTAATTTTCTTTGAATAGCTCCTTTGTGCTTCTAGTTAGATTTACTCTCACGTATTTAATCTTGTGATTAGCTATTATGAAGGATATTGTTTTTCTCAGCTCTAGTTCTGTATTTTCTTTGTCACTGTAAAGAAATCCAGTTGACTGTAATGGGTCTGTTCAGATGTTCAATTTTGTTTTGTGCCATTTTAGGTAGGTTGTGCATTTCTAAGTATTTGTCCATTTCCTCTAGGTTTTCATATTTGTTTGAGTATAGTTTTTCATAATACTCTAATACTTTTTAATTTTAGTTGGTTTTGTCGTGATGTTGCCTGATCCATCTCTTTTTTGAATTATTTGTATCTTCTCCTTCTTTTCTTTTGTGAGTTTTGCTAATGGTTTGTTGATTTCGTTGACATTTTCAAAGAAACAACTCCTAGTTTTGTTCATAGTTGCAGTTGTATTTCGGTTTTCTATTTCATTTATTTCTGCTCTGATTTTTGTAATTTCAGTTTTTTTAGAGGGTGCCGGGTTTTCTTGATGTTCTTTTTCAGTTAGCTGGAGATGTTGAGTTAGTTTTTCCTGCTTTTGATATGTTTGCTTATTGCTATAAATTATCCTCTGATTACTGCTTTAGCTGTTTCCCAGAGGTTTTTGGTAAGTGGTGTTTTAATTGTCATTTGTTTCAAGAAACTTTTTAATTTCATTTTTTATTTCTTCCAGTACCCACTCGTGTTCAAGCAAGTTGTTGTCCAGCTTCCAAATGTATGGTTTTCTCTTCTTTACTTTATTATTATTAATTTCTAGTTTTGTAGCATTATGGTCTGGAAACATCCTTTGCATTATTTCTGTGCTTTTGAATTTATTGATGCTTTGCTTGTGACATAGAATGTGTTCTATTCTGGGCAACGTTCCATGCACATTGGCGAAGAAGGTATACTGTGCTTTTTGGGGGTGAATTAGCCTATACATATCTATTAGGTCAAGTTGGTTTATTGTGTGATTTAATTCTTCAGTATCTTTGTTGAGTTTCTTTCTTGTAGTTCTGTCGTTTCTTTAGAAGGGTGTATTGAAGTCTCCAAGTACTATAAATGCATTTTGGTAACAGTAAAGAAAGCATCATTAATTTCCTTGGTTGCATTGTTTTTGGTAGGAACTGTCAAGTTCATAGCAAGAATATGAACAACAGATGTGAATGAACCCTGTCCTCTCCTGTACCATCCTTATCATTCCCAACACACTTGTGACCGTTGTCACAATTTAAGGACTTGGAAGTTTTTCTAGTTCCATCTAATTCCTTTTCTCCATCCCTTCATTCAAGTACAATCTTGCCACCTTCCTAAACTAAATTTAACCCTTCCTTTCTCTACACTGCATTGATTGACTTTGTAGCATACTAACCGTGGCTGTACCTTTAAGGGTCTCATGTTTTCCCATTAGAACCTCATTTTTTATATTCCTGCATTAACTCTAGAACTTGGCTCATAGTAGATTCTAGAAGAGGATCAGCAAATCAGGAATTATCCTTACTTTCTCTTAATTGTGACGTCTTAGAATACCTGCCAAATGCTATAGCCTTTATTTTCTCATCCTTAAAATGCAATTAGGTATACACTCTGTAACATTAGGTTGTGTTGAAAAATGAGTACTTACTTTGAATTTGATTGTAAGTACATAATGAATATTAACTGCCATTTTATTCTACAATCAGCTCCACTGAAACAGACTGCAGTTTTGTCATTATCAAATTATTGCTGTAGGTGTGTTTAGTTATTTTGTGCTGCTGTAACAGAAATGTCACATGTAGATGACATTAACAAACAAGTTTGTTTATAACAGTTTTCTGTTGGTATGTACTGCTGAGTCAGAAATGACTCATAGGTGACCATCCCTTGGGTTTTCAGAGGCAATAAATTGCAGAAAAGATTGCCCATTTTTTTATCTCCTGCCAAGCACCCAGTGGATTCAACACAAGTGCCTTTGGATTGGTGGTGCAACTCCTTGCCACTAAGCCCCAGTTCTCCCTGCTAAAGTTTAGGAGTCTAGAACTCTTAATTTAGCTGTAGAAGAATGTATTCTAATGGAAGGCTCTTGCCCTCTTTCAGTTGCAGTGGCCTGCCCATTGCATGGGAGTCTTTACATAGTGTAACCTTTTCCTGTGTCAGAGATGTTCCTCAGATAAGGAGCTGTGCCAGAAGGATGCAAGAGGTTCCTAGGGCAGGGACCTGGGTCAGAAGGATGCAAGAGGTTCCTAGGGCAGGGACCTGGGTCAGAAGGATGCAAGAGCTTCCTAAGGCAGGGACCTAAGTCAGAAGAGATTTCTAGGGCAGGAACCTGGGTCCAAAGAATGCATCCACTCTTGGTTCTTCTTTCTTGGTGGAACTGTGATCCTTTTGATTCTGTTTTGCTTTTTTATATTCCAAAAAGATTTTATTTCAAAATACAGCACAATACCCAACTGCATATTGTTTCATTAGCCTACCACTAATCCTGCCTCTGTAACATTATAGATAGTATACAGTACATAAGCTAAGTATATCACGTCACAAACTGGAGGATAATTACACAATACTGAGTATCACTATCTAAGTTGACATACATGTTTGGGAGCTCAACACAACCTAGTTCAAAAAGTGTAATGGTAAAACAATTTCAGAAGTAATAAAACTACTCATTTGTAAAAAAAAAAGTGTAATGGATGTTTGAATGAATACACTGGTGTTTTCAGTCTTCCTGTTTGATGATAAAGATTATAAGGCACGACCCACTCCTACAGATAATAAATTAATGTTCTAGAAGAGCAGATACATATCAGCATATTATAGAAGGATAGTATGGTGGGAAGATTCTGTAGAAGGGAGTCAGGAAAGCTGTTGGAGTGAAAAGTTTAGTTCTTTTTAAGGTTAAGGTCATCAGATATCTTGCTAATAGTTTGAATAAAGTAACTGGCACAGTTCATTTGTAGCCAGGCAGATAAGTGTGTAGAGTGCGAATACTCTGGTGGTTGATCAGTTTTATCTGATCAGACAAAACTACCCAGAGGCAGAAAGTGTGACTCTCAGTATGATCAAGAACAAAGAACAGAGTGGAGTGCATCCTCAGGGCCTGAACTCTCTGGGCAGATGAGCGAAGATACTTGACACTGGAGAAAAGATGGGAGACAGGTGAAGAGATGGCATGAGCCAGGATGGCAGCAAGAGCAGGAGCATTGCCAGTGGTGTTTGTGACAGCAGAGCTGGTCAGGTGTAAACAGGGACCAGGGTAAGTAGAGCTGTGGGGATCCAGCCTGTGGAGTGAGGAAGTGAGTCCTTATCTGTCAAAATGCCTCTTGACACTTGCTGAAGGTGCTAGGTCCACCACCTCACAGAGCTAAAAACTAGTGTCTTTCAGCCTCAGGTTGCTAGCAGAGTTGTGGTGGCACATCACTGACTTAGCTAAGAGAGCATTCATTGCCTGAGCACTTGTCTGAGCCTGGCTGAGGCCAACGCTCTGAGACTTTGTTAGCCTGACTGAGGAGAAATGTTCGTTTTTTGAATCCTTTTTCGCTGTAACGGAAAGCATTTTTATTTCTATGCCTGTGACATGAGCCAAAATATTTTCTTTTCAGGTTAAGTCAATTTGATTTTGTATCATCACCGAACAGAACAGGTTCAGTTTATTGTTTGTTTATAGAGTGAGAGGTGGAGTTTATTCTGAATTTGTCAGCTCATTTGGAAAACAATAACATCTGCTAAACAAACCAGAAAAGGGATCCTCAAAAATGAGGAGGATGCACAGACACTACCACAGGACTGAAAGTGAAGGGTCCATCTGTGAATGATGACAACCACAGCAAAAAGAGGGAAGAAATGGATTAATTATAGAACTCACAATTGGAGAAGTGCTTAAGAAGATATCCAGGTACAAGAGACTGTTTTATCCCTAGGAATATATAAATAAATTACCACAAAGAATGGTAATAAAATTTTTTTTCAGCATAAAAATGAAGAAAAGTCTAAGGGCTTAGTAAACAAAAAGTAGTAACAATGAAGAACATAGAAAAGTGGATAGAAAAATGAACTCAACATGAAAAAATATATAGGAATACAAAATTATCAAGCACCATAATAAAAAATACAGAAGAATGACAGCTGTAAATGCATACTCATCAGTAATTATACTGAATATAAACGGTTTAAATAAAAAAGTCAGTAGACGATGAGTTGAAGAATGGATAATAAATCAACCTTATACTGCCTTCAAGAGATTCGCTTTATACACAAAGATACAAAATTAAATATTAAGATGGAGAAAAATATACATCAAACAATAAGCAGCTTAAACAGAAGTGCAGCTTAAATGTCTTCCTTCATTACTATTTTTCCAACTAATATTCTGTACTATGTTTTGAGGAGAAGAGAGAGCCTTTGTCTTAGATATTAACAGTATTTTATTCTCAAATAAAACAATGGTGGGGCAGATCTGCTTTTTTTATAATTTGAGTTTAACTTGGACCAACACAAGAACATTTTCTGAATATTCCACTTAGTTTCTACGAAGCATCACTGATGGCAGAGGAAGCCTCTTGAATTTGAAGTTTTGTTCTGGATAATTTACAAGAAAATACATATGTGATTAATTAAGAATTGATATAAGTAACTCATTAGAGGACACACATGGATATTCTTCCTAGAAAGGTACCATATCCTGAAAGTTTGGGAAGGTCACTAGGTGTTGTGAGACATAAAACAGTAATTCTACCCCAAGAAGCACACTGCAGAAATGCTCCAGAGCTCTGACTGTTCTGACAATTATGTGCTGGAAGACTGCTGGTGATCTGCTTGGTATTTTCAAGCAGGACTCATCCTCCTGATAGAACTTCAGAGCTTGCTGTATGACAGATGATCTAGTATGTGCCTTTGGTGAATGGCCTCTGAGATGCTGTATTCTTTTCAATGAACTGGCATCATGTAGAATGAAAGCCATTAGAAACATGGTTTAACAGTTGGCTGCAGATTTTTTTTTATTTTATTGTAACTCCAGAAGTTACTATGATTTGACTTTTATATGCCCTAGAAGATCAAGAATGTGTGTGTTTAACTCAACCAAATATAACTTTTGTTGACACATTTGTTATGAAAAACATTATCACTTTGGTTTTCCTTTTCTGTTTTGTATTCCAAATGAATCTGAGATGAAAGGACAAGATGTATTAGAGAGGCTAAGTGGGAAAATCAGGCTCATGTTTATATACTCATGGCATTGTTTTTAGCCTTTTGAGTTGGAAAGCAAATTGTATAGAAAGAATTTTTGTCAATTTTGGGTTCCTAGGAATACTAAGCTCCTATAATATAACTCACTCATAAATTGTCATCGAACTGTACCTAACTCGTGGCTAACCTAAATAGCAGTGAATCTCCTAACCTACAAATGGCATGGGAGAAGGCTGCCCATCTTTTGCCTGAGCAGCCATTGGTGGATTTGAACCACCAGAGTGGAGCCATGTTTGGGTTAACAGCACAACTCTACAGACTTAAGCCATCAAAGCCATCAGAGTTTTTTGAGTTCCACGAAATCTTGTTTGATTCATACAATTTAAAAATCCTTTTCTGTCTTTCAGAATCATCCATGTTGTGTAGTACTTTGAGTACATTGTTTTTTCCATGCTGCATCATATTCCATTGTGTGAAAGTACCACAGTTTCTCTATCAGTTTGATTGTTGATGAACACTGGGACTGCTTCCATATCTTTGCTGTTGTGAATACTACTGAATGAAATATTTCAGTTCTAGAAGAACAAATATTTTGTAAGTCCACTGTTGTAATAATAGTATTGGTACAGGTCAGGGAAGAGCTGGAAAAGAATTGATGCATAATGAACACTACACTGGAGTAGGTGAAAGGGAGGACAATCTGAAAGAAGTGGACAGTTAGAAATTATGTGTTTGATAATTAATAGCATAGAGCTGGACATTACAAAGGAAATTGGGAGGGAGAAAAAATTTGCAAGAACAAGTGAAAACCAATCTCTTTATGAACTTTGACTTATTAAGAGAAAGGGATGACTGACAGTTTTCCCTACATAAAGTAAAAATGACCTGTCCAGGAACATAACATCTGTTGATGCCTCTACAACAATAAAGAGTTGCATCTCTTAACTTCAGGTCAGACAGATTAGGTCATATGGACAGTCAAAATTTGATACCTCAGATAATAATTTGTAGGTTTTCCAACACTATGGTTGCTTAAAATACTCTTCACTGTAGCATGTGGTTGCATGGTTGTGTACTGTCAAGTGGGAACCGACCCCACAGCTGACCATCCAAGGTGGTTTTCAGAGACAGTTAATTAAAGAGGAGAAAACAGTCATCTTTCTCCTGCAAAGCAGCAGGTATGTTCAAACTGTGTACCTTTGGGTTTGCAGCACAATTCCTTACCAACTAGCTAATTATCTAAAACAAGAAATAAATTTTGCATAAAAGCTAGGAATGGCCATTAATGAGTGATTTGAGGATTCTATAGTATGTCAGTAGAATTGACCTATAAGCTCAAAAAAGGTGTTAGAATGAGCTTCTTGACTTGGAATGGAAGGTGGTGTTGGCAGAGATTACAGTTGTTGTTTGGAGTGGTGCACTGATTTGAACTCATGATGGTAGGCTTTTGGAGGCTGCTAATCACATGGGAGAAGATTGCCCATATTCTTTGCTGATAACACAGTTTAAAGGCACCAACTGTTCTTTGGTCCTCCTTATTTGTTGTCCAGTATTCACATGCACATGAGATGATGAAACTATTCTTTTTTGGGTCTATCATATCACTAATAATCTGATTATAGGATTTGCAAAATATCAATGACGGAAAACTGGAAGTTGTCAATGATGAAATAGAATTCTAGAAAGTCTGTAGTGTAAGGATTGCTGTTGTTTTGTACCGTTGAGTCAGAACTGACCCATAGCTGAACCTCTGGTGGGTTTTCAGAAGCAGTTAATCACACAGGAGGAGATTGTCATATTTTTCCCTTAGAGCAGCTGGTAGATTAGAACCACAAACCTTCCAGATTGCAGGGCAGCTTCTTATGAAATAAATGTACTGTCGTTGTGCACTGTTGAGTCAGAACTGAACGATAGCTGGCAGGTGGGTTTTCAAAGACAGTTAAATCACACAGGAAGAGATGGCTCATTCTCTTTTAGAACAGCTGTGGGTTTCAAACTGTGTACTTTCAGGATTACAGCACAGCATCTTGCCACTCATTTTGAATCAGACAATTATATAGTCAAGAATATTGAAAAGGATCAGTTGGGGAGAAGGGGCAGAGCAACAAAATTGTGTAACCTGTATTTTGAAATTCTTGTCTCTGGGAGCACAGTCTGTAGGGAGTTGTTATAGTCAAAAGGCTAACCCTGAGGATGCATCTCTCTGGAGACTGATCCACCAACTGCTTCTTGGGAAAACATCACAGTCTTCTACCGTGAGCTTTAGAGGCTTAGAAAACCTACCGGTCAGTCAGCTATCAGTTGGTATGGACTTGACAGCAATGAGTTGAGATACTTTGAAACTCTTTTCTTTGGAGCATAAAATGATTATATTTACACTGTTTTGGTTTTGCTATTTTGATACCTTAGGTTAATGTAAACTGATTCCGAGGTTACCAGAGTCCTTAGTATTAAAGTTTTCTAGAACCTGAAAAAGACATCACTACAGCGAAGAATTAGCACTTAAGTGCCAACAATTTAATTTAACCATAAGATTTTTTTTATAAATCTAAAATGAATGGTGGTCAGCATAAAGATAAAGAAGCATAATGTGACATTTCTTGTTGACTGGCTGTCAGAGTATTAATTGCTGGGATTGAGTGACTGAGTCCCAGTCTTCTGAGCAGGGAGGGGCACTCACTGGAGACTGTGAAATCTCATCTTCCTCAGAAGGGCCAAGTATATCTATTTCCTTTCTCCTTTCGAGCCACTTGTACATAGAGTCACTTTTACAAGGTGTGATAACGCACCATGAAGAATGATCTCCTGGTTTGCAAAATTCATTTGTAAAGAATAAAGGACACAAGCATACTCATATGCAAGAATGGCCAGTATAGCCCAAGCTGTGGACTGTTTTGCTACTAAGGGTTTTGTTTAATTTTTAAGAATGAATCAAAGCTCTTGTGACTATTTTATATTTGTGTTATCATGGGCCTGACATTAATATTTCAGGCCTGTGCATTTTTCTGCTGCCATTATGGAAAGGAAGACCCTTGTATGTATCTTGAATTTCTGCTGGAGATTTGAAGAAGGATCTCTTCCACACTTACCAATAGATGATCATTTTCATCCGTAATGAACACTAATTCAGACATAACCAATAGACTAAAGCTTTCCGAACATGCTAGAATTAGGACTACTCTGTATTTAATGAGCATTCCACTCCCGTGCAAATAAATGCTTCTGAAAACCAGCTGGAGGGTCAGCTGTGGGTCAGTTCTGACTCTATGGTACGCGATAACTGACTTTAATAAAATGTTTTCTTGTACTTTATTGATCATACAAAGACATTTGACTGTGGATAATAACAAATTATGGCTAACATGAGTAAAATATTAACCACAAAACCATTCATTTGGTCATCTGAAAAAGAAACAGTTGCCCCAATAGAGCAAAGGAATATTGCATGGTTTAAAATCGGAAAAGGTTGTGTCCTTTCTCTATGCCTATTCACTCTGTATGCTGTGAAAATAACATGAGAAAAAAAATTTAAAAAGAAAATGATATGAGAAGCGGGGTATGAAGAAGGATTGAAGAAAGACTCATCAAAAGCCTCTATTAGGCAAAGGACACAATCTTGCTTGCAGAAAGTGAAGATGACTTAAAGCACTTACTGCAGACCATCAAAGACTACCCCTTTCAAACCAGATTACACTTTAAAAAAATAAAATCCTCACCACTCTACCAGAATGCAATATCATGAAAAGATTTGTTTTAAAGAATTTCATTTAACTTGGATCCTCAATCATTACTCATGATAGCAGCATTCAAGATATCAAAAGATGTTTACATTGGAGAAATCTGGTGTCACGGACCTCTCAAAAATGTTAGAGTAAGGATGTCTACTGCCTTCATATTAGGCAAGTAGCTTCACATCCTCTGCATTCTGTTGGTTTAATTGGAGAAAAGTTCTCCCCATATTGAAGAGAGGAAGAAAAGACTTCACCTCTCTTTTTTCCCCCTTTTTTATTATTATTAAATTTTATTAGTTTCAATGAACATTCACAGGGATTCTGAGCTTTCACTCCTTCATTGCCGCACCATTCTCTCCACCCTCCTCCCCAGTTTGTTCTTCTTCCCCACCATCCGAATGTCTGTTTTAATTGTCCAATTGCCACAGTGCTTGTCAAAGTCAG
>NW_006399847.1:10523759-10524384 GCF_000299155.1 Elephantulus edwardii
ACTAAAGAGGTGAATGGAAGATTTCAAAAGGCAGCATGGGATGACCAAGTAAAATATTAAAATGAAGTGGGCAAGGAGTTGGAGTCAGAACATCAAAAGGGCCGAACTCGCTCAGCATTTCTTAAGCTCAAGGAACTGAAGAACAAATTCAAAACTCTAGTTGCTATAATTAAGGATGCTTTAGGAAGAACGTTAAATGATCCAGGAGGTATTAAAAGAGGATGGAAAGAATATACTGAGTCACTGTATCGAAAGGATTTGGCAGACACAGAAGAACTCCATGAAACAACATATGAGCAAGAGCCTATACTGATGAAGGAAGAAGTTCAGGCTGCCTTCAAGGAAATATCAAAAAACTAAGGTCCCAGGAATAGATGGTATACCAGTTGACATAATTCAGCTAACAGATGCTGTCCTGGATGTGCTAACCAAGTTGTGCCAAGAAACATGGAGAACAACCACTTGGCCAACTGACTGGGAAAGATCTATATTTGTTCCCATCGCAAAGAAGGGTGACGCAGCAGAGTGTGGAAACTGTAGAACAATATCATTGATTTCACACGCAAGCAAGATTCTACTGAAGATTATCCGAAAACGACTGAAACAGCACATCAGCAGAGAACTG
>NW_006399847.1:10525204-10526339 GCF_000299155.1 Elephantulus edwardii
TCCTGGAAAAGGTTAAACTGGGTGGCTCCTTGGAGGCAATGTTTCTGAGGCTCCGTCTAACATACTTTGGACAGGTTGTAAGGAGAGACCCGTCCTTGGAGAGGGACATCATGCTTGGGAGGGTAGATGGACAGCGCAGGAGGGGAAAGCCCTCTATGAGGTGGAATAATTCAGTGACTGGAGTAATCAGGATAGGAGTATCCGAGACAGTGCAATTGGCGCAGGACAGAGCAGAGTTTAGGGCTGTTTTACATAGGGTCGCTATGAGTCACAAGCGACTCGACGGTACATAACAACAACAACAATGCATGAGAATGATTGTATGAAACACAATGTGAATGAAGAATAGGGTGAAACACAATGTAAATACACGATGGTATAAAACACATTTTATATGAAGAAAACAATGTAAAAAATATTATATGAAACCAATAAAAATACTTAAAGGAAAAAAGAGAGATGGATTGGTACAGTGGCTGTACCAATGAGTTTGAAGTTGGTAGAGATTGTGAAGATGGCACAGGACAGGGTGGGACTCAGATCTGTTGTTCCAGAGTTGTAGATGACTGAATGACACCTAAAGCAGCCATAGATCTTTGTTGAACCTAAAAGGGAATTTATTTTTTCTTGTAATTGAGAATTGGATGGTTGCTATTTTGCTAAACACTGTGACACTGATGTGTCAAATGCAATAATGGTGGACAGTGTTTGGTGGAGCTTCCCGATTAAAACAGGATTGGAAGCAGGCGTGGCATCCACTTCTGAAATAGCTTGCCTCTGGAAACTCTTAAACAAAAAAATGACAAAGCAAAATATGGCAATGAAATGTGCAAGGAGCTAGAGTCGGAAAGTCTAAAGGGCCGAACTGGTTCAGCATTTCTTAAGGTCAAGGAACTGAAGAACAAATTCAAACCTCAAGTTGCTGCAATCAAGGATGCTTTGGGCAGTATGTTAAATAATCGAGGAGGTATCAAAAGAAGATAGAAGGAATATACTCAGTCATTGTATAGAAAGGAATTGGCAGATACAGAAGAATTTAATGAAACAACATATGAGCAGGAGCCTATGTTGATGAAAGCAGAAGTTCAAGCTGCTTTGAAGGAAATAGAAAAAATAAGGCCCCCGGAATAGATAG
>NW_006399847.1:10527578-10530288 GCF_000299155.1 Elephantulus edwardii
GAAGACCCTCTATGAGGTGACTGGGGTACTCGGGATGGGTGTGTCAGAGGCAATGCGATTGGAACAGGATAGAGCAAGGTTTAGGGCTATTGTACATAGGGTCGCTATGAGTCGCAAACGACTCGTCAGCACATAACAACAACAACAACAACAACAACAACTGGAAACTCTAAGAATTGGAGAAACGATGAAAATTCTACACGTGTTCGGGTCTTTCGTTCACAGGGTTGCTATGAGTCATGTACAAGTTGACAGCACTTAAAAACAATTGAGAATCAGTGGTAGAAAGTGACTTCAGGCATAGTTGGATCCAGGAGCTAAAATAATGTCAAGTAGACTTTATTTTCTTTTTCATAGTTCACTCATTTTTGCCTTTTTTCTGGCTTTGGACAATTTCTCCCTGTAGCAGAAATTATGCCTTTGAGTGTTACTGGTTACTCGGAAGCCAAGTATTTCTTTTGGGTTCTAATCCACCAGCAGCTCCAGAGGAGAAAGGACAGTCTGTTGGCATTTATAGTCACAGAAACCCTATGAGGGTTTATTCTGAGTTGAAACTGACTCAGTAGTGCTGAGTGAGTTTTTTGGCTCATCCCCTGCAACTTAGGCTGAAAAAGAGGAGGGACTTTCTATCTTTCTAATAGCATGCTCATTGGATGTCTCCCAGGCAGGGCACATGCCTAAAACCATACACTTTAATTCACCAGGTGTGGAGAATTTTCCTTCTTACCTGAGGCACTGATAGCCATGTTTGCTGCCCAGCTGCAGGGCCTGGTGATTCCCTCAGGTCAAAATGCGGTAAAAACACCTGTGATCCTCTCCTGAGATAAGGGATAATTATTCATGCAGAGACAGTGATTTCTGAAGACACAAAAGTGAAACCAAAACCTTCTTTAGGAAAGCAAAGGTAAAAAATTGAGAATAAATTCTTATTCTCCCAGTTGATGGATGTGTGAGGTACTATAGGGTTGCTTCATATGACCGTTTTCTTTAATTCTGCTATCTTTGTTGCCCGTCTCATTCCCCATCAGAATTTCTCTGGGCCTCCTATTACCAAATCTATCCTTAAACTGTCACTGAACTGTGGTCAGCTGCCTTCGGTGGAAGACAGTAGGAGTAGGAGTGGGGCAAATTGTGTCATAGTTTTTATTTTCTTCTTCACTAAAATGAGTAAAAAGTAATGTAGATTTGAAATTGGCCAAGAAGTTCTAGCAATTTTATCCTGGTCAGACCAAAGCTGTGCATGATGCCATGCTGTTAGTGACCTTACTCTTTTCAGAGTAACAAGCCACATTAGTTCATATCGGGGAAAGGTTTGTGTTTTCATTAAGGATAACTTTAAAATAATTTTCAAACATTTTTTAGGATGCTTCCACTTTTTTTTTTTAGGGATAAACCTACTTCTGAAATGGTGTATATGCCTTTTTCTTTTAAAAAGTTGATAATTTATAAAGCACATTGACTTCTGGGGACTGAATAGCTGTCACTGTAAAGATAATTTCAAATAAATTAATTATTAGCTGTTTCTACCTTAGATTCTTTTCATAATTTAAAAATTTTCTATGTCTTCCCCTCTAAAGCCACAGAGTAGCATGTGGCTAGTTCTACTTGATATGAGATAGCATCTCATATGCACACTCACTCCCAGTGTGTGTGTGTGTATGTAATTTTTTGTTGTTTTTAATTGCCATAGTGTGGAGCATGATTCATAACAACACTATGAACAAAAGGCCTGAAACCCTACTATAACTACTCTCATTTATAAAAGTTCATAGAGTTTCCAGAGGCATGTTGTTTAGGAAGTAGATGCCACATATACATATGTTGTTGTTGTTATGTGCCATCGAGTCGCCTGCGACTCATAGCAACCCTATGTACAACAACCCTGAACTCGGCCCTATTCTGTGCCAGTCTCACCACCTCTGACACACCTGCCCCCATTACTGCAGTCAGTGAATCAATCCATCTCATTGAGGGTCTTCCTCTCCTGCGCTGTCCCTCCACTCTCCCAAGCATGATGTCCCTCTCCAAGGACTGGTCACTCCTCGTAACATGTCCAAAATATGTCAGACAAAACTTTAGAATCACTGCCTCCACAGAGCAGCCAGGCTTCACCCTTTCCAGAACAAACCTGTTTGTGTTCCTAGCAGTCTATGGTATATTCAATACTCTTCTCCATCACAGCTCAAAGACATCAGTTCTCCTTCTGTCATCCCTAGTCATTGTCCTGCTGTCTTAATTGCAAAGACCATGGCATGTATCAGGCACACCTTGGTCTCCAGACTGACATCTTTGCACTTCAGTGCTTTAGAGAGGTCTTTCCCATTGCAGACTTTCCCATCCACAGACTTTCCCATCGCAATACATAGTTTAATTTCCTGGCTGCTGGTGCCAAGAGTGTTAACTGTGGATTCAAGCAAACCAAAACTGTGAACAATCTCAATCTCTTCACCATCCATTATGACACACCCAATCGGACCAGTGGTGAGAATCTTTGATTTTTTTCTTTTATATTGAGTCTCAAACGATACTGAAGACTGCAGTCCCTGACCTTCTATAGAAAGTGCTTTAGTTCCTCTTCAATTTCAGCAAGCAAGGCTGTATCATCTGCATAACTCAGAATGTTGATGATTCTTCCTCGAATTCTGATGCCACATTTCTCCCCATAGAGCCCAGCCTCCCAGATTACCGGTTCTGCGCTGTCCCTCCACCC
>NW_006399847.1:10532458-10548499 GCF_000299155.1 Elephantulus edwardii
AGAATCTTGCTTGCATGTGAAATCAATGACACTGTTCTGTAGTTTCCACACTCAGTTGGGTCACCTTTCTTTGGAATGGGAACAGATACAGATCTCTTCCAGTCAGTTGGCCAAGTGGTTGTTCTCCAGATTTCACACACACACATGCATTTATTGTTGTTGATTTCCTTCTAGTCAAGCACAACTCATAGAAACACTGTGAGCAAAAGGCTTGAAGCCCCTCTACAACAGTTGATATTTATCGAAGTTCATAGAGTTTCCAGAGTCATGTTATTTAGGAAGTGAATTCCACTCCTGCTTCCAAATCTGTCATAGTATGTAATTGTTTTTATATGCCATTGAGTCACATGCGCTGTACAGTGACCCTATGTGTAGCAGCTTTGAACCCTTCCCTGTCCTGAGCCAGTCTTACTAACTCTGACACATTGCCCCAATTACTGTATCAATCCATCTCATCCTGAGTCTCCCTCCCCTGCACTGTCCATTCACCCTTCCAAGCATGATGTCCTTCTTCAAGGATTGATCTCTCCTAGCGACATGACTAAACCAAAGTGAGTGAGGTAGAGCTTCGAAATCTTAGCCTTAAAGGAAAGATTTGTCTTCACCTTTTCCAAGACAGACCTGTTTGTTTTCTTGGCAGTCCATGGTAAGTTCAAGACTCTTCTCCATCACCACAACTCTAAGGTGTCTGTTCTTTTTCTGTCATCCTTAGTCACTGTCCAACTCTCTGAAGCATACAAGTCATTGAGAAAGACCATGGCCTGGATTAGGCGCATCTTTATATAAAGGCTGATGTCATTGCTCTTCAGAGAGGTCCATGACATCAGATTTTGTCAATGCAATTTCTCTTTTTATTTCCTGAGTGTTGACTATGGATCTGAGCAAGCTGTATTTGCTAACAACCTCAATCACTTCTCCATCTAATATGGTGCTGCCAGTTGTCCCAGTGGTGAGAATTTTTGTCTTCTTGATGTTGAGTTTCAATACATATTGATGACTATCATCCTTGACCTTTTGTAGCAAGTGCTTCAGGTCCGTCTCAGTTTCAGCAAGCAAGGTTGTGTCATCTGCATATCGCAGGTTGTTAATTAGTCTTCCTCCAACCCTGATGCCACACTCCTCCTCATAAAGCCCAGCCTCTCAAATGATCTGTTCTGCATACAGATTGAAAAGGCATAGGGACAGGATGTATCCCTGATGCACTCTTTTCCTGATTCTGAACCATGGAGTGTTTTCTTGCTCTGTTCTGAGGACTGCTTCTTGGTCCAAATACAGGTTTCATATAAGCATGATCAAATGCTCTGAGATTCCCATTTTCCTCAAGGTTAGCCACAATTCATTGTGATCCACACAGTCTTTGCATAGTCAATGAAATACAGATAGACTTTCTTCTGGAACTCTCTGCTTTTTGCCAAGAGCCATATGGCATTGGCAATAATGCCCATAGTGCCACGATCTCTTCTAAACCCAAGTTGTATTTCTAGAAGTTCTCTGTCAGTGTACTGTTGAAGTCTTCTCTGGAAAATCTTCAGCATGATTTTGCTAGTGCGATATTATTTATATTGTTTGATAATTTCCACACTCTGTCGAGTCACCTTTTTTTTAAATTGAAAGAAATATAAATCTCATAAAAGTCGATTGTGGAAGCAGTTGTCTTGGCACAGTTTGGTGAGCACATACAGGGCTGCATCTGTTTGCTGAAATACATCAATTAGTGTTCCATTAATTCCTGGGGCTCTCTTTTTTGTCAAGTTCTTCACAGCAGCCTGCACTTCCTCCTTCATCACCATGGCCTCATGCTCCTATGTAGTTCCTTGAAATTTTTCTGTTTCATCCAATTCTTTTTGGTACAATGACTCTGTATTCTCCTTCCATCTTCTTTTAATGCTTCTGGAATCATTCAATATCCTGTCCATAGCATCCTTAAGCATTGCAATTCTTGGCTTGAATTTTTTCTTTGTTTCAGCTTAAGAAATGCTGAGTGGCTTCAGCCCTTTTGATTTTCTGACTCCAGCTTCTTGTATATTTCACTGTAATATTTTACTTTGTCTTCCCATGCTGCCTTTTGAAATCTTTTGTTCAGCTCTCTAATATCTTGAATTCTTCCCTGTGCTTTGGCTTCATAGCACTCTAGTTCAATCTTCAGAGTCTCTTCTGACATCCATTTTGGTCATTTCTTTTTCATCCTTCTTAGTAATGACTTTTTGCATTCTTCATGAACGATATTCTTGATATTTTCCCACAGCTTATCTGGTCTTTGTTCATTAGTGATCAAGGCCTCAAATCTATTTGTGAGTTCATTTTTAAAATTATGAGAGATAGACTCAAGATCAGATATTGATTCCTGTGGATATGATTTAACCTCCTTTAGTTTTAATTTGAACGTGCATATGAACAACTGATGCTCAGTTCCACAATCAGCACTGGGCCTAGTTTTCGCTGTTGATATTGGACTTCTCCAACGGTTCTTCCCACCACATATGTAATTAGTCTGATTTCTCTGCACCCCATCATGTAGAATCCATGTGTATAGCCTGTATTTATGTTTCTTATAAAAGATACTTGCTATGAGTAAATCATTGTATAGAATTCTTAATCATTTTGTCACCAGCCTCATTTCTGTCACCAAGTCCATACTTTCCAACTACTGATCCCTCTTCCTGATTCCTAACTTTTGCGTTCCAGTTACCCATTATTATTAAAGCATCTTGGTTACATGTTCGAGCAATTTTTGACTGCTACAGTTAATAGAAATCATCTATTTCCTCCTCTTTGGCTCTGGTTTAGACACATAAATTTAAATGATAATGGTATTAACAGGTCTTCCTTGTATGTATATGGATATTATCATGCCACTCACTATATTGTATTTCAAGATGGATTTAAAAATGGCCTTTTAAACTATGGAAGTGACCCATTTTTTCCTCACCTTTTCATCTCCAGCATAAGAGATCATATGATCGTGGGATTCAACCTGTCCCATGTCAATTAATCTCATATCACCAGTACCCAATATATCAATATTTATACATTCCATTTCTTTCTTTACAATGTCAAGTTTTCCTACATTCATACTTCTCACCCTCCACGTTGTTGTTGTTGTTAAGTGCTGTCAAGTCTCCTGTGACTCATAACGACCCTCTCCTGTGACTCATAATGACCCTACGTACAACAGCCCTAAACCCTGCTCTATCCTGTGCCATTCTCACTGTCTCTGACACAACTCCCCCAATTACCCCAGTCACTGAATCAGTCCACCTCATGGAGGGTCTTTGTCTCCTGCGCTGTCCCTCCACCCTTCTAAGCATGATGTTTCTTCTAAGGATTGGTCCCTCCTTGCAACATGTCCAAAGTATGATTGACGAAGCTTCAGAATTCTTCTCTCCAAGGAGCAGCCTGATTTAACACTCTCCAGGTTGAACCTTTTTGTTTTCTTAGAAGTTCATGGTATATTCAAGACTCTTCTCCAACACCACAGCTCACTAGTTAATTTTTTTCTTACAACTCTTTCTCCACCTTTGTGTTTTCAAATTTGAGGGCTCAACTTTAGTTGCCATATCTGTCAGTCTGCTCTTAAGTGTGCTCTGCTGTACATACGGTTTTCAAAGGCCTGTTAGATTTCAGAAGTGGATGTCCAATCCTTCTTCCTACTCTCTTTAATTTATATGTTCACTGTTAACAGAATATCTAAAAGACAAGTATTTTACCTAGCAGATGAGAAACACTTCCCTTACAGAAATAACCAATACATTCACTGCCCACCCACTCCAAGCACGTGTGACTTGTCTCTCCCCTTTACATTATATATACATATGCACAAACTTACATTCACACGGGCATATGTGTCTGTGTGTATACATAAACTTACGCTCATGAAAACTTATACCTAGACCAGGAAGGTATAAGAACAGAGCAAAGGAACTCTGTATGGTTCAAACTCAAGAAAGAAGTGCATCAGGGATGTGTCCTTTCTTCATACCTTTCCAATTCACGTGCAGAACAGATCACCTGGGAAGCTGGAATTTATGAAGAAGAATGTGGCATCATGATTAGAGGAAGACTCATCAACAGCCTGTGTTATGTAGAAAGAGGAAATAGCTTTGTGCCAAAATTGAGGAAAATATGAAATACTTCCTGCAGAAGGTCAGGGCCTGCAATCTTCAGTATGAATTGCATTTCAGGAACAAGAATATAAAAGATACTCCTGGGCCACTTGAAAGCATCCTGATTGTTGTTGTCGTATGTGCCGTTGAGTCATTTGCAACTCATAGCGACCCTATGTACAACAGCCCTAAACCGTGCTCTATCCTGTGCCAATCTCATTGCCTCTGACACACCCATCCCAATTACCCCAGTCACTGAATCAATCTACCTCATAGACGGTCTTCCTCTCCTGCACTGTCCCTCTACTCCACCCAGAATGATGTCCCTCTCGAAAGACCTGTCTCTCCTTACAACATGTCCAAAGTATGTCAGACGAAGCCCCAGAATCCTTGCCTCCAAGGAGCAGCCTGCTTTAACCCTCTCTAGGATGAATCTGTTTGTTTTCTTGGCAGTCCATGGTACATTCAATACTCTTCTCCAGCACCACAGCTCAAAGGCGTCAATTCTCCTTCTATCCTCCCTAGTCATTGTCCAACTCTCTGATGCATAACAAGTGATTGCAAAAACCATGGCCTGTATCAGGCGCACCTTAGTCTCCAGAGAGACACTGTTGCTCTTGAGTACTTTAGAGAGGTCCCTAACAGCAGACTTTCCCATCGCAATACGTTTTTTTTATTTCCTGGCTACTGTTGCCAAGAGTGTTGACCATGGAGCCTAGCAAACTGAAGCTGTGAACAATCTCAGTCTCTTCACCATCCATCCTGATGCCACCAATTGGTCCAGTGGTGAGAATTTTTGTCTTCTTGACATTGAGCCTCAGTCCATATTGGAGGCTGCAGTCCTTGACCCTCTGCAGTAAGTGCATGAGGTCCTCCTCAGTTTCAGCAAGCAGGGTTGTGTCATCTGCATAACACAGATTGTTGATAGATCGTCCACCAATCCTAACGCCACGCTTCTCCTCATAGAACCCAGCCTCTCGGATAATCTGCTCTGCATACAGGTTGAAAAGGTATGGAGATAGAACACATCCCTGGCGTACGCCCTTCCCAATTTTGAACCATGCAGTGTTGCCCTGCTCTGTTCTGATGACTGCCTCTTGGTCCAAATATAGGTTTCGCATTAGCACGATTAAATGTTCTGGGATTCCCATTCTTCTCAGAGTCAGCCACAGTTTGTTATGATCCACGCAGTCAAATGCCTTTGCATAATCAATAAAACACAGATAGACATTCTTCTCGTATTCTCTGCTTTAAGCATCCTCATAGATAGCAATTTTATTTTGTTTGGATTCACAATCAATGCTCTTGGGACCAGCAGTCAGGAAATCAAAAGGCAAATCGCTTTTGGAAAATCTACTGTCAGAGACCTCTCTGGAGTGTTTAAGAGCAATGGTGTCAGTCTGGGGATTGAGGCCTTATTCAGGCCATCGTCTTCTCACCTGTTTGCTGTGCATCTTAGAGGTGGACAGTGACTAAGCATGACAGTAAAAGAATAAGTGCCTTTTGAGTTGTCATGCTTGAGAAGAGTATTGAACATCCATACCATGGACTACCAAGAAAACAAACAGGTCTCTCCCGGAGAGGGTAAAACCAGAAGGTCACTTGGAGCCAAGGAGTTTAAAACTGTGTCTCACATACTTTTGGGATGTCGCCAGGAATGACCAGCCATTTAAAAAGTGCATCATGCTTGGAAATGCAGAGGGCCAATGCAGGAGAGGAAGACCTGAAAGAGATTGATTAACACTGTGACTGTAGCAATGGAATCAGATGTGTTAGAGACAGTAGCATTCCGTCTGTTTAGGGCAGGGTTCAGGGCTATTTTTAATAGGGTAACTATGAGTTGTAATCCACTTGATGGCACCTAACAACAGCATACGCACACGTGCGCGTGTGTAGTGTGGAAGGGTGTGTGTGTGTATTATGCGTACCTCCATACTACTCATATATACATATGTTATTAATTATTGTTGAATTGGAACTGACCCCTAGGTGATCCACTGCTGAGTTTTCAAAGGTAATTCGCACAGGAGGAGAATGCCCATCTCTCTTCCATGGAGTAGCTAGTGCATTCGTACTGCGTACCTTATGCATTGCAGTGCAGCTTCTTGCCAATACGCTATCAAAGTTCCCTGTATACACACATATGGAGGTGCATATGTGTGTTTGTATATATGTGTACACAGTTATAAATACTCTGTTGTTCATTGCCATCTGGTAAGAAACAACTCATAGTTGACCCTCTAGCATGCTTCCAAGGCTTCAAATCCCACAAAGGAGATTTTCCATCTTTCTCCTGTGGAGCCATTGGTAGAATGGATTTGTCTTTGCTTTAGCAGCACAACTTCCTATGGACCACAGAATATATTTCTCCTGGAGTCCCTAGTTAGTTCACACTGTTAAGTGTTCAGCTATTAGCTAGAAGGTTGACGGTTTGAACAGGCTGAGTGATCTTCTTATGAAAGGTCATAGCTTTGAAAACCCTTCGGAACAGTTTTATTTTACACACATGGGGTTGTTACAAATCAGAATAGACTGCATGGTAACTATCAAAAACAACATGTTGCATCCAGAATAACTCAATCCTTCTCCCCTTTTAACTTCTCACATTGATTTTTCTCCTGTGTTCTGCTGTGTAGTTCACTCATTTCATTTGGGTTAAATCTGCTCTGCTGTGATTGCTGGCAAAAAGCTGCCAAGGTTTAAGCCCCAGTTTGGGGGGTGAGGTGAAGGTCATCAAGTGGGAATCCTTCTCAGAGAGAGGTCCATCATGTGTTTTAATGACCTCTCCACACCTCCCCTTAAGATCTCTGTTTACTTCCATCCTTATAACTTGTATTAAGGAAATTCAGTGTATTTTACATTTGTCTCTTTTAGACTATTAGATATAAGATGTAGAATCTAGGAAGTGTTCTAAAACACTTTTCTAGGTAAATGGAAAAAGCAACACAAGGAAGAAGTGGGATTAGTGATGTTATATTGTGGGGGTTGAAGACCCCATGATACGAAGCAAAATGTATGTAAATTTTAGAACAGAGAACAGTTCAGTGTGTTAATCTTCATGTAGCTGGAAAAAGTGTCTAAAAACAGTTTTCTCATTAATGTTGCTATATAATAGCAGATAAGATAATTTACCTCTTACATAGGAGATTAAGAACAGTTCAAACATATCTTAACTGCATTAACTGCATGGTGTTGGTGAGTCTTCAATCTGTGTATTCGCACTGACATGAAAGAAATGGAATTGGGGTTTCTGTTAGTATAGTTATTTGCAGTTATGTTGTGTATACTTTTTAAAAAAATTACCTTAATGACATGCTGATTAGAACTATGGAGACTAACTTGCAAAACAAGTTGGTTGTGTTACATAAATCAAAATTGAGTCTTTACTTAGTAGTGACTGAAAAGAGAATATAGGAGGAGTATTGTGGGTGGAATTATATCACCCAGATATAGGTGTTGACTTATTTTTTGATGATTCTCAGTGTTTTGGATGTAATGATGTAACCTGGCAGTTTCTTAATGATATCTATGTTCTCATAAACAAGTCCTTTGTAAAGGGATTAAAGGTGAGGTACTCCATCTTTAATCTGATCCCACACCTCATCTGTTGGTTACTGTCTATGACTTTTTTTATCTTATAAGAGTTAGAAGGAGAGGGAAGGGGGCAGAGGTAGAGGGACTTCAGCACCACTCAGAGGGAGAGCCCCGAGAGGAGCACACCTCCATCCTCGGGGCACCTCATTGACACAGGGGAAGGCCAACACATGTAGGGGATGCCAAGGAAGTCCAGGCTTCAGATTTGAGAGGTGACAGGAATCTTCTGCAGAGCTAACAGAGAGAAGAATCCTTCTTGTAGAGCTGACACTCCGGATTTGGACTTCTAGCCCTAAAATTGTGACAGAGTACATTTGTTGGTTAGAACCATCCACTTGTCATATCTTTGTGATGTTATTTGTTATGTGCCATCGAGTCACCTGTGACTCATGACAAACCTTTGTGCAACAGCTCTGAAGCCTGCCCTGTCCTAAGCCAGTCTCATTGACTCTGACACACATATCCCATTACTTCAGTTACTGTGTCAGTCCATCTCATCCAGAGTCTTCCTCTCCTGTGCTGTCCCTCCACCTTTCTCCAAGGGTTGTCCTATCCCCTTGGTAAGCCTTGAGCATCTTATCCTGCATAGTCCCACACAGTCACCTCCATGGGAGTTAAAGGACCATGTATGACTATAATGGCCATGTTCAGTAATTCACTGCATTACATGGATACAGATTTGAACTTTAGTGAAAAATTATTGTGCAAAGTTTTAGCCATTGAGAGTATAGTTTCAGCCTGGCTATCTTTTCACTAAAAGAAGCTTAGCTAATGAGCAGGTGTTAGTGGGAAAATGAGGGAAATCATCTCTCTGCTGGCTCTGGACTTGTGGAGTTGCTGAATTTGCTGTTTGTTAGGATGTGTTTCAGGATGTCCCCCTCAAGTTTAGCAAAATGGAACATTCACACTGCAATATTCAGTTTATGTATCAAAAGAGGATGAAAAGAAAAAAAATCCTTTATTTGTTTTTTATGGACTTTTTCACTATTTTTTGTAACTGCCACTCTTACAATGTGACTTCTGCTTTTTATTGTTGATATATGAGATATAAGAGCACATCAAGGAAAAAATATTTTAACTTCTAATTCTTGTCTCACATCTTTTCATCTACATTGGCTAAAACATAAATAGTGAAGATGTAGTATGTTATTCCTTTACACGTTAGCAAAAGTTTCTTTTGTGATATCTGAGTGAAATTGTCTATATAAAATCTTGACATCTCTTCCCAAAAAAGTTTAGTGCAGAAAAACCCAATTTCAGTTGACTTGGAACTTCATTAAGTTGTAGGCCGTAATGTAAGTTTATAGTATAGAATACTAATGATGACTTGGAAGCAATGGTCTGTGAGCAACATTCTTTGTCCTGCTCCCCAGTGTCCATCAGAACACTGCTTAGAAATGAGTCAAGTATCTGCACATACACTCCCCAGACTGTGAACAGTTGGCCACCTCTGAGGCAGGGAGTTACAGTGTTGCAAGGATTGAAGCTTCGCTTCATAAACTTGTGAAATGTTGGAATTCTTTGACATAGAAAATCTTTTCAGAGAAGGAATTTTAATAGCTTAGATGTTTTCTTACTAAACCTGGTGTTATGTAAAGGATACAGGGGGGGAAAAATGAAACTCCCACACACTGTTCCTTGATGCTGTATTGAGCAATTCAGTCTTGATCTTTGAGGGTTTATTTCCAAGAAATAACTTTAAATGACTACTCTTTGTAAATAGGATTATAAATACCAGATGAGATACAGACCCATACAAAGAAAGATAGAAGAATCCAAGTAATAATAAGGAAGACCATGATCCTCAGCAAAGAAAGTAAATTAGAAAGGAAGAGTGAAATACACAGAAAGAACCAGCATAACAGAGACCTCATGGGGCCCTAGCTTCTCACACTGTGATAAAATACATTTCTGTTCTTTAAAACCACTCCTTGTGGTACTTGTGTTTCTGTTCTGGAGGCAGTAGATACCTAGGACTCTTGGGAATCAAAGAACCCTGGGTTTAAAAATTCTGTATTGTGATCTAGGTCAGTTAATCATCACTATTATGCAGCTTCTGAAAAAAAAATTGAGAGCAAGAATATTCATTAGCTCTGTAGAAAATCCCTGTAGGTGCTTCTCCAGTTTCCTGTTTAAATTTTGAGCCTCTGTTGACACACAGTTAATGAGATTAATAATCCAGTATTCTGGATCTCTTCTGCCGTCTGCTCATTCCTTTGCCATTGGCTGACCATGGCCTTTTGAGGTTAAAATCACTGTTGCACAGAGGGAAAGAAAAGTTTCCTCATATCTCCTGTGTTCTTATTTTTATGCTTTTATATATCTCACTGGCCTTGACAATGGTAATTATCCTATTATTATGAATTTATAAGCTCAAAATAGTTACACTGTATTCTATACATAGAGAATTGTGATTACAGTAGCAAATGTAAAAGTGTAAATGAAGAGGAAAAAAAGTGGTTCCCATCAGTAAGTAGGAAGCTAATGGAAAATGCCATCAAAGTCACCTTCTTTTAAGGAACCACAGTCATTTAGGCATATTTTCTAGGGATAAAGCCTATATTCTCTTCTTTTGTTCGGAAGCATTGCTCTTCTCACATACACTTGACTTATAAATAGCTCATAGATAGGAGCATTGCCTCCTGGAAAACACCTTTCTTTTAGTACTTCCATGGATTCCTAGCAGCCTGGGTGGTGTAGTGAGTTGTGTTGGCCTTCTAACTTAAAGGTCTACAGTTAGAATTCACTAGGAAGAACAGCCTCCTTTCATGAAGATTTACAGCCTTGGAAATGCAGGGGAAGTTCAGAGGTTCCTCATGAGGGGGAACCAGCTGCAGAACCTTTCCAGTTCTTCTCCTGTTAATTTTATTATCATCTTTCAAATTCATATATTTCTCTTCTGGGGAACCCAGCTGGGCTCTTCCAGGAAGAATGAGTTGCTTCTTTCTGCTCTTAGAGATCAGTGCTCAGACAGTGTGGTGAAGCATGGTATGTAACAGGCCATTGACAGAGGGCACACCTACTAAGTAGGCTGAAGCCATTGTGAAATGCCCTTTCTGTCATCTGCTGATACTGGACTTCATTCCTCAAAGAGAGACACTTTACCATACAAATGGGAACTTTGAATCTTCGTGAAGTCTCATGAAAGACTTGCATCAAAAATTATAGAAAAAAATACTGCAACAAACATATTATTAATTTGCTGAAAGGGAAGTGAGAATATGTGACAATACTTCATGTTGGGGTTTTTGTGGCTAAAAGAATGGGCAGAAGGACCCTGCCTTCCTTTCTGCCCCTCTTGCAGCATCTCCCCTCCCCAGGATTACAGCCTACCTCCTCAGGGGGTTCCTCCTGCAGCCAGGACTCACAGCCTCATTAGAGTCTTTACTTTTTCTGAAAGTCTATGGTTTGTCTCATCTGCATGGTTTGAATAGTCATCCTTGCTCTATCTGTACACCTAGCTTTACAGCGATGTTCTTATTACAGAAATTTGAGGTGAGGGCAGGCATAAAGCTTAGATTACATGTAAAGTTCATTCTTTAGAACTAAAGATAGAGAAGGAATAAGTGATGAGACCAACTAAGGAAAGAGTAGGGTAAAGAGAAAAGGAAGCCACTTATTTTAATGGCTTTGAAAATAGCTTTCACACTGCTACTGGAAGAGAGAGGATGAAATTTCCATTTAAATCATCCCAACTTCTCAAATTAGAAGGTTCTGTTTGTCCTTAAATATTTCAGCAATCAAATTAAAGCCCATTGAGCATAGATTCTATTTTAGAGCTGAGTGTGGATTTCTATTGCTTAATCATAAAACCGGGCAAATAAAGGTGGTATGCAGGGAGGCCAAATGTTGTGGGACAGTGCTGGCTTAAAATGTGGGACTCAGAAAATGTGTTTTGTTTATTAAAAAGTAAATTCTGTGGGTAAGATCTAGTCTTACTGTTATGTAAAAGGTAGCCAGGATAATATTATTTTAGCATTACTACATGTTCTGAGAATTGTGTCCAGAATGGTTTTGGAGAGAACTTTGAAAAGTAAGAATACACCAACTGGGGAGTTGTTCTGAGCTTGTTCTGGATTTCTCTATAAATTTCATACTCTAGATAAAGAATATAACATAAAGGAGAAAAAAAAAGAATATTTACTGAAAAAGAGGAAGAAAGACATGAGGCAACATATGAATAAAAAATGTGTTTGACTTTATGGAGAAGGTTATAAGTTAAAAAATCTTAAAAATTAGATCAACAGAATGTATACATTTTATTATCCTATATTGATAAAAAACTACAGTTATGTGTCTAGGATAGTTTGAATGGGAAATCATATGGAGTTTCACCCCAAAAAAGAAAACAGGATATGATTTACTGAGCACCTGTTGTGTGCCAGATGGAGTGTGTACATCCAGGTTATCTGTGAAGCAGACCTTCCAGGGCATGACTGTTAATACAAGATCCAATTGTTCATACAGTTGATGACTTCAGTTACTTACTAACTTGAGTGGCTTTTATGTATTCCCTTCCTTTTGGTACTAAAGGAAGTCCCAAAAGCAGTGAGTGGATTTGACATCTTGCCCTAAAGAGCAGAAAATGTGACATCAAAGCATAAAAATAGGACTCTATCAGTTTAACTTCTTTATAATCTTCATGACTCTAATCAGGACACAGCTTCTCTGCTTAGGTTCTTGTATGGGACATAAACCTCTGTAAGATGAGCTGCCAGGAAAGCAGGAGCCAGGTGTGTGATCCAGATGTGTGAGTCTTGGCTGGGCCTGACACATCATCTGCCAGAATTCTCTTGACTGTATTCTCAGGCTCTGCTTACTTTGCCCTTTTAGCAAAATTATCTGATGCCCGTTGCATTCTTTATGCGCAGAGGAGAGGTTTCCATCTTGATTCTTTGAGCCTTGTCATCATGGCTTTCTGCTAGGCCAGCTTGCCCCCTTTGTAGCTGACCCCACACTAATGCCACCTGTGATTATAATCTTACATTCACACTTTATGGGCTTCCTGCACGCTGAGCTCAGTGCTGGATGGAACCGTCAGCCTGAGCAACCCTGGCCCACTCTGTGTATGGCTGGGTCTCCCAGGGAAAGTGATCTTGGGGTGATGCTTCAGCAAAGGGCGCTGCAAGGACCAAGTGGTCTGTGAAAATTGGCAGGCATTTTCCATTCCAACCAGTAATGATTGAGAGTTCCTGTTGCTCCACATCCATGCTAGCATTAATCAGGAGATGTGTAGTGGTGTCTCAGCATTTTAACTTGCAGTTGCTTGATTGCATCTGGGAAGAGCACTAGTATCCAGCACTTAAGTGCTCCACTGCTAACCCTACAAATAATTCCTCTATTTTCTGGTATTTCTGCAAGTTGCAGCAGTACATTTCTTATTTGTTCAGATTGGTCCAAGAGCTCAAAGGGGAAAAAGACCTAGTGACTTTCTCTGGTAAAGATGATAGCTTCAAACTGTGTCAGTTAAGACTATGGTTGGACAAATGGTTATTGTAATTGCCGTCAGTAAGTTGTGTGATAGATTTACAACAACTTTTTTTTTAAAAAAAGAAAAGGGGTGGGGGGGAAAGTGGCTGCTGAGCCTGCACAGGTCTTGCTGAATACTTTATGGGATTTGTTGGGCATCTTGGATTAGGGTCGTGATTCCATGGGACATCCCAGTTATTTGGCCTGATAATGTGCTTAATGTTTCAGTTCTTCCTCCTGATATACTGTGTAATGTCTGGGTCTTGAAAGCAGCACTCTGAGAACTAACTGGCCTCTGTTCACTAGGACAGCACAGGGAGATGGGGCATCAGGTTAGGAGGAGGATATAGAAGGGGGAGGCTTGTCACTTTGATGAAAAGAACTGCATTACCCAGCTCCATTACTGAACATTTCCATCAAAGATGCTGCAGAATCCTTACCAAAATGGGGGAAATAAAGAGTTTCAGATTCTATGGACTCTAGATAGATATTAAAAAACCTTAGAAGCTGAGTGAACACCCAAAATTTTTGCCTTAAAATAATATTTAAAGCTTAAATAAAATAAAAATTAAAGTCTGTGCAATCCTTAAAGGTACTCAGTTGGAATCCACCAGCTACTCTGAGAGAGAAGGATGGACAGTCTCCTCCCGTGTGATTAAAACCTGCCAGAGGCTCAGCTGTGGTCAGGTCCTACTCAGTGGTACACAACAAAAGTAAACTTACAGCCAAACAGTAGTTTAGCTTCACATAGGGTCGCAATGCAACTCGACGACATATAACAACAACAACAACAGTGAAACATGTCTGCCGTGGACACTGTTTGTGTGGGATCAAACTCACAACAGGAACTAAAGAGCCTCTGATAGCAGTCTTGTGGGGGAAGGGCAGTGAGAGTACAGCAGTAAAGAGGAAACAACTTTGGATGTGTGGGAAAAAAATTGTATAGCTCCAGCAGTATGGTCTGTGTCACTAAATGTCACATGTAAAACCTATTGAATTAGTGGATGCTTAGCAATCAATAGTCCTCAACAAGACAAAGTTTAGAAAACACATGATTTGAGAAAAAAGAAAAAAAAAAAACATAGTCTAGAAAGCCTTAAGGGGCACCTGTCTCATGAGCACACAAGGAGTCAGAAGTTGATTCAGAGGCAGCGCACAACTTGTGATGTTGAGGATCTTTTCAAATGCTTGCTTGTCACCTGAATGTCTTCCATGGTAAGATTTCTCCCCCTCATTTTTGGGTCACTTTTTAAATTCATTTGTTTTCTTTCTGTTGAGTTTTAAGAATTCTCTGTACATTTTTTATAAAAGTGCTTCATTGGACCTATATCTGGCAAGGGCTTTCTCCCCGTTTTTGACTTGTCATCTTTTCATGGTGTATTTAACTAAGTGGAAGTTTTTAATTTTAATGAAATTTGATTTTTATCAATTTTCAATGAACATTGATAAAATGTTTTATCAATATTTTTTAATTCTGTTTGTTTTTTTCACATATTATTGGTTTTCTGTTATATCTTAAAAATGTATTACCTGCCATACATAAACTACATATTTTGGAGAAAGTGCATTCAGAGTGCTCCGTGGAAGCAAAGATGGTAAAGTTCATCTTACACATTTTGAGCATGTTGCTAGGAGAGGCTCTTTCTTGGAGAGGGACATTATACTTGGAAAGGCTGATGGGTGGCAAAAGAGAGGAAGATCCTCAACCAGATGGATTGACACTGTGGCAGCTGCAGTGGGAAGTGTGAGGATGGCACAGAATAGGACAGGTTTCAGATCTGTTGTTCCTAGAGTTATGTGGGTCATACTTGACTCAGTAGCACCTAACAACAACAAAAACCATACTTAAAACAACTTTGATGTGGTACGAAGCTGCACTGCAATCTTGAAGGCACATGATTCAAATAAACCAGTTGCTCTGCAAGAGAAGGATGGACAGTCTCGTTCTGTGTGATTAACTGGTTCTAGAGGGTCAGCTCTGGGTCGGTTTTGATGTGACAGTATTCAACAATATTAACTTGTAGAAATTGTATAGTTTTTCTGTTTGGCATTTAAATCTAGATCCCATTTTCAGTTAATTTTTTATGTAAAGTGTAAAGCCTAAAACTAGATTTCATTTTGTATATATGATTATTTTACATATAAATATCTTTCTTTTTTTCTAAATTGCCACTTACTAAAAGAGTGCCCTTTATCTATTACACTGTCTTTGTTTCTTTAAGAAAGAACAAAGTTCGTTGTTTTGTTTTTGTCTTATTTTTTGTATCAGACCATTTTTTGGCTCTGAATTCTATTCCACCAATTTATGTATTCTTTGCACAAATACTCCCAATAGTATTCCATTTATATCACACTTGAGCCCTATAGGTTTATAATAAACTTTGTGGTAAAGTAGTGTTGGTCCTCTGTTTCATTTTTTGTCAGGATTGAGTTTGCTTTTCTTGTTTTTTTAGTTTTACAATTAGCTTGTTGGTAACTGCAAAATAACTTACTGGATTCTTGCTAAAATGAACATGAATATACAGATTAGTTGGAAATAGCAGTATTGTGTCTTCCTATCTATGCACATAGGGAGCTCTGGTGCCTTAGTGGTAAGGAATTGAGCTGCCGGCCCAAAAGCACATGGTTCCAGTCCATTGGCTGCTCTCTGGGAGAAAGATGAGCATTATCCTATGCAGTTTTACAGCCTCTGAATACTCACTGGAGGGTCAGCTATAAGTTGTTTCCAGCTCAAAGGAACATAGCAAAAAAAAAAAAGTATGAACATAGAATATCTTTCTTTGTGTCAGTTTAGGTAGGTTGTGTTTTTCTAAGTATTTGTCCATTTCCTCTAGATTTTCATATTTGTTTGAGTATAGTTTTTCATAGTATTCTA
>NW_006399847.1:10555834-10563065 GCF_000299155.1 Elephantulus edwardii
CTTTTCATGTCTTTTGACCAATTTTGTAACTAGTCGGTATTGTATTTGAGTATTAGTCTTTTTCTTCTAGGATACCATTTAATCTGTAAACATTTTTTGTCTGAGATTATATTGCCAAATGTTTTGGGTTTTTATTCCAAGTTGATAGGTATTTGTTTTACCCTATTGGAAAAACCTTTGATGCACATAGGGATTCAATCTTTAGAAAGTCCCATTCATTAATTTTATCCTCTCTGGATTATGTATATCTTATTGTATTTGTCAGCCTCTTTATACTATAGATTGTGCTTTCTAAGCTTGGTCCCAGTTTGGCTCCTATTAAGTTTATGAGTTTGGATTTTATTTCCAGGTCTTTGATCCACCTTGAGTTGATTTTTGGTGTATGGTGTGAGATGTGGATCCTGTTTTAGTTTTCTACAGGTAGCAGCCCAGTTTTTCCAGCACTGTTTGTTGAAGAAGTTGTTATTTCCCCATTTGGAATGTTTTATTTCCCTTTCAAATATCACTTGGTCATAGATGTGTGCATTTCTGAGTTCTCGATTCTGTTGCATTGGTCTAGATGTCTGTCATTGAACCAGTAACATGCTGTTTTGGTTTCTACCACTGTGTAGGAGGTTTGAATTAGGGAGTGCTATGCCTCCCACTTCATTCCCCCCTGCCCCCCCGAAGTGCTTTGCTTATTTGGGGTCTCTTTCCTCTGCAAATAAGACAATCTCTCTTTCAATCTCCTTGAAAAATGAATTTGGTATTGGGATTGCGTTAAATGTGTAGATTCCTTTAAGTAGGATTTTTATTTTCACTTAGTTGGGTGCTCCTATCCAGGAAAAGGGGATATTTTCCCCATTTATTTCGATATTTTAATGTTTCTTGAAGAAGTGTTTGTTCTCTTTCTTTGTACAGATCTTTTGGATCTCTAGTTAGGTTCACTCCCAAGTATCTCAGTTTGTGATTGGGTATGGAAATGTTGTTGCTTTCTTGGTTTCCTTTTCTGAGTTCTATTTGTTAATGTAGAGGAATCCCGATGACTTTTGGATATTGATTTTGTGCCCTGTCACCCTACTAAACTGATCCACTAGCTATACTAGATTTATTTTGTTGATGTTGAGTCCTTGAGATTTTCTGTTTGTAATAGATGTCTGCAATTAGCAACAGTTTAACCATCTCTTTGCCAATCTGAATGCCTTTAATTTCCTTCTCTTGTATTGCCCAAGCAAGTACTTCCAATACAGTATTGGATAGAAGTGATGAGACTAGGCATCCTTGTCTTGTCCATGTTTGTAAAGAAAATGCTTTTAGTCTTTCTCCATTGAAAAACATATTGGCTCTTCATTTTGTGGCTATAGTTTTCACTATGTTGAGTTTCTATTCCTTTTTTGCTGAGTGTCCTAATCTGGAATTTTGTCAGATGACTTTTCTACATCAGTTGCTAGAATCATATGGTTCTTGTGATTTGTTTGTTAATGTGATTGATATCATTAATTGTTTTTCTTATGTTGAACCATCTTTGCTTATTTTTTATGAATCCCACTTCGTCACGATGAATCGTATTTTTGAAGTGCTTTTGGATTCTATTGGCTAAGATTTTGTAAAGGATTTTTGGATCTATGATCACGAGAGATATTGGTCTGTAATTTTTGGTATTGTCTTTATCTGGTTCTGGTTATTAGGGTTATGCTTGCTTCATAGACTGTCTCTGAGATTGTCCATTCTTTTTCTGTTTTTTAGAATAATTTAAGTAGAATTGGTGATAGACCTTCTCTGAATGTTTAGTAGAATTTAATTGTGAAGCCATTTGGTCCAGGATTATTTTATTTGGGAGAGGGGAAGTCTTTTTATGACCTGCTCAACTTCTTTTGTGATGGGTCTGTTGAAGTGGTCTGCATCTATCCTTGTCAATCTGAGTATGGCATATGTTTCAAAGAATTTTTCCATTTTCTCTTGATTTTTAAATATATCAGAGTATAGCTTTTCATAATATTCCAGTATTATAGATTTAATTTCCTCAGGTTCTGTTGTTACATTACTTCTGTCATTCCTTAATTGAGTTATTTGTGTCTTCTCCCTTTTTTTTCTTTGTGAAGTCAATGATTTGTCAGTTTTATTGACCCCTTTGATAAACCAGCTCTTGGTTTTGTTGACTGTTTGAATTTTTTTTTCCTGTTTTCTATCTCATTTTTTTAGCTCTTTCTTTCCTTTTTTTCCAGAGGTTGTGGGATTAGATTGTTATTTTTCTATTTGATCAAGGTATTGAGTTAGATCACTAATTTTGCTGCTTTCTTCTTCTTTTTTTTTTTTTTTGTATGTTTGCTTGTTGCTATGAACTGCCCCCTGAGGACTGCCTTAGTTGCATCCTTGAAGTTTTGGTATGTTGCATTTTCATTATTTGTTTTGAAGAATTTTTAATTTCATCCTTTATTCTGTAATCCAAAGGTGCTCTTAACAGAGTGTTATTTAGCTTCCCCAGCAGTGGTTTTTGTAAGCTTTATCCTTTATCATTTTATAATTTTATGGCATTGTGGTTGGAAAAGATACTTTGCATTATTTCACTGTTTTTTCATTTGTTGAAATTTGCTTTGTGCCCTAAAATGTGATCAGTTTGGAGAACGTACTGTGTGCAGTTGAGTTTTATTTGGGTATAATACTCAGAATACAGCCACAATATCACGTTGGCTGAATGTATAGTTTAGATTTTCTGCATCTTTTGAAAGTTACTTTTTACTTGACTTATCCTTTGGTGAGAGTGGTGTGTTAAAGTCTCCTACCACTATTGTGGTACTGTTTCTTTCTCCAGTTTTGTTAACTAGTGATTTTTTTTTTTTAGGTTTTGGTGGTTTTTAAAAAATTTTTGTTAGATATTTTTCAGGTCTCTCCTACCACTGTTGTGTTGCTGTCTATTTTTTTCTGCAATTCCTTTAACTGTTATTTTAGTAGGTACTTTGAAGGCCTATCATTTGGTATATAGATGTTTTGTTTTGTTGATTTACTGTGCCTTTAATCATTATATAGTGCCCTTCCTTATTTTATGGTGGTTGTCATCTAAATTCTATTTTATCAGAGATCAGTACTGTCACTCCCTGTTTTTTATGGGTAACACTTGCTTAGAACTTTTTTCCCCAGCTTTTTATTTTTAATATTTTCTTTGTTTCTTAAATGTGTGTCTTGTAGCCAACATATTGATTGGCTTTGTTATTTTATCTATTCTACGGCTTTTTTCCTCTAGATTGGTACATTTAGTCCATTCACATTAAGTATGCTTATTGACAAGCCAAGTTTTATTGTTGTCATTTTGCTGTGTTCTTTTTTCTTGTTATTATGGTCCATCCACTTTCCTTTGGTGTCTCTGTATGAAGAACTTCTCTTAAAAGTTCTTGTAGTTTTGGTCTTGTTTACACAAATTCCTTAACTTCCTTCTTTTCTGCAAAAGATCTAATTTCTCCTTCATATTTGATGGAGAGCTTTCCTGGGAACAGGTACTTAGTTGGAAATTCTTCTCTTTCAACTTTCTGTATGTGCCATCTCATTGTCTTTGTTGATTGTATGGTTTCTGCTGAGAAATCAAAACATAATCTAATTGTTTTTCTTTGTAGGTTGCTCTTTGTTTTTCTTGTGCTGCTTTTAGTGTTCTCCTTTTGGAGAATTTTATTGTGCTATGTCTTGATGTTTTCCTTTTTAGGCCTAGTGTATTTGGTGTTCACTGAGCTTCCTGAATATGGGTTTCTGTATTCTTCATAATACCAGGAAAGTTTTCTTGTAGTATATCTTCAACAGTTTTCTCAGTAATGTTCTGTCACTCACATAGTCTGGAATTCTAGTTATATGTATGTTGTTCTTTTTGATGTCATCCTATGTGATTCTAATATTTTCTTTATGTCTTATCTCTAATTTGTTTTTCTTGTATATTTCCATTTTGGTTCTTGTCTTCCAGCTCACTGCCTCTCTGCTCCATCTCTTCCCTACTTTTATATCCCTTCAGCATGTTGGACATTTCTGCCATTTTAGTCTTAATAATCTGGATTGCATTTTCATGCATTTCTGTTATTTCCAGTACTTTTTTGGCTGTAACCTGTCTTGTCTTGTGATGATTTTTTAAGTTTTATGCCTCTTTACTACAATTTCAATTCTTCCTTTTTTAAAAAATGTTTTTCTTCTGTAGTTGTGCAAGTTCTTCCTCATAAATATATGTCTTTCGGCTCTGTGTCTCAGGAGTATTTACTTTCTTAATGACTTCCATTGTTTCTCCTATCATTTGCCTTCTTGACTCTTGAGTCTGCAGTATTCTCTGCTTTTCTTTTTTTTGTGAATGCTTAATTTGTCTTTTCACAGTATTTTTTTGCTTCCTCGTGCTCTTTTGACATTATGTGAAGGTTTTCTTGTGTTAGGTGATTTCTCTTGTGTCTACATAAATTGTTGGTAGTTCTTAAATTTACAATGTTATTGATAAGTTGTCAGTTAAAATGTTCAGTCAGTAGAGCAAGCAACTCACTGTTCTGGAAGTCTTTTCTGGGAAATTTTGCCTTTTCCAAAGTCTTCATGTTCTCTATGATCTGCACTGCAGTCCTGAAGGCTTCTTGCTTTATTGTAGTCTCCTCTCCCAAATTCTGTATCCTCCTTTGTCTACAGAATGGCTGAGTGGTGGGAGACCAGGTGCTCTACTTGAGCAATTTCTATCCAGTGGTGTTTCAAGAAATCTATCTTGCAGCTCAGTGTACCATTTGAGAAAGTCTTTTCCCTATTTGTAGCGCTCTGCCACAAACTTTCTTGTCCTGTTTGGCACCTATGGAAGTTTCAGTTTCTTCTCTCCCACCACACCCACCTAAAAATGAGATCTCTGGGGAGAGTGAACTCTGCTATTTTTCTTAAAGTTTTTCTTATTTTATTTAGTAGTAGATATACTACTTATTTTATTACTTATTTTACTTGGCATATAGCTCAGTGGGTAGATTTAGATGTTTAAATATTTGTCAGTTCAGTAAGGACAGAGTGAGAACAATCTGTTTGTTTCATGCAGTATACATGCATTGAGAAATGCAACCACTAAAATCATGAAGCTCATTAGCCTTTGCACATTTAGGAATCATGTCTTCAGCTTCTCTGCTCACCCTTTGCTTTTGTATCCCTCTGGAGTATTTGTATTTAGCAGAAATGCTGAATACTTGTATTTAGCAGAAACGCAAAACTAAGATTTACCTCATAATCTCTGTGATGTACAGTACCAATGATAATATTATCTGACATATAGTGGTCTATGATTTCAGAGGATTTTAAATTTAAGCACTAAAATGGCCCACTCCTTATTCCATCTCAATTTTTAATCTTTTATTTGCAGACTAATATCTACCCTTTGGTTTCTACCTCTACCCTTTCCATGGGGTTATGCTGACAAATGTTTCCAAGCCACCTCTTTGCAGTTTTCCTTCTGATTGTTCTCTGGTGCATCTGAAGGAGAAATCACCTTTGAACACGCTTCTGTCTGTCCTTGTGCTACTACTGTTTTATGGTCATCTTCCTCTTTTCATTCTATCTTTGCCAATCCCTCTAAGGTGAGACTGTGCTTTGCTATGCACCCTGGCCATATCCTCTTTACCCTGAGATTTCTAGCTCTTTATCTAGGCCAGAAGAAATTCTTGCAAGTTTGTATATTCTTTTTTTCTCATAATATTTATTTTTTCTTAAGCTGGAGGTTGAAAGTTTTATAAATCCTCAGAAAACGGTATACTTTGTTTTTTTTTTAAGTTTCTGCTTATAAAATGAACCAAATAATTTAAATGAAACACACTTAATATTTATAGTAGTATGAAAAATGAGTGAGGCCAGCAATTATTGACTGGAGTTTTTCATGTCTTTAATATTTGAATAAAATCTGGTTTGTTGCATTCAGTCTGTGCAAGAGACAACAAAATAATGTAAAATATTTATATTTGCATCCAATCAGCATTTTCTGTAGCTCATTTTGGATAAAGTGAAGTACACGTAAAAGCCATATGAAATACAATTTAAACGAATCTTAAAATATTTATTTTTTGCTTCTTTGTCGGTTCTGTTTTCTTTATTTTTTAAATTAGTTTGCTTACAAAGTTCATATATGTTATGTATCTTGAGTAGAGATGGAACTGTGTTATATTGAACTAGGTTCACTTGTATGAGAGAGGAGTCAAACTGAATGGTCTTTGGTCCTTTACTTCCTTTTTTCACAGAGAAGATAATGGTATACAAACTATTTAGTTTGGGTTTATGAAGATAAACATTGGGAAATGGAAGCAGAGAGAATGGTAAATATAAAGACAGAGAAAGAGGAGAAGAAAGATGGGGAGCCCACACATATCTCGATATGTACTGCAATGTTTTCTTGCTGTTTTTGATTGTTGTCGAGTCAAACACGACTCATAGTGAACCTATGAACAAAAGACCTGAAACCTATCGTTGTTTCTCAAAGTTCATGGGGTTTCGAGAGGCATATTGTTTAGGAAGTGGATACCACAGCAAAAGTGCCCAATAAAGTTGGCAGGAACTGGAATATTTAGAAGGTGTGACCCTCTCTTCACACCTTATGTCTGAGTGCCTCCTTTATGTGCTTGTAGACCTCACTCTATCTCACTCCTCTCAGCCAAGTTGGAACTGACATGTAGCTGACCCTTCAAGTGGTTTTCTTGAAGGCTATAAATCTCACTGGAGGAGATTTTCCATCTTTTTCTCACCAAGCTTATGGTAGATTTTAATCGGTAGAGAGGCTCAGTCTTTGGTTATGTAGTGCACATTCCTATAGACTACACCATGTCCTTAACATTGATAGCCTCATAAAGGAAGGTAGTCATGGGAAGGCACCCTCATTTAGAGGCATTGTTGTTGTTGTCTCACAGTGACCCTTTGAACAACAGATGTGACACTTACTCTATCCTACATCATTCTAATCATCTCTGATGTGCTGAAGCTCATTGTTACAGTCACTGTGCCAGCCTTAGCTTGGTGAAGGTCTGTCTCTTCCTGTCCCTCTGCCTTTCTCAGTATGATGTAATTTTCCAAGAACTGGCCTCTTCTGACAATATGTCCAAAATATATGAGAGGAATTGTCATCCTTACTTTTAAGGAGCATCCTGGTTGCATTCCTCCAAGACAGCTTGTTTATTCTTTAGGCAGTCTGTGGAATGTTCTTTGTTCTTAGGGAATGAGATCATTTTTGTGCCAGGGGCAACTATGCCTGCCTGGTTTAGACTACAGATTTCAGAATAAAGTA
>NW_006399847.1:10563495-10564988 GCF_000299155.1 Elephantulus edwardii
AAAAAAAAAATAGGATGGATACAGAAGAGAGGAGAGAAGGAAAATAAAGAATAGGTAATAAACACTAAAAAAAAAAATGTGATTTTATTAAGCGGTGACAGTCACAAGTCCTGTGAATACAGTTATGTCTTTTGCCTATATTCACGTTGTAGGAAGTGCTACATTTTCTGAAAAGATAGTGAAATAAAAATAAACTTTGCTTTCATCTGAGTTCAAGAACCTCCCTTAGGCTCATCTGTGTAAATTATTTCATTGAATAGTTGATTTAGTTGAAAAATTCTTAATGCAAATATGTGGAAATGACAGGGAAGAGAAGGATCAAAAAGCAGAGTGAGAATGATGTGGTGGGTGAACTGAATACTTTTGATGGGACGAGTTCTTTCCCTGTAACATCAGCAAACTAAGTACAGCTTCTCAGTAAATATGACTTAGTTTCTGAATGGTCTCTCTTCATTAGCATCTAAGAGAGATAATCTCTGTATAGTTCAAATAGGACCATGCTATCCCAGGCCTAAGGATTGTGTATAGCCTGCCTTTGTAAGTTGTCTGAGAATTTAGGCTGCTGGGGCTGAACCTAGATTGGAGCATCAGAAGTCAGGCTAGAAATTTGACCAGGAAGGATGAACCATGCATGTACCTGAGAAAGGAAATTTATCTGAAAACTTTGCGCTGCTTCTCATTCTTATTTAGCATAATGTCTATAAGCTTTGGCATAATGAAAAGTTTGACAACAGAGAACTTCACCTTGTACAGTGAAGCATGCAGAGGGCAGCTTAAAGCCTGGTGGTTAGGTGTTTGTATTGTTAACCAAAGGTGGCACCTATCTTTCAGTTTGAATTCATCAGCAGCTTTTCTGGAGAATGATGTGCAATCTCCTTTGAGATTCAGTCCTTGAAGTCCTCTGAATGGTCATCTGTGAGTCAGCCTGAATCCGTGGTAATGAGTTTATTATCATTCTAAGGGCTTTATCTACAGATAGTCTGTGATTTATAAACAACAGTACTAACATTCATGTGTTAATAGGTACCAGTTCACGTAAGTACTTACTGCAATTTAAAGAATAAAATAAGAGCTTACAGTACGACTTTTCCAGCATTGAGCCATGACAGAAAAGCACATGACATCTATACGTCTTCTTTTTATAAAAATGTAAAGTGAACTCCCACTAAAATTAGATTTGTAATTTCATGTTTTTACAGAATAAAACAGTCACATCTGGAATTCTTCAATTACCATGTAGAGAGAGAGTTACAATGCATGAATTTCTGTTCTGTGTGTGGCTCCTTCCGCCCTTGTGATGAGAGGATTTATTAGCACTTCTCTGGTGGCAGAAAAGTCAGACCAGAATCAGTGAGACTGGTTAGGATGGGGCAGGGTTCAGAGTTACTGTACATATGATGATGATTATGAGTCACAGGACATTTGATGGCACGTGAGAACAAAAGCAGCATGATTAGTATTTAATAATTCTCTTTTTTTATTAAATTTTATTA
>NW_006399847.1:10565677-10579284 GCF_000299155.1 Elephantulus edwardii
CCTTTTGTGACTGGGATATTTCACTCAGCATAATAATTTTCAGCAGAAGGCATCTGTAAACCTCTGTGAAGTTCTTTACTGTTGAGAACAGAAAGATTGAGCCAGAACAGAAAGATTACTTATGAAGGCCATATATACAAGCTCACTTTGTAATGGCCCCTGTGTTGTATTCCTTCTGGAAACATCTAAATTATACATGCTTCAGGAATATCCCAAGAATGATGGAGGAGGTCTGATGACAGTATGTAGCATTTGCACTCATAACCAATTGGTGATATCTCTTTGGCAATTTGAATCCATTAGTGACTTATTGGAAGAAAGATGAGCAATCTCCTCTAAAGTGACTTTCAGCCTTTGAAAACCCCGTGGAAGGTCAAGAATAATTGTGAGTTTGAGTTTTTTAGTTTTGAAAGGACTAACAACTTCACTTATTAGATATTTGGCCATATTTAACTTTTTACTAGTGAAATGAAAAATTAAGGTTCAAATTACACCATTGCATGGCTTTCAGTAGCAATTACTGAGAGCTAGACAATAAATAAATATAGACAATAAATAAAGATTATAAAAGAAGGATCAATGCCTTTGAATTGTGGTGCTGGAAGAGTGCTGAACATACCATGGACTGCCAGGAGTCAGTCCTTGACAGGGCAAAACCACACTGCTCCCTGGAGGCAAGAATTTTGAAGCTCCATCTCATATACTTTGGGCATGTGGCCAAGAGGGATAAATCCTTGGAGAAGGACATCATGCTTGGAAGAGTGAAGGGATAGACATCATAAGAGAGGAAGACCCAGAATGAGACAGATTGGCTCAGTGACTAGAAAATGGGATTAGGTCTGTTGGAGGTGATGAGATTGGCTTAGGATAGGGCAGGTTTCAGAGCTGTTGTTCATAAGGTCACTTTGAGTCACAGGCACTTAGATGGCATGTAACAACAACAAACAACATGGCTTTCTAAAAAAAATAAAAAACATTCTGTTACTACCATGTTGACACAGACTCATGATTACCTTGTGTGTTGGAGAGAATTACTATATCTTGTCTATAATCTTGCAAAATAGGAGCTCTGGTGACATAGTTGTATTGCTTTTCAAAATGCCACGTGTCTTTGGTGGGCAGCTCCTGTAGAAAACAATGGGCATTCTCCACTTGTTAATATGTACAGCCTCAGGAAACACATGGAAGTCTGGTAGGAGTTGTAATGGACTGGAGCACAGTGAAGGTATAAGTGTGTGAATCCCAGGAAAACAGACTTCCAGGATTTCCTTCTGGAGTGGACCTGAGTAGGCTTGTCTGTAGTGGACCTAAGTGAGCTTGAACTGTCCCATTCGGGGATCATAACTACCAAGTTTTTAAGTGCCTTTAAGCTGACTGCAACTCTGCAACTCTTTTACCAACTGATCTGAACATTACCCTATGCTGTGCCATTCTTATGGCCTCTGATATGCTCGAGTCCTTTGTTACAGCCACTGTGTCAGTGCGTTTTGTTTAGAGTCTTCCTCTCTTTCTTTGACCCTTCACTTTCCCAAGCATTATGGTTTTTCCAAGAGCTTACCTTTCCTAATTAAATGTCCATAGTATGTGAGACAAAGTTTCACCATCTTTGCTTCTAAGGAGGCACTTGATACACTTCTTTCAAGATAGACTTGTTTATTCTTTTAACAGTCTATGGGATAGTTAGTATTCTTTGCCCACATTGCAGTTCAAAGGCATTAATGATTTTTTTCTTCTTCTTTATTTATTGTCAAACTTACATAGAAAGCAATTGACAAATAACATGAATTTAATTAAGTGCACCTTAGTCTTTAAACTGACATCTTTGCTCTTTAGCACTTTAGAGAAGTCTTTGACAACATTTTTTTTAAATTAAGTATATCTTTTGATTATTTGATTACTTCTGAGTGTTGGTTGTGGATTCAAGTAAAATAAAATCGTTGATGTTTGACAACATCAAGATTTTCTCTCTCTGTCAGGATGTTTCCCATTTGTCTTGTGGTCATGGAGATGAATACTTCAGCTCTTGACTAATAACATTGTTTGGAACACTCTAATTTTCAATTCTCACCACTGGCACAATTGGAAGCATCATGATAAATGGAGAAGACATTAAGGTTGGTAACAATTTCATCATGCTTGGATCCACAATCAATACTCTTGGCACCTGCAGTCAGGAAATCAGAAGACTAATTGCGTTAGGAAAGTCTCCTATCAGGGACCTTGCCAAGGATCAACAGTGGCAGTCTAGAGACTATGGTAAACCTTATCCAAGCATGGTCTTCTCGATTACTTTCTATGCTTCACAGAGCTGAAAGGTGACTAAGGGTGACAGAAGAATTAATGCCTTTGAGTTGTGGTGCTGGAGAAGAATTTTGAACATACGAGGGACCCCAAGAGAACAAAAAGGCATGTCCTGGAGACAGTGGAACCAGGTTGCTCCTTGAGGCAAAGATTGTGAAGCTTCCTCTGACATACATGGGACAGGTTGCCTGGAATGATATCATGCTTGAAAGGGTCTACAAAGGAGAGGAAGTCCCTGGATTAGATGGACATAGTGACTATGACAGTGGGGGCAAGTGTGTCAGAGACAGTATTGCTGGCTTGAGATATGGCAGAGCTATTGTTCTTAGGGTCACTGTGAGCCCCAAGCGACTCAAAGGCACATAATATCAACAACGATTTTTAGCATCGATGGCAATTGGTCTTTTAGCAGCTAAACAAAATGTAATTGCTTTTAGATAAACTCATTTAGACTGTAGTTTGAATTGTGATAACTGCAAGTCATCATTACAAAAATAAAGACTTTTTACACAGACTTTATAAAATTTGGTGAGTTGTTTATAAGTAAATATCATAAATAAACCTTAACTCTTTCTTGTCCTGTCCCACATATTCTATAATGTTCATTTCACAGCTGATTTTTCTCATTTTTTTTTGGATGCCTGTTTTTAATGATCATTTCTCTTTTTGTGAATTTTTGAAAGCTCATGAGCCAGATAATAGTTTTTCTGCTCTGATTGAGTGCAGTCTCTGAGTCACTTAAACTGACTGCCTGAATTTAATAACATCTCTTTTGGCTGGAGTTTTTACTTTTGCATACTTTCTATCTAGTACTTAATTTTATCAAAGAATGTATTGCCGATAATAGATTACAGAATGAGAGCACCCTGTCCCCTTTTCGTGACAGTACCTATCAATGACTATAGTCTGATAATTTTTAAATATAAAACCAACAGAATTATTTTATTTGAAAATATTATAAAAACACAACTTTTTTTAAAAAAAAAAATAAAGGTTTTCCTTAAGAGTTTTTAAATGTCCTTTCTGTTTAGTTGTGTTTTCTCCTTTGGGTCCTGTATAAGGCTCTATGGAAGTAATTCTGTCTAATGAAAGGGTTTAAAGATGCTCTCTAAAGTACTCTGGAAAAGAATAGCCTCTCTGGTAGTTAACTCTCCTGGGTGTAAAATAGCTCCGAGCTCCTAACAATAATGGGTAATTTTAAAGCTTCTGACCTGTTTGTGTGCAAAGTAGGAGTACTGCTCCCTTGAATATCACTCAAAGCAGTAAAGTTCCTCTTGCTCAAAAAAAAGTTTCATAAAAGCAAGGTAGCAAACTGTAAACAATACAGTGGTGTATTATGAACTGTGGTTTTGTGTGGAAGAACTCAGTTCCTCTCTGGGAATACGAACTGTGGAAATGGCTCAGTGAAGGGCTTCTTACAGTCTTGAACTGGTTCGGTGATGACCCATGAAGTGACAACAGGAAAGACTGCAATTTTCAGAATGTAGGAGCATGGAACAATAACTGAAATAGGAAACTCAGTAGAGGCAAAGGGATGCCCTCCAGGGCCTGATGCAGGATATTGATTGGGTTATTATGAGAACAGTGGTGGTTGTTGTTAGTTGCCATTGAGTCAAAGGTGAATCCTAACCACCCTGTAAACAAGAGGTAGGAACCTTTCTTTCCCTGGCCTGTTCTTCATAATCTCAAATATGCTTCAGCACATATTCAAAGGGGCTCATGGTCTGCTATGTATTAACAGTGAAACATTTGTGAGCAAGGAGGTTTGTTTGCTTGGAATTTTCACATTGCACTTGTTTTCTAAGAGAGAACTCAAGCTTTTATAGCAAAGATTCAATCTGTAATTTTTCTTTTTTAGTTTATAATTTCACACATTTTGTAATTTCTAGTCTATACTAGTTTCGCCTCACTGACAACTAAGACTAATAACTTTTGCAAAAGTTTCCAAGTGAACAATTGAGTCATGAATATTCTTTGAGCTTTCAGAATGATAATTATTTTCATCTATATGCCACTTTTATATTTCTCAAGATGAACTGGTTTGATTTTTCATGTGTTCTGACCATAATTCTTAATCTTCTTTTTCAGTAGTTACTCTTCACCACGTAGTGCTGTGAATGTCGTGCTGATTAGCGTTTACAAGTTTGCATTCTAACTACTAAGGTATATAACTGCTGAACATGTGAGACTTACTTTCTGAGGGCTTTGGACATATCTTCCTCATGCTCAACATTAGGTTCTGTTACCTTTGGGGACCTAAAAATTGTTTGTTGAATGAACAAATACTGAGCCCCTAAATCACCGCCCTTTCTCCTATGAAGTTAGACAGTTATGTTGTGAAACTCAGCTCTCAAGAGGCATCACTAGCACACTGTCTCCCAGAACAGGTTGTAGATGTATGTCCTTCTATGAACCTTCAGTGACTGTCCTACAAATTCCAAAAAGAATTTGGGCCTTCTTTCACTTAGAATCAATGAGACCTACTGCCAGAACTGTCACAGGATGGTTATTAAATATGTAGTTATTGATTTAAGGAAAGTAAAGATGGAATGTAAATGTAGACTGCTGCTGCTGCTGCTTCTAAGACCTTGAATGCCTCGCAGAAAAGTGGGAAGTTTAGTGTGGATATATTTGTGAAATATCTGAAATTTCCTCTTATTTCCAGCTTGTTAATGAATTATGTAAATGAGAAGAAAAATTAGAGAGAAACTACTCCTACCAGTTAAGATACATATATTGATTGCAACACACTCCCCTTTCTGTTGATGGTGGTGGTAAGGGCTATTGAGTTGGTTCTCACTCTTAGCAACCTGGTGCACAAGAGAACTAAACCCTGCTCAATCCTGCATTGTCCCCACAATCTTTGCTATGCTTATGTCCATCATTGTAATCTCTGCATCAGTGCATCCAAGCATGGTAACCTTCCCTAGAGATAGGTTTGTCCTATCATAGGTCCAAAGTCTATGAGATAAAGTTTCCACCATCCTTGCTTCTAAGGAGCACCCTAGCTGCACTTCTTCCCAGGCAGATATGTAAGTCATTTTTGCAGTTAATGGAATATTCAATACTCTATGCTAACATCACATTTCAAAGGCACTTCTAGTTGTTTTTATTAATATTCTTACTTCATAGGTGTATGAAGCAATTGAAAATACCATGCCGTAGATCAAATACACCCTAGTGTTTAAAGTGCCATCTTAGCTCTTTAACACTGTAAAGCGTGCCTTAATATCAGATGTGTCTATTGAAATAGATTTGCTTTTTGGACTTCTGCTTCCTTGGCTGTTTGTTTTTAGGTGCCTTCATGACACACAGCCACCCTATAAACAAAACCTCTGAACCTTGCCCTGTCCTGTGCTAGCCTGTTGTTCTCTGTCACTCTCAAGCTCATTATGGTAGTGACTGTGTCATACCCTCTCACCAAAGGCCTTTATTTTTGAAGGCCTTGTAGTTTGGATGTTGAGATCAAGCCTTAGTGAAGGCTGGTGCTTCAGATCTTTTTAATTTGGTGCAAGAAAGTTGTGTCATCAGCATAACACAGATTCTTATGGAGTCTAAGATCCTGATGCCACAGTCTTCTTCTAGTTTAGCTTCTCTCTTTTACTGTTCTTTTCCAGCATGAAGTCTCTGTCCTAGAATTGGTTCCTCCCAAAAATAGACCTAAAGTAAATGAGATGAAGTTCCTCAGTCCTTGCCTCTGAAGAGCACTCTGGTTGCACTTTCTTCAAGAGAGGTTTTCTTTTTGTTTGTTTTTTTTCCTTGATGGCATTCAATAGTTTTTGCCAACCCCACAGTTTAACAGCTTCCATTCTTCTTTGGCCATCCTATTCATCTCCAACTTCCGAATAAATACCAAGCAATGGAAAAAAAATTCATGGCCTGGATCAGGCACACTTTTGTTTTAAACTGATATCTTTAAAGTTTGGAATTTTGGACAGGCCCTTGCAACATGTTTATGCAGTACAGCACATCTTTGGATTTGTTGACTGCTTCTAACCTGAGTGTTGATTGTGGATCCAAGTAAAATGAAATTCTTGATAAATATTAGTCGTTTCTCCATCTATCATGATGCTTCCTACTTATCTAATGGTGAGGATTTTTGCATTTTGGATGTTGAGATTAAGCTTTAGTGAAGGCCACTGCTCCAAGTCTTTTTAATTTCGTGTAAGAAAAGGTGTGTCATCTATATCATTACACAGGTTCTCAATTAATCTATCTATGATCCTCATGCCATGTCCTTTTTTCTAGTTCAGCAGTATGGCGCTTTCTCAAAAAGTTGCAAAGAGAGATACCATTTGACCCAGCAATTCCACTACTGGGAATATACCCTGAAGAGACCATAGCTGACATCCAAGCAGATATATGCACACCCATGTTCATTGCAGCTTTGTTCACAATAGCAAGGAGTTGGAAACAACCTAAGTGCCCATCAACATACAAATGGATAGAGAAGCTGTGGTATATTCGCACAATGGAATACTATGCTGCATTAAAAAACAAGGAACTCATGCAATATTATTCAAAATGGTTGACTCTGGAGAACATTATGCTGAGTGAAATATCCCAGTCACAAAAGGACAAATATTACATGATGCCACTGTTGTAGAATGGGACTGTCCTTGGGGTTGGGGAGAGACTGAGTAAGATGGGTTCAATAATGTATACTGCACTGAAACAGAGGAGGGAGAAAACTGTTTAAAAGAGATATATAACTAGGTATTTCTGTCATCACAGGAGACTAGAGCGAGGGCTACATGGTGGAGGGGACCTGGGGGAGGGTTTGTAAAACAATGAAAGAATCTTTTCTTTTACTTTTCAATAATTTTTGGACTCATGTACTTATAACTTGTTAGTCAAATTTGTGTCTTCTAGGTTGCAACACCCCCATGATACATCTTCAAGGATATGAACATGTACGGCCAAGCACAATCAATAAGAGTGCATCTAAATTCCAAAATCAATCTCCATAATAGTCTATGTGTTTCCTACTGCCAAAGGGGCCCTTTAGAGTAGTGAGAGAAGATCTTCACCCTGAAACCCACAGCGTCCCTTTTCAGCAGGAAGTAGCTAAGAGAATACGCCATCCCCTTTTCCTTATGACTCAGGGTGAAGTCTCTCTCAGGGAGGAGTGATAGGGAATGGCAAAGGACACACTGACAAAGAAGATTAATCAGAACTGGCTTTAACAAGCACTGTGGCATTTGGACAAGAACAAACTGGGAGGAGGGTAGAGAGAATAGTGCAACAATGAATGAATGGAAACCCAAAATCTCTGTAAATGTTTATGAAAATTAATAAAATATAATTATAGAAAAAAATAATTTGTTTAGGATACAGATTCGACAGTTATGGAGAAAGGATGCAATCACACACCTTCTCTAATTTTAAACGTGCATCAGTGTACCTTTGTTCTGTTTGGACAACTGCCCCATTATATTTATGCATATATAATCGGTAGCTGCTGGTCCGCTGACAGATTTTCAGAGGTGATTAATCTCATGGGTAGAGATTTCTCATCCTTCTCCCGTGGAGCAGCTGGTGGTTTTGAACTGCATGCCTTCAGGATTTCAGCACAGCTTTTTGCCACTAGGCTACCAGAACACATGCTCTCTCGCTTGTCATGCTCTCTTGCTCATGCTTGTTCATTGGTGTGTGTGTGTGTGTGTGTGTGTGTGTGTGTGTGTGTGTTTATATATTCATAAAGTGAGATTTGTGTTTATACATAATTATTACTGTTGTTAGGTACCACCAAGTTGAGTATGACTTATAGCAACACTATGAATAGCCAACCTGAACCCTGCCCTATACTGTGCTATCCTCATAATCCCAGGAATACCCAAAACGATTGCTGAAGCCACCATATCAACCCATCTTATTAGAATTCTTCTGCTCCTTCACTGAACCCCATCTTTCCAAGCACGGCGTCATTCTCTATGTATTTTTCCACTGGTGGCACAGTTAATGTTGGGTTTTTGTTTTAGTTTAATTAATTTTAATTTATGTTTACAGAGACTTTGGATTTCCATTTATTCATTGTTGCCATTTTCTCCCCCCCCCCGAAGTTCACTCTTTTCTTTGAAAACTAAAAGAAAAATTCTTTCAGTGTTATACAATTCCCCCCCGCCCCAAGTCCACTCCACTATGCAGCCTTTATCTGGACTCTTGTTATAACCATAATACCAAATCATACATTGCTTTTAAACAGTTCTCTCTCTCATCTGTTTCAATGCAGTGTATATAATTTATCCCATCTTTCTCAGTTAATGTTTTTTGAACTTTACATTCTTCACAATGGTAGCGAATATCCATCTTCCATCTGAGTACAGATATGTAGATCTTGTACATCTACATAACCCTTGTGCCATGGCTTCTTCTGAATCCATTTTTGTATAATCTTTAGGAAGAGTTTACTTGCATGTTGTATTAATGATATTATTCTATAATTTCCAGGTGGAACTATAGAAAGGTGATTCTGTTGGATCACCTTTTTGGGAATGGAAACAAACAGGGATTTTTCTTTTATAGATGCTTGCAGTGAAGCAACTGCAAACATACATTAATAATTGGAGCATGTAACTTACAAAGTATAAATCTAGAAAAATTGGAAGTTGAATGTATGAAGATCAACATTCTAACATTTGTGATTTGAGGTGGACTGGTACTGACAATTTTGAATCAGAAATGATCTACTATGCCATATATGACAGACTGTGATATTCATTGTCAAGAAGAGCATTTCAAGAATTATCCTGAAGTCCACTGCTGCTAACAATAAAATACTATCCGTATGCTTACAAGGAAGTTTTGTCAGTACAACCATTATAAACAAAAACACATCAATCTTTAAAGCCAAAGATGAAGAAATTGTAAATTTCTGCAAGATTTTGCTGTCTGAAATTAGTCAAACAGGCAACCAAGATGCATTGATAATAATTATTGGTTGGAAATAAAATTAGGAACAAAGAAAAAGAACTGAGAGTTGGAAAATGTGGACTTGGTGATTATGGATCCAAGATAAATGAAATCTTTGGCATTTTAAACATTTTCTGATTTATCTTGATTTTATTTATTGATCTAGTTTTGAGCATTTTAACACATTTTACTTACTCTTTTTTACATTGAGGTGTAATTCATATAGAAAATTTGTCATAATTCAAGTAGTTGACTACTAATTGATTACCTGGCGTTTGTCTGGCATTATGCAAGATTGTGGAAATAGAAAATTTACTCTTCTATTTTTTGCCTGATGAAAATAATTTGCAGAATAAGTTTTTTGTTTTGTTTCCTGTAGCATTTGGGTAGACTGGACAGCATCATCCCTCCATCAATTCTTATCTTTTATGATTTTATCAGACAAATTTTGTTTGTTTTACCTTGAAGATTCATTTTTTTTTTTTCTTTCTCCTCACCAGTCCTGGGTACCCAAGTTCTGGTTTATTAAGCCAAGTGACTGTTGCTTCTGCAAGATAAGATAAAAATTATTAGGTCCTTGTATTGATGCCACTTTGTGACTATATTTATTCGTTGTTCTATCTCCATGGGTAGTTTCTCCATCTGGATTAGTAATACATGGCACTCCATGTGTTAAGTGGTTTGAAGAAAAGGGAAATTAACTTTGAGTAAAAACATGTGAGAGAATCACTGTTTTAAATTCTTCTGCATTTCCCGTGTCATTATGAGCAGCAGTTAGGAGGGGTTGTCTCATTTGTTTTTGACATGAACGAGTGTAGGCGATGTGTCAATATGTGTCTTCATCATGTGGATGAAGTGCTCTGTGCTGAGGTGGAAGCACAGTGTCCTCAGCATTACTGAGGACGGTGTGAGTCATCCCTGTATGGTCTGACCCCTCGTCTGCTTTAGCACTTACTGTCTGAGGAAGTAATCATATGGGAAGAGATTGCCCATCCTTCTCCCACAGAGCAGCTGGTGACCTTGAACCATGTGCCTATGAGATTGCAGTGCAAGTTCTTACCACAAGGCCAATTGATCTCCCTTGATATTTTGTCTAGCAGTCTTAATGTTGTATATTTTTTTAATTGTGATTTTAATGAACATTTACAAAAAAGTTGTATTTTTATTCATTTATTTTTGCACATTTTCCTTTCTACAAACTCTGCAGTTCACTTTTTGTAAAAAAAAAAAGAAAATTCATTTATCATTGCAAAATTTCCTCCTCCTCACCCACCAATAGTGTACATTGCTATGAGCCTCTTATTCTCGACTATTGACATACAGATAATGCCTAATCATATATTCCTTTTCAACAGTTCTTTGCTTCAGCTGTTCCAATGCAGTAATTATTATTTATCCCTTCTTTAATCAGTTACCCCCAACCTCATGTCAGTCCTGTTTTATAACAGTAGTGTTATGCAGTATTTGTCCTTTATGATTGAGATATTTCACTCAGCACAATGTCCTCCAGGGTTACCCATTATATATAATGTTTTATGAGTTCCTTGTTTTTCAGTGTCATGTAGTATTCCATTTTGTGAATATTCCATAGTTTTTCATTTGTTGATGGGCATTTGGGTTGCTCTCATTTCTTGCTATTGTGAGTAACACAGCAATTAACATGGATGTGCATACATCCATTTAGGTGGCAGCTCTGGTTTCTTTAGGGCATATTCCTAGTAGGGGAATTGCTAGGTCAAATTGTAGTTCTATTTCCAACTTTCTGAAAAAGCCTCAGACTGCCTTCCATAGTGCTTGTACTATCTATTTTAACACTATGTGGTACACCCTTGTATGTATATACAGCAGTTTACCCCTTCCTCTGCTGATGAGCAGGTATTTAGACATGTCATGGTTTATATTTTGTAGAATAATTACCTAGTAGTGGAATTCCTAGGGAAGAATTGCTTTGGGAGTTGTTGTGGTTTAATAGTTGTAAGGAATTACATGGCTAACCCAAAGACATGCAGTTCAAATCTACCAGGTGTTCCACAGGAGAAAGATGGAAATCTCCTTCTACGCAGTTAACTGACTCTGAAAAGCAGTTGGAGGGTCAAATGTGAATTGGTTCTGACTCAGTGGAGCACAACAACAGCAGCAGTTGTGAAATTACTAGACCATATAGCCTTCTGTTTCTGTCTTTATTTTTTTAATTTTATTGGGAAAAAATGCTCGGGATACACAGAGGTAAGGGTTGGGAGCAGAAAGGTGAGGATGGGCAGGGATGAAAATTGCAGGGATATAGTTTCAAGGCTGCACAGTTTGGTTGGTGGGGGTAGCGGGTGAAGGAAATGAAAAGGATCCATTGGGGACCAGATGATTCAGGCCAATGGTAAGCATAGTCCAATGGTGATTAAACAAACTGTCTTTTTCACTTGTGGATTTCTCATTTGGGAATTGGGCACAGACTCTCTGGCTTCCTCATGCTGAACAGTGGCATTGATGTGAAAGGGAAAACACCTTACTATTATCACCTTAGTAGTGATCTTGAGTTGAAGCTGCTTGCTTTCTTGTTCTGTTAGAAGATGTTTTTCTGACATTTACTCCCCTCTGGATTGCAAAGTGTTTTCCCAGGTGGGTCCAGTGGGGATGGCTGACTGAACCCTGAGGCTCCATCCTCCTTTGCTTCCTTAACTGGCTGTGGTATATCCTTTTTGTCTCTGGAACTGGGTTTAGGGTCAGGTCTGGAGTAAAACTCAGCATTAAGGTTACCTATAGAAAAAGGAGCAAATCTAGTGAGAACAAACTTGTGAGTTACAAATAGAAGGGCTTTGAGGGTTTTACTTATAGGTGTACTGGAGGAGAGAGTGGAGGAAAATAGCCTTGATAAAATTCTCTGTATACCCTAGGTAGTTTTTCCTACCCAGGGGTTGGATGGTACAATCCGAGGGCTGAGGAGCTCACCCTGAGGGCCAGCTTGCCCTACCACTGGGGCTTGGGGAGGACGAATGCATGGCTTGCCCCACCGCTGGGGGTGGAAGGGACAAATGAACCACCTGCCCCGAGGGCTGGATGACAACCCCCGTGGGCTGGGCGACACACCCCTGGGACTGGCTGGCACACTCCCCCACCACAGTTTTCCCCCCAAGTCCGGACCCTGTGCCTCACTGAAGACCATGTGGCCAGGGACAGCACCCCCAATTCCGGTACTGCCACCATTACACCCTCCCCCATAAGTGGTCATACTGTAATTTGAAGTAGTTGTCGCTGCCCTCCCCCTTTATAAGTGGAGAAGGGGACCTGAGAGTGGTGAACAGATTCCCCACCACCACCCAGGTCTAAACAGTTCTTGGCAAAGGCAGACAGCAGATCAAAAGATGCGGTGCATTGAGGATATCTACCATCTTGGACATGCTGCCACAGTTAAATGTCAGCTCACAGAGACTCTCATCAATCCATTATATTGGTAATCTTCCTCTCTGGCCTGCCCAGGTAAGCCCCATCCTGCCACCACCACCATCTTGGTTCCAAGAATTCTCCCCAGAACCAGTCCACTCTGCTGTGGCATGGTGCGGGTGGTGCAGCGTGGTGGCTCTGCTGCACCAGACAGGGGAAGGGGGGCAGTGCCTACTGTCCATCTTGGGTGAGGGGATCCCTGGGATCTGGCAGTGGCACAGACTTGGAAGCAGGGGGCTGGGAGCAACGGCACTCACCCATTCTTCCTGGGAATCCTTAATCTCCTGATGTTGAGCCTCGATCCACACTGAAGACCAGTCATCAACTGTTTAACTGTTCAATTACCAATAAATGAGGTCTATAGAAGGCCATGGTGACCCTCCTCCATGTGGTCCACTGCTCCTGCAGCTCACCACATTGTTTCTGCCACTGCCGCCATCTTGGAATCTGTTTCTGACTTTTAAGGAAAATGCCATCTTGTTTACCAAAGTGGTTGTGACATTTTATAGTCCTACCAGCAGTGCAGCAAGATTTCCAGTCTCACCATATCACCACCAGCAATGTATCTTTCCTGATTTTCTGAACGTTGCTGTTAGTTCTTTGATCAAATGCTGTCTCACTGTTGCTTTGGTTTGTCTCTCCCTCAGTGGGATGGATGCATTGACAGTATCCACAGCCATAAGTTTAAGCACAGATTATAAGAATGACACAGGATTGAGCAAGGTTTTGATCTGTTCTGCATGGGGTCATTATGAGTAGAGTCGACTCTATGTCATCTAACAACAAGAAAGGTAATGAGCATGTCTGTATTGACACAAAGATATTTCTAACTTCTTAAAAGACTATCTTTCGAAAAACCCCTCAAACTCAATTCATTGTCATGCATTCAGAACTGGCTCATAGCTGACCCTCCTATTGGTTTTGAGAGGTTGCAAATTGCATAGGAGGAGATTGCCCCC
>NW_006399847.1:10579443-10600218 GCF_000299155.1 Elephantulus edwardii
TCCATACACAAAAACCAATGCAAGGTGGATCATGGACCTAGGACTAAATCCAAGGGCTATAAATGTCATTAAAGAAAAGCTTGGAAAAAGTCTAGACGTTCTATACCACATCATAAATTGTCTTCCAAGCATTCTGAAAAATCTATAACCAGGAGAGGATAAAATAGATGAATGGGACCTTCTAAGAATCAAATCCCTATGCACATCCAAAAACTTCTCCGACAGTATAAAATGGAAAGCCACAGACTGGGAAACAATATTTGGTAATGACATGCCAGATATGGGACTTATATCTAGAATTTATAGAATACTCTAGCACCACAACAAGATAAAGGTTAACAACCCAGTTGCAAAATGGGCACAGCATATGAACAGACACTTCACCAAAGAAGACATTCAGATGGCCAACAAACACATGAAGAAATGTTCGAAATCCCTAGCCCTAAGAGTGATGCAAATGAAAACAACTATGAGATATCATCTCACCCCAGTAAGAGTAGCAAAATTTAAGAGAACAGCACGCAACAAATGCTGGCAAGGTTGTGGAGAAACTAGAACCTTTATTCACTGTTGGTGGGAGTGTAAAATGGTGCAACCACTATGGAAGGGAGTATGGCACTTTCTCAAAAAAGTTGGAAATAGAAATACCATTTAACCCAGCAATTCCACTACTGGGAATATACCCCAAAGAAATTATAACCACCACCCAAGCAGATATATGCACACCATGTTTATTGTGGCTTTTTTCACAATAGCAAAGAGTTGAAAACAACCTAAGTGCCCATCAACAAACGAATGGATTCAAAAGCTGTGGTATGGTCATAGAATACTATGCTGCATTGAAAAATAAGGAATCATGAAATATAAAAAATGGTGGCCCTAGAGGACATTATGCTGAGTGAAATTTCTCAGTCACAAAAGGACAGATACTGTATAGTTTCACTGTTGTAAAACAGGGCTGACATTGGGGTTGGGGGGAGACTGAGAAAGACAGGATATATTATGTATATTGTGTTGAAACAGATGAGGGAGAAAACTGTTTAAAAGGGACATATGATTAGGTATTATTGTCATGATAGGAGTCCATAATGAAGGTTGCATAGTGATGTTGACTTGGGGGGAGGGATTGTGTAACAGTGAAAGAATTTTTCTTTTACTCTTCAAAACGAAGGCTGCATCGTCAAGTGGACTTGGGCGAAAGGATTATATAACAATGAAAGATTTTTTTTTTTTACTTTTCAAAGAGAAGAGCAAACTGGGGCGGGGGAGATTCTCTGTAAACTTTCATTAAAATTAATAAAAAATATACAAAAATTGTAAGCTTATATTGTGATGGCTTGTGTCATTCGATATTTAGAAAAACGACAGACTAGTTTCTAAAGATGTCAATCAATAAAGCTGATGTATGGGAAATTAAACAATCTCTTTAAGAACATTCTAAGTAGTCTACCTGTCACTTGATTATTGTAGCTTGTTTCCTGAGATATTGTCATTAGTGTCTATCTTAAAATAGTTATAGAGTAGTATTTGCTCTTTACTTATAAATTACAAAGCACTCACATAGAGTTTTCACCTCAGTCATTTAGCCATTGCAAATGTCATCATCATGAGAGGAGAGCCCACTGTTCATCCACAAGAAGCTCTCGGTTCCTCCTCTTCCCAGGACCCTGCCGTGGCCTCTTTTGCTCATCTGAGACCTGTCTCAAAATTAATTTTGAGTAAATGCTGATAAACTTAAGAGGATCTGATTTGTCAATTCTATTATTTTTAAATTTTTTTTTCTGTGCTGCATGGAAAAAAAAGATTTATGTTTATATAAAACTATCAACTTGCGGCTTGAGGAATTCAATAACATTTTATTATTGGTAATTTTCAGAATGTTGTACCCACAATGGGTGCTCAAGTAAAGTCTATCATGTCTAAAAATGTGAGTAGTTAAGGTGAAAGAGTATATTTTGATCAGTTCAGTAGTTGTATGAATAATATAAACACCAGTTACATTATGCTGGTAAATCACCACATTTACAACTGAGCATCTTTTAGGTATTTAAATAGAAATATCTTGAGCCAAATATTTTAAGTTCCTTTCCAGTATGATGAAAGCTTCCCTCTGTGTTGCTGTGGAGTTGTGGGGAGGAAGGTGCCCTGGGCACTCTGTGGCCTGACCCTAGAGTGTTGTTCTGTGCAGCCACAACACTGATGTCACCCCAGGGGACAAGACTATGCCTACAGACTTAGGCTGTACTTTATGGAAACGTCTCTAGTAGAAGGGTTGTGACAAAATGAGTGGAGCAGGAGAAAGCAAATGGCTTTGCCTCATAATTGTTGTGAATCCACCAGAAAGGCAGGCAGAGCAGGTGTGTAGGGAAACCTGGCACTGGGGAACATGGAGAATGCTTTTAATAAAGTTTTATTCTTTAGGGGTTGCCCTCGATTGACCTTGCTTGTACTGAGTGGATCTTTAAAAGGTACCTTGAGGAGGCAGGAGCTCTGAGAGGAAATGGGGCATCTGATAGCAGAAAGGGAACAGCAATGGAACTGTGGAGACAGCAGCTTCATCAGACTTAAGTGGGTGCTAATAAGTATTTTTAAAATGATGGTGGCACCTTCCCTGCAGAGCCTTTGTTCACTCTGAGCTTTGCTCCCTGAGTTCATTGATTTCTCCACAGGCTTTCATCTTCCCTGTTTCATGAGAACTGATGTTGCTTAATATCCTCCAAGAGACTTATTCTTTAGGAAGATTGTTAATTCTGGGCTGAGGGAGCAGGAGTGGGTTCATCCTCATACTTGATATTTCCTCTCTTACTGAGAAAGCAGAACACAGTTTAGGTCTTTCTGGTTTGCACTGTTGGGGAGGAGATGGGATATAGTCTGAAAGTAATGTTTCAAAGCAAAGGTTTCTTTCCATTAGTGGCTGTGAGATCAATTGTAAGTTGCAAACAGCAACCAACTTACTTATTTTTTAAAATAAGGACAGAGTAGAAAATAGGAATGCAGTATGCTTGCACACACAGTAAGTGTCATAGTAATGCAGGTCAGTTAAAAAAAAAATTTCCCCCATGAAGGAATCTCAGTGTAAATGTAAATGTTCATATGATAGCATGCCCCAAGCACAGGCACACACAGGCTTGCAGGGTAAAATATACTATATTCTGTGACACAGTGGGTAAGTGCTGAATTGCTGCTGGGAGGCTAGCAGTTCAAATCTACCAACTGCTTCATCGGAGAAATGTACGACATGCATCCATGGACTGTGGTCCTGGAAACCCTGTGGGTGGTTCTCTTTTATCCTGTATAAGTTTTGTGAGTTCTGTGGGGTTTGGGGGTTTTCTTTTGTTGATAGGAGAGAATTGTTTTTGGCAGCTGAATTATGGTCATAAAAGTCTGATAGCACTGTCCTGGTGGCTTCAAGGTGAAGAGTACAACTTCGCTGTCAGAACCACTTACAGTACATGATGTACTTACAGTGCAGATGTCCTCACTGCTGTGTGGTCAAAGGAGACAGAGAAATGAAGGGCCTGGCCTGGGCACATTGGCACCTGTGTCCTTTACACTCCTCATGAATGTCTAGACTATGTGATGCTGGAGTCTTTTCACCTCTTCTGTCTTAAGCCATCGCTTTCCACGGTGTGACATTGTGGGGCTGCTGTCCAGGTACAGGACTGCCCTGCATTTTCTCTGCTTGTCTGTATGCATTTTCCTCTCCGCTCACCCACTGTATTCTTCGACCACTGTTTTTATATCCAAAGGCAAGCTGTATATATTGTTTTTATGAATCAGGGTGAAGTCTCTCTCAGGGAGGAGTGATAGGGAATGGCAAAGGACACACTGACAAAGGAGATTAATCAGAACTGGCTTTGACAAGCACTGTTGTGACAAATGGACGATTAAAACAGGCTTTCAAGCGGGGGGGGGGAGAAGAACAAACTTGGGAGGAGGACAGAGAAAATAGTGCAACAATGAATGGATGAAAACCCAAAATCTCTGTAAATGTTCATTAAAATTAATAACATTTTTAAAAAAATCTCATGCCATTGATTTACTTAAATTTGTGTCTCTGTCTTCCTCTTCTCTTTTTGAGGAAGCATGAATACATGGATCCTAGGCCGCTTTAAATCAGTATATAGTGTGTCTCCAGAGCTCTTCAAAGGTGATCTGTTGCTGGTTAGTGAAAAGAATCATGCACACCAAGGAAGAGTTTAAAAATAGTCACAGAAAGTTGACAGAGTCATATATTTATTGATACTATGAAATTTAGACTTGAAACTTATATTTCTTTTAAAATGCAAGCCCAAATATGTTATTTCAATAAATAAAGACTATAATCTCGTGGCCTTGTCAGTAGGGAGCAGCACTGCTAGCCCCAGGTGGACACCTCTCTGGAGGTTGGAAGCCACAGGCTGCTCTGAGGGAGAACGAGAGGAGTCTCCTCCCACATGACTTAAAGCTTCTGCAATCCTGCTGGAGGGTCAGCTCTGGGCTGCTTCCAACTTGATGGCAATATGTATGTGTGTTTTTATTAATTCAGTTTATTGTATAGTGTCTGTGTTTAGTTTTAAATATAGTGGAAATAATTAAACAAGCAAAACAAAAACTGTCCTTTATCACAGATAATTTGAGAAGCAGTGCTCTAGATAATTCAGACCGAAGCCTTAAAAACTCACTGCAATGCATTCAGAAGCTCAGAGTGAATTTGAACCTCAAGACATGCACAGCTTTGGGTTAATGGTGCACATTGAATTCATGCTTGGGTTTTTTTCTAAATAGAGCAGAAACAGCCTAATAGCCATGTCAGCCAGGGTCAGAATTCATGTCAGCAGTGATGGAGTAGGGAAGTTTTCATGTAGCTTTTGGATGTGAGAGACCCAGAGATTTGACGGTATGGACCTAGATGGAAAAAGAAAGATGAGTCTGCCGAAGGGAAGAGACAGCAACCTGTGTGTTTTGTATAAAACGAAGGCACTTAGAAATGAATTTTACAATGACTTTAAAGCTCATAAAATCTGCATCTCTGTCAGCTGAAGATTTAATAAGGCACAATTCTCTCTCCCTTGTTTGTAGCAGAGAACATTCTCTCTTTTTTCTTGTTTGTACCCAATTTCTCAAATATGGAAAGAGAATCTGGAGCTTCTACTGTAAACTGATACAAATTCTAATGATGGGTTCGAAAGAAATAACTAATTACATGTGGTTGTTACTGCTCTCACAAACAATGATGGGAAATATTCGAATCAAAAGCATTTACCAGTAGATATGAATAAGCTAAATTTAATTCACCCAAGGATTCAAGAATGTGGATGTTGCTTATTCTCCTGAGAGTTTTTTTTTTTCGTGAGGGAAACCAAAATAATTATTCTTAAAAACCTTCTAAGTCTGCATGCAAAGACTGCCCCTTTGGAAGCCTGTGAACTTTGCTTTGTTGCTATCTTCCATGTCATACTTACTGTGCTGCTAACTCAAGGCTTCTTTATTATCTGAGCACAAACAGAATTTCTGTGCTAATTTGCGTTATGGTTTCTCTTATTTATTTTCCCAGTTGGAGTGCTTTTGTAGGGGAAAAAATGAATAAGGCAGTAGCTATAGAGGGAAACTCAGTTACTCTTGGAAAATACATTTCCTCACAGTCAAAGCATTAAAGTGGAAGGTGGAAATTACACTTTTAGTCATATAGGGCTGTTTTGTTGGTTTGTTTGTTCTTTTTTGTAAAACAGACTTTATACTCTAAAATTGAGTATAAATGCTTTGAGCTTTATAAAAATTGGTTGTTAGACTGACTTTATAATCATGGCAAATAGGTGATAAATTAAAACAATTCAAAAGTTCCTCACATTATTGCTTTTTCTGTGAATTTATCCCAGAGTTTAGGGTGACTACACTATGCAAACCATAACTGTTCAATACTTTCCTTCATAAATTCATTGTAAAACAAAAGTGCAGCATTCATCTTCTACTTTTTTTAGAACAAATTTCAGCTGCAAGTTTTAGTGCAAATTTCAGTGGCAAGAGGCTGTGCTGCAATCCCAAAGGCATGCAGTTTGAGGCCACCAGCTACTCTTCTGAAGAAGGTTGGGAAATCTCCTATGCAATTGATTGCCTCTGAAAACCCATTGGACACCCTGAAACCTATAGCGTCCCTTTTCAGCAGGAAGTAGCTAAGAGAATACGCCGTCCCCTTTTCCTTATGAATCAGGGTGAAGTCTCTCTCAGGGAGGAGTGATAGGGAAGAGCAAAGGACACACTGACAAAGGAGATTAATCAGAACTGGCTTTGACAAGCACTGTGGCAATGGGACAGTTAAAACAGACTTTCAAGGGGGAATAAAAAAAGAGGAACGAACTGGGGGGGAGGGTAGAGAAAATAGTGCAACAATGAATGAATGGAAACCCAAAATCTCTATAAATGTTCATTAAAATTAATAAAATTTAATTGAAAAAAAAACCCCATTGGAGTGTCAGCTGTGGGCCAGTTTCAACTCTATGATACACAACAACAACAACAACAACAAAACCCCTTTATAACAAGGGACTTTGGTGGCACAGTGGTTAAGCAAATGCCAGGCCGCTAGCTGGTTTAAACCTGTCCATTTGGCACCATGGACAGTGAGCTCCTCCTGTTAAGATTAAAACTCAAAAATTCATTATAGTCAAGTCAGAACTGATTCGTACCTGGCCATCTGAGGCTGGAAATGGTGAGGAAGGAGATTGCCCATCTTTTCACAACTGAGCCAGCTATTGTTGTTGTTGATTGCCATCGAGTTGGGCACAACTCATAGCTACTCTATGAACAAAAGACCTAATGCCTTTCCATAACTATCGTCATTTCTCCAAGTTCATAGAGTTTCCAGAGGCATGTAGTTTAGGAAGTAGATGCCACTCCTGCTTCCAAACCAGTTTTAAAACTGGGAGCTTCACCAAACACTCTCCACATTGGGAAACCACTATGCTATTTGATACCCCAGTGACACAAGGGTCCACCCAGTTACTTCATACTACATATTGACAAAGAGTGATGTACAAAGTAGAAGAGTGTTCCTCCAGATAAAACAGCACTAGTTTCACTTAGCAGTGGTTAAGTGTCGTCAGGTTGAATACAACTCAGAGCAAATTTTGCACAAAAGACCTGAACTGTAACTAACATTATTTCTGTATAGAATTCTGTTCTATAACTACCATCATTTCTGTACATTTGTAGAGTTTAGAGAGTGTGTAGAGTCTCCAGATGCATCTAGTTTAGAAAGTAGAAACCACTCCTGATTTTCAGCATAAATCAATCTGGAAGCTCATCCGAACACTGTACATAATGGGTAACCATTGTAGTATTTGACAAGACTGTGGAAAAGTTTGCAGCATCACAGCAACACTAAGTAGTGTTCAGTTCAGCAAATAAATAGAAGATTGCTGTGTCATTCAAGGAATACTAATTCAAAAGTTAATATATTTATTTTAAAACCATGCCTTAAATCATGTCTTTAAAGCCACACCTTTGATCAGACCTTCACCGTAGGCAAAGGCCCAAGGACACCTGCACATGGAAGGAAAAAGAGCAATAATACACATCAAACACAACCTCAAAGAAACACGACCCCAAAAACTTCCCTTTACTTGCCCATCAGGACTGCCATCCCAAAGCAGCAAAAAGCCAAACTCCCAGAGTGGAGTCTTCCAGGCCTCTGCCAGCAGTCCCTTCCTCTCCCCTTGTGGGATTTTAAAGCCACACCTTTGACCAGACTTCCACCCTTGGCAAAGGCTCAAGGACAGAGATTCACATAACCAGAGGCCTTAAATTGGCCTTTGGATTAGCAGCCAGCTCCCTATGAACCAGAACCCCCTCGTGCCAAGATCGTAGCCTAGAAAAATCTACTTTCTGCCAGTTCTGCTGTCATATGGGATTGTTATGAGTTAAAATCTATCCCAAGAACAGCATGCTTCAGAACCGTGGCCACACCAGGCTCGGTACACAGTGCACTGCAGTGCTAATCTTATGGTGGCTCTTCTCTGGAGGTTCAAACCTACCAGTGGCTCTGAGAGAGAAAGGTGGACATTCTTCTCCTGTTCACTTTGTTTTTGTTGTGTACTTTTGAGTCAGAACTATCTCATAGCTAGCCTCTAGTGGACTTTCAGAAACAGTTAACCCCATGGGAGGAAATTTTCAATCTTTCTCCTAAGGAGCAGTTAGTGGATTTAAACCTTGTGCCTTTGGGTTGACAGCACAGTTTGTTTTTTTTTTTAAATTTTATTTTTGTTTTATTATTTTGTGTGTGTGTGTACCGTCAAATCAGATCTGACTGGTACAGGAGGAGGACATTGCCCCTCCTTCTCCAGCAGAGCATTTGATGGACTTGAACCACGTGCCTCTGGGATTGCAGTCAGCTTTTTGCCACTAGGCCACCAGAACTCCCCAACAGCACAGGTCTTGACTAGGTCACCATTACTCCCTGGTGTTTTACAGTCTTTGTGCTTTACAGACTCCAGAAATCTAACAGTGAGTTGATTCTGACTCAATTATAATGAGATTAAGCCTGGGGTGGGTGAGACAGGGATATTTCTCAAACTAAAAACAAAAGGGGGAAAAAAAAACCCCAAAACCCCAAACATAAAAACAATCAAAAACTTCAATATGTTGTTGCTGTTTGGTGCCGTTGAGTCATAGATGACTCATAGCCACCCTATGAATGAAAGGCCTGAGCACTGTTCATAGAGTTTCCTGAGGCAAGCCATTTCGAAAGTGGATGCCACTCCTGCTCCAGGCTTGTTTCAGTCGGGAAGCTCCAGCAAACACTGTCCAACGTGAGTAACCGTTACCACATTTGGCACATCAGTGTCACAGCTCAGTGTCACTTAAATATAGGAGCAAGACTATTTGAGCTAAATGCTTTGCATTAATTAGTTACTAATGTTGCTCACTTACTAATGTTGCTCACTTATAGAAAAAAACTTGAAAACTACCATTTAGATGTTAAATGCCACCAGGAGAATTGTGAAGCTCAGAGGGATCGATGCAAAGATAGATGGTAAAAAATGACAGGCAATATAGTGATGCCACTCTTTTGGAAAGAGGGAGGAGGAAAAGTAATTATATTTACAGTCATTAAACTTAACTGAGCTGGCACTGCTAAATACTTTTATAGGCATTCAGCAAAATTGTGGCACCTCTTAGAACTGACAGTTCAGACTGAAGTGGAGAAAAAGACTGCTCATGGCAGCATGAATGATTGCGGGTTCAAGTCCATGAAGAGATACTTCAGAAGAAAGGCCTGGCGCTCTACTGCTGGAAAGTCACTGACATTGCTGTGGAACTCAGTCCTCTTATGCATATAAGGGTTTACAGTAACTCAGGATCAGCTTGACATTGACAGTGCTGTGGGACTCAGTCCTTTTAACACACAGGAGGGTTTGCAGCGATTCAGGATCAGGTTAGTATTGACAGTGCTGTGGGGCTTAGTCTTTTTTTTTCCTCTGGTGATTATGGTTAAGAATTTTATTATCAAAATTATTACATCTCTTGTGAAAGTTCAGATGTTACAGCAAGGTGTAAACACTCCACTTGAGAAAGAAGTGATAATTCTTCCCTTCCAAGAGTCCCTTCCCCCCCTACCCTCCCCACAAGAGTTCTGGTCTTGACAGCACCCTGCCCACACAGAGTGGCTGGGGTCTCTGCACGTGGGGCTTAGTCTTTTTACACACATGAGCGTTTGCAATGACTCAGGGTCAGGTTGGCACCTTTAAAGAAGGTTTTGTTTTTCTTTAAAGGGGAAATGCTGCAGGCATAATGTGTTTCAGTAAAGAGAAACTTTTCTTCAAGAGATACTATGTTTGTTGAAATCATCCTGGCGGCTAATGGTAAGTGGGTTTATTTGCCCTTTGGAGGAAAAGTAGTTTTTCCTGTGATGAAAGGGAAAGTGTAGACCAGTCACTTGCTGGGAAGTAAAATAATCTGGACCAGGAAGTGGGGTCACGTGTGTTCTCCTGCATAGCACATACATTCTATAGAAACCTACACTGATGGTGTAGTTATTGCCAATAGTAACAGACCTTGTGAAAAGTGGGAATGGGCTCGAGCAAGCAAAATCTGTGTGACTTCATAGCCTGAGAATCAGCACGAGCAGTCACCCTCCTAATAAAACCATGGCATCGCTAAGCTTCCTCTAGCACTGGTGTCCCTGGACCACTGGCTGAGCTGCTTCTTCCTGGATGGAGGTTCTTGAGGTCATTGGCTTCTTCTAGAGACCTCTTCCTGTGAATTTTGCAACTTGGATTTTACCTGAATGCCTCTAACTTTTTTGAGAATTTTTTTTTTTGCATTCTTAGTTGGCTCACAAAGTTGAGTGATGGCATTTTCTAGCAGCATGGAGCACAATAAGGTGAGGAACAGGAATCATATAAAGAGATGTTTCTTTTTGACATTTACTCAAGCTTGTAAGACAAACAATGTCTGTACATGGTCCTTTATTTATTATGCAAAGACAATTGACTGAGTGGATCATAACTTGCTATAGCTAACATTGAGAGGAATGTGAATCCCAGAACACTTAATTGTGCTCATGTACAACTTATACCTAGACCACAAGGCTGTTGTACAAATGGAGCAAGGGAACATTGGTATTGTTGTTGTTATGTGCCATCAGTTTGCCTGCAACTAATAGAGATCCCATGTACAACCGTCTTACATCCTGCTCTATCCTGTGCCAATATCACTGTCTCTGAAACACCTACCTTCATTAACCCAGTCACTGCATCAGTCAATCTCACTGAAGATCTTCCTCTCCTGCACTGTCCCTCCACCCTCCAAAGCATGACATCCCTCTCCAAGGACTAGTCCTTTCTTTCAACATGTCCAAAGTATGTCAGACAAAAGGAATATGAAACAGTTTAAAATTAGGAAAGGTGTGTGTCAGAATTGTATCCTCACTTCATAGATATCCAGGCTGCTGAGAAAATTATTTGAGAAAATGGACTCTATGAAGAAGAATGTGGCATCAAGATCAGAGAAAGACTTGTCGGAAACATTATGCAGATGACAGAACATTGGTTGCTAAAAGTGAGGAAGGCTTGAAATACTTGCTGCAGAAAATCAAAGAATACAGCCTTTAATATGAATTGCATTTCAGCATCAAGAATACAAAAGTTTTCACCACTAGACCAATATACAAAGTCATAATAGATGGAGAAGAGATTGAAACTGTCAATAATTTCATCTCATTTGGATTTTTTATCAATACACTTGGTACCAGCAGTCAGGAGATCAAGAGATATATCGCACTGGGAAAGTCTGCAGTTAGGAACCCCTAAATTACTGAGGAGCAGTGATATAAATTTTAAGACTAAGGTGTGATTGATTCAAGCCATAATCTTTTCAGTCACTTAGTATCCATCTGAGAGCTGAACAATAGATAAGAATGATAGAAAAATAATTGATACTTTAAGTTGTAGTATTGGAAAAGAGTACTCAATATCTGCTGAACTGCCAAAAAGAACAAACAGGTGTATCTGGAGAAAGTACAGCCAGAGTACTACTTAGAGGCAGATGACAAAGGTTTGGTTCAAATATTTGAGTTTATTGCTAGGAGAGGCTATTTCTTGGAGAGAGAGGCATCTTGCTCTGAAAGGTCCGTGATAGAAAAGATGGATTGACACATCAAGTGTGTCAGGGATGATGAGGATGGCACAGAATAGAACAGGATTCAGATCTGTGTTTCTGAGATAGTTATGAGTTGTATTCCACTCTTCAAAGCCTAACAATAACAAATAACAAGACTGTAAATAATACATCAGAAAAGTATAAGTAATAAATATTTTGCCATTTTATGTGGAAATAGCACAAAACACAGTGTTCTTGGCAGCTTAACTGAAGGATTTTGCTGATTCAGCAGTGACTTTATGGTGGTGACATGCCTCAGTCCCATCAGTGAGACTACCTTACTGGTGTCCTTTATGCTAGTGTTCCATAAAATAGTGTCCTGAATGATGGAATGTGGAGAAAAAAGCCTACATTTTATTAGATGCAGAAAAAGTATGATTTCCAACTCACAAATACTTGTTTCTTTGTTTAGATTTGTTGTAGATTCACTTACTCTCTACTTTCAAAGAACTTTTTGTGTTTTGTAGAATTAAGCTAACACAACTATTGTCACATATTCCCTTTTGTTGCCCTTCACTGTGTGTTAATATTTTTAAATTCATTCTGTGATTCAAATGTACAGGTATCACTTACTTATGGTTTGGCTGTGTTATATGAACCCAAATTCATTACTATAAAGTTTCCTGTGGCTCACAGTGACCGTCCTTCAGGTTTCTGAGGCTGTAAGTATTAGAAAGAAATAGGCAAAGAACTGGAATATGAAAATAAAAAGGACCGTACTCGCTCAGCATTTCTTAAGCTAAAGGAACTAAAGAACAAATTCAAACCTCAAGTTGCAGTACTTAAGGATGCCATGGGTAGAAAGAAGATAGAAGGAGTAAACAAAATCACTGAACCAAAAAGAGTTGGGTGACACAGAAGAATTTCAAGAAACAGCATATGATAAAGGTGCAGTAGTGAGGAAGGAGGACGTAAGTAGGCTGCTCTGAGGGACATGGCCAAAAATAAAGTCCCAGGAATTTATATAATACCATTTGACATATTTCAACAAAGAGATGCTTCCCTGGACAGGCTCATCAGGTTGTGGCAAGAAATCTGGAGGCCACGGACTGGAAGAGATCCATATTTATTCCTATTCCAAAAATAGATTACCCGACAGTGTGTGGAAATTATTGTACAATATAATTCCTATCGCACCTAAGCAAAATTCTGCTGAAGATTATCCAGAAAAGACTGAACAGTACATTTACAGAGAATGACCAGAAATACAAGCTGCACTTAGGATAGGTTGTGGCATTATAGATGTTATCTACATTGTCAGACGCATGTTGGTAGAAAGCAAAGAGTACAAGAGGGATACCTACCTGTGTTTTGTTGACTGTGCATTTGACTGTGTAGTCCACAACAAATTGTGGTTGATCTTGAGGAAAATGGGAATCTCAGAAAACCTATACTTGGACCACAAAGCAGTCCTTAGAACAGTGCAAGGAATAACTGCATGATTCTAAATCATGAATGGAGTACATCAGGAATGTGTCCTGTCTCCATACCTTTTCAGTGTATATGGTGAACAGATCGTTCTAGAGTCTGGGCTTTATTAAGAGAATGTAATATCAGGATTGGAGGAAGACTCATCAACAACCTATGTTATGCAGATAACACAACCTCACTTGCTGAAACTGAGGAAGATCTAAAGTATTTACTGCAGATGGTCAAGGATTGTAGTCTTCAATATGGATTGAAACTCAAAGATTCTCAACAGTGGGCCAATTGGCAGCACTAGGATCTATGTAGAACAGATTGAGGTTGTTTATAGTTACAGCTTTCTTAGCTCCACAGTCAACACTTTTGGCACCAGCAGTCAGGAAATCAAAAGGCAAACTGCATTAGGTAAATCTGCTGTCAAGGACCTTTCCAGAGTACTGAGAAGCAATGCTCTCCATCTAGATACTAAGGAGCACCTGATCCAGTCCATGGTCTATGCAATTACTTTCTTTGCATCAGAACTGGATAATTACTAAAGAGGATAGAAGAAGAATTGATCCCTTTTGAGTTGTAGTACTTGCCAAGAAAACAAATTGTTCTGTCTTAGGGTAAAACCAATTTTCTCCTTGGCGGCCAGCATTTTAAAGCTCTGTCTCATGTACTTTGGGCATGTGGCCAGGAGGGTCTGGTCCTTGGAGAATGACATCATGCTTGGAAGAGTGGAAGGACAGTGCAAGAGAGGAAGACCCCGAATGAGATGGATTAATACAGTCACTAGGGCACTGGGAGTAGGTATGTTGGAGTCAGTGCACCTGGTTCAGGACAGGGCAAGCTTCAGAGCTGTTGTGCATAGGGTTACTATGAATTGCAGGCAACTTGACAGCACCTAACAATGACAGTCCTTAAGGGAAGATAACTGCCTTTTTTTTTTCTTTCTTGTGATTTCAAGTTACTGAGATCAGGTGAGCCATGTGGAACATGCTGCACTGTGACAGCACCTTTGGGACCTCAAACAAAAACTAATCCACTGCCTTTGACTCTGTCCTGACTGCTGTAGCTCCTGTGCATCCTCTTTCTTGCAGAGCTGGAAATCTTGTATCCTGTGCATAACCTGGTGGATTTAAACCTTGACACCTTGGTTAGTAGGGCAACACCAGTGCTCCTCTTCTTTGTACAGGTGCATAATACTTACCTCCTGAGAGGCCGCTGTTTTCACATAACTACTGTGATTTTCCCTCACTGCTCCATGAAGGGGTGAGTTTCCTTCCAATATGCTCAAATGACATATAAAGCAGGGGCTTATTGGAGTGTGGCAGAATGAGTAATGGACTGGAAACTCAGAGGCTAAAAGTTCTGGGTTTACCACTAATTCATTCAAAAGCCCAGATAAATGCTTTTTCGTGTCTGCATGACCCAATTCCTATTTTTTGTAAATAGCATTTAACCCAGCTTATTGTACATGGTACTTGTGGTAGCAACCATACTTAAACATGTAATGTCTATCCCCTAATAAAAATCTCATTAGTTTGCAAATGGTACCCATATTTATATTTTTCATTTGGTTCTTAAGGTAACTCTTTGGGAAAGGTTCTTGTTTTAGAACTTAGGAAATTGTGGGTTTTGACACAATAAGAACTCCATGAACTTTCGCATATTGTGTTGCATGTGTGTGAATACATGTGGATATTTACCAAAATATCCACATACCCCCTTGAGAGTGATGGCCCTAATTGGTGGTGACATAATATTATGTTGTTGTTGTTGTTAGGTCCCATTGAGTCAGACCAGCACTGTGGATTTTTGGTGGCAGTAAATTGTACAGGAAGAGGTTTCCCACCTTTCTCCTGTGGAACAGCTGGGGGACTGAAACTTTCACCTGTTTAGTTGGTAGTACAGCTCCTTGCCACTTGGCCATCAAAGCTCTCTCTGTTATAATACTACTTCTTGGGTGCCTGAGCCATCAGAGCTAGTCTCCTTCAAACACCTGCCATCCCTTAGCCCACATCATTCTGTCACATTCATTACTGGTTTAAAGAAAGCTAGTTGGATTCTTTCATTTCATCTTTGAAATGCACCCATTGTGGACCAATAGGCAACATCATGGTAGACACAGAAAAGATTGGATATGTCAGCAACTTCATTTTACTTGGATCCAAAGTCAGTATACTTGTGACCAGTAGTCAAGAGATCAGGAGACATATTTTACTGGGAGAGTTTGCAATAAGGGGCTTCTGCAAATTATTTAGGAGCGGTGATGTTAGTTTGAAGACAAAGGTATTCTTGATTCAGATAATGGGGTTTCCAATCACTTGCTATGCATCTGAGAGCTGGATAGTGAGAAAGGATGAAAGGAGAAGAATTGATGCCAGAAGAATTGAGTTGTGGTGTTGGAGTACTGAATACCCTGTCATAAGAATAAACTTAAGTTTTGGAGAAGGTGCAGCCAGAGTGCCCCTTGGAGATAAAGATAATGAAGCTTCATCTCACATGCTTTGGACAAGTTTCTAGGAGAGGCTATTCATTGGAAATGGACATGATACTTGGGGAAGTTGGAGGGGTGATGAAGGAGAGGAAATCCCTCAACCAGGTGGATTGACATAGTGAATAGAGAAGTGGGTTAGAGTGTGTCACATAGTGAGCATGGAACAGAATAGAACAGAGTTCATGTCTTTTGTTCATTGGGTCACTGTGAGCGGTATTTGATTCACTGTCACTTAACAACAATAACAACAGCAACTCCGTAGAATCAATTAGCTGATGCAGATGATCTCCATCTTTATAGAAGTGGTTACCAGACTGGACAGTTACAGTCTAGATGTGTCTGTTATTTGGAGTTCTTAGGAGACACAAATGGTTAAACAATCAGTTACTAAAAGAAACATGTAGGTTCAGGTGCATACAGATACTTCTCAGAAGAAAGATGTACTAGACTACTTCACAAAAGTGAGCTAAAAAAGACTTAAGTGCACAGTTCTGCTCTGTCACACCTTGGAACACTATGGGTAGAGTCTACTTGCTAGATCTGCTTAAAATAGCTGCTGGCCTCCACAGCACAGACCAAAGAACATCGCTGTATTTCTGTGATTTAGGAGACTAATTATAGAAACATCTTGACAAATTTCCAGCCTCTGGAGCGTTTGAGGACATTTTTTATTTTGGAGATAGAGATGTACAGAATGTATGACAGAGAGGAGAAGGAGTGGGACTTGTAACGCTTAAGTGCTTCCTGTATGTGTGATAGCTGTCCCCACACCTGTAAATGAAGGTAGCTTTTCAGGCTCTGCAGAAAGTGATGTTTTCAGTTCTCACTCTCTCTTGCTTTATATCCACAGGCTCTTTCATGCTGGTGAACACATCTGGTAGACCTGAGGGACAGAAGGCTCATCTCTTTCTACCTCAGTTGAAAGAAAATGACACCCACTGCATCGATTTTCATTATTTTGTGTCCAGCAAAAGTACTTCTGCTCCTGGATTACTCAATGTCTACGTCAAGGTCAATAATGGGCCTTTGGGAAATCCCATCTGGAATGTCACTGGAGACCCGACACGCACATGGCACAGGGCCGAGCTGGCAATTAGTACTTTTTGGCCAAACTTTTATCAGGTACACCTTTTATTTTCATTTCCTGTATTGAGACAGCCTCTTACTTTAAAAGTATGCCTTGCTTTTGTGTTAACATAATCAGAAATTGTGTAACAAGTACTGTATTTGTATGTTTGCATAGGAAAAGCCCCTGTTTTTGAAAGGAAGTGTCTTAAGGCTTTGTTTGTGGTTATTCCATTATGCAAAATGAAGACAAGATATAATTCAAATGTGTTTATTCTCTTACAGTTGACTTTAAGAAAATAAAAGCAGTGACTTGCAATGAGAAATAAGTGCTTTCTCCAATGATATTTTGCTTCCTGTGTTAAGTGAGATACATCAGATCCAGGGAGATGTAGCCACTGGTTAAGAAGCAGCAACTCCTTTTTTGTGAATTGGTCTGAGGAGTGACTCATTAAAGATAGAGTGTTGTGGAAATTAGGTAGTGAGATGAGTGCCTGGATCCCACCATATGAGGCATGGAGAGAAAAAGCTATTTCTTGATAGAGATACAGAGAAAGAGCTAGGAATGAAAAGAGAGAGAAATAGAGTGAGAGAGAACAGAAACGTAATGAGACTGAAAAATCTCAAGGAAATTATTTTCAGGCTTAGAGTCTCGCAGGTCTCAGGGTAGAAGGGGCTGGCAAGTCCTGAGACCACGAGTCAGATATCAAGCTGAGGCCTCTCCTCACCTGTGTAGCTGCAGCTGATCAGGGACCCAAGATCAGCAGATCATATGGCAGGCTGCTGTTTGTGGAGGTTGACAGGTCTGTGAGTGGCAAATGGTATAACTGACTGCTGGCTCAAGTCCAGAGGACTGAAGATTGGAGGGTGATGCACTAGATACAGGATTTAGATGGAGCAGAGCAGGAGAGAGCTTTCTAAGAATGTCCATATATATTGAATTCAGGACTCACCTCTGAGGAAATAACCTTTAAAATGGTTGCTCATTCATAGGAACGCTGATCATGGAAGAGATTACATTTTATTAGAGCTCATAGAGATGAGTGCATCCTAACTGCCGACCAGAGAGTCATGGGCAACCATTACTCAACCTTAACCATTACTTGTGTGTGCATATAATATATACACACGTGTGTGTGTGTGTGTGTGTGTGTGTGTGTGTGTATGTGTGTGTGAGTGAGAGAGAGGTACCATCGAGTTGGAACTGACCCATAGCTGGCCCTACAATGGATTTTCAGAGGCAGCAAATCACATGGTATGAGTTTGCCCATCTTTCTCCTGTCAACTTTTGGATTTGAACCATGTGCCTTCAGGATAGCAGCACAATTTCCTACTAGTAGGCCACCAGAGCTTATGAAGTATGCACATATGTGTATATAATGTGTACCTACATATGTACTCCGTGTGTGTATAAAAACCGTCAGGCAGATTTTCAGAGGCTGTAATTATATGGAAGAAGAATGCCCATCTTTCTTCCACAGGCAGCTGGTGGATTGACCTGCTAGAGATGTATACCATTCAGTTTACAGCACACCTGCTGGGGCCCACACCACCACAAGATAAAATCTTAAATATATATGTAAAATGGGTATCTCTTTAGCTTTTGTGATGACAGTGACTTGAATTGTTGTCTTGAATCCATCTACTATATTTAGAATTTTCTTCAGTGAAAAAAAAAAGTACTACTTTCATTTGTTAGTGAAAACTAGTTTTTCCTGTAGAGGTTTCATGAACAGCCTTCTTCAATAAATATTTTGGTAACTAACAGGTGATATAAGGTAGAAATATGTCCTCAGGGGCCAGTTTTCTCCTTCTTTGGATTAAAAAGCTGACAGAGAAGTATATTTAGCTAAGCGAGATTTCCTAAGGTTTATATATGATAGCCTAGGCTAAGAGACTTGCATTAACCAGCCTCTTTTGGGGGAGACATTCCATATGCTGGAAGCTGGCCCCATGGAGCTGGACACTCTTCCTTGGCCTCCAGGTGTCCACTGGTTGAGGCCAGTTGGGTGCCCTCCAGGACAACGTTAGAAAGTGTCTCCTGCTCCTTGGCAACCTGTCTTCCCTTTGGCTTTACAAGTTTGGGTGTGGGCTGTCAGGATACTCAGAGCTTTACAGAGGATGCTTTACTCAGGATACTTTACAGAGCTGCAATACATCGGTGCATTACTGACACTAGCAACAATCCAAAAAGAATTAAAAAACTCTAATCAATGCCTCCAAATTGGAACCTACTCATTGCTGAAACTCCAGTGCTTTTTAAGGAAAAAAGGAGGAGATGGCACATCTTTCTCTTACGGAGTAGCTGGTGGATTTGAACCTACAGAGCTTCCACCTTTGCAGCACAGAAAACCAGGGACTCTGCCACCAGAGCTTCCTTAATACAGATAAATACTTTTTATTTTACATTCTACAAAGTGTTTTAAAGTAATGACTTAATTTATAGCCATTTTAGGACACGGTACTTTTAAAAGGAATAATGGAACTGCATTGGAAGTATGTTGGGCCTTTGTTGTATTCTGTAAATTCATACTTTCTTGATCTCTCTTGGATAAAGTATTTTGTATTCTCAGCTGTCAAGATCTGATCCAGCTCCCCAGCCCTCCACTTCCCACTGTGATCTCTTTCACATTACTGAGTAGTGCATGATTTACCAATTAAATTAGAACTTAATTCTCATTATAGCTTTTTGGTTCACTTCTGGGTTTATTGCTTCACTGGGTGATTCATTATGAATAGCTTCGTACTTGGAGTTTAGAGGTAGATTTATAGAAAGTCTTTAATGCAGTGCTTCTAAATGCTTAAGGACCTAGTGGTCAGGGTTTGTGAAGGGTCTGAACCTATTGAATGTGAGCTTATTCTTTAATTCTAAACACTATAGGCAGGCACTCACCTTTACAGTTTCAAAGGCACAATTAAGGTGGGCATTCACTTATTTCCTCTTCATTTTCTAGGCAATAAAGATGCTGGACTCATTATCCTGATAGTAATATAAGCTGTAAGGTAGATAGTATATTGTAGATGATACAAGAGAGATGCCAGCAGAGGCCTCTAAATGCTGAGCCTTCAGCCATAACTTTTGCTGTGAGACTTGGATGCGTCCCAGTTGGGATGAAAGGGATGAGTGGACTTTGCCATCCAGCTACTGTATTGTCAGGGAAGAAGGAAACACCTCTTATATCCCACTTCATAACTGACTCAAGGTGTCATTGTAACTGGAAATGGTCAGAAAAACATGTAGTCACTGCGCAGTGAGCACATCATCCAGTGGGTGATTTGTCCAGACTCTCCCTCATGCCCAGCTGGTGCCAGCACACCCTCCCTGAGGACATGACACCTCTGTTCTGATGCTCATAGAAACGTCAACTGTGAATGAGCACATTTGCTTCAGAGTTAATTTTCCCACGTAGATTTTTCTATGGGGAGCTCTTTGCTGCCCTGAGGATTGTTTTTTCTAATTTGAAAATATATTTTTAAAAGCTTGTCTTGTCATATCTATGCCTGCATGTGTCCCATCTTGGGAATGTGATTCATAGAAAGCAGCTCCACATGTTCCATTCTAAGCCCATGGATCAGGTGGTTTTGATGCCCCTGGGTGTTGAAGATTGTTAAGTGCTCAGGTACTAATCAAAAGGCTCATTTGCGGAGTCCACTCACGGTGTCTTGGAAGAAAGGCTGGATGATCTGCTTTCAAACATCTGCCCTTCAAGCCTGTAGGGCACATTTCTCTCTTGTGATATATATCACTGAATTGGTGTCGGCTGGCTTTGGGGAAGATGGTACCTGAGTCTGTTGATGAAGAGCAAGGTAATAGACCAAGAATCTCTACAGGAGGTGGGGCCCTTGGGCTTCCTTTGTCAGCAGCCAGAGCTCCCTTAAATTACCTATGCATTATGCTTTATTCTTTTAAGTTACAGGACACATTATTAATCTCGAAGAAAATAGTATAAAGTTAATGTGTTATATGTATATTGTTGTAGGTATTATGTACCACCAAGTCAGAACCAACCCCTAGCTTACCCTGCAGTGAGTTTTTAGAGTTTGTAAATTGCACAAGACGAGATTGCATATCCTTTCCTACGATAGACATATTTGTTGTTGTTGTTGTTGTTATGTGCTGTCGAGTCACCTGCAACTCATAGTGACCCTATGTACAACAGCCCTAA
>NW_006399847.1:10601778-10634372 GCF_000299155.1 Elephantulus edwardii
GGTTTGAATTTGTTCTTCAGTTCCTTGAGCTTAAGATATGCTGAGCGAGTTCGGCCCTTTTGATTTTCTGACTCCAATTCCTTGCACATTTCATTTTATATCCATATAGTACTTAAGTCACTGTTTTCCCTTTGACACTGATGGCAGCCCTCTCTCAGCTTTCAAGGCTGTACTCGTAACAGAAGGGAATTGTCTCATCTTTCTCCTGGTAGATTTTAAACATCTACCTTCCAGTTAGCAGAGAATTTGGAAATGTACTGTGTCACCCCATAAGGAGAGATCGTTACTAGGAATTTAGTTCAATAAAATACTTTTCAATAGTAAAGATGAATTAATTAGTCAATGGACTTTAATTCAATAAATTTCATTTTTTTAAATGAACAGCATTATATAGTATAGTAAAAGAACATTGAAATATTAGATCATTAATACTGCTTATTTATGAACTTTAGTCATCTTATTTAAACTTGTTGAACATTATTGTTATGTTGTAACTGACTCATCTGACCCTCTAGCAGGTTTTCAGAGGCTATAAATTGCACAAAAGGAGATTTCTCATCTTTCTTCCTTGGAGCATCTATCTCATGGATTCAAACCAGCTGCCTTTGAGTTGGCAGTGCAACTCCTTATCACTGGGCCACCAGAGCTCCCTTCTTTGAACCTTAGTCTCCTAATTATGAGGTTCAGTATAGCAACTATGTAGGCTGTGATGAAGGAAATAACAAGTGTACTCAAGAAATACTAGCCAATCTATAAATTGGATCTGTAAACAGCATCGTGATTATCATAGATAAGATTGAAGGATTTCATTAATTTGATTCATAAACAAAACGTGGAAGCAGCAGTCAGGAAATCAAACAACATATTGCCATGGGTAAATCTGCTGCCAAGGACATCTTTGAATTGTTCAAGAATGAGGATATCATGATTAGAACTAAGTGTACCTCATCGAAGCTATATTTTCATTCATCTGACATGCATGTGAAAACTGGAAAATGAACAAACAAGACTAAGGAAGAATTCTGGTGATGGTAACAAATATTGAATATACCATGGGCTGCGAAAAGAGCAAACTGCTTTGAAGGAAATAATTACTTCCAGAATATACTTTAAAAGTGAAAGCGACCCTTTCTACAGAGATAGCACCAAAAGTGAAGAAGGAAGCCCCTGCCCCTCCCAAAACTGAAGCTAAAGCAAAGGTGTTAACGACTGAGAAGGCAGCCCTGAAGGGCAGCCACAGCCAAAAAAAAATAAAATAAAATAAAATCCGTACATCACCCACCTCACAGCAGCCTGAGAAGCTGAGGTTCCATAGACAGTGCAAATAACCCCAGAAGAGCTATCCCAGGAGAAACCAGGTTGACCACTATGCCATCTTCAAGTTTCTTCCCTGACCACTCAGTGAGCCATGATGAAGATAGAAGATAACAACACACTTGTGTTCATTGTGGATGTCAAGGCCAACAAGCACCAGATCAAGCAAGCTGTAAAGAAGCCCTATGACATTGATGTGGCCTTGATTAGGCCTGATGGAGAGAATGCGGCCTGTATTCGACTTTGTGCTGACTGTGATGCTTTGGATGTTGCCAACAAAATTAAGATCATCAAAAGTGAGTCCAGCTGGCTCATTCCAAATACAAATTTTTCTTAAAAAAAAAAAAGTGAAAATGGTGAGGTATTTTTCATATACTTGGCACATTTATCAAAATAGGTCAGCCCCTAGAGAAGAACACCGTGCCCAGTAAATTAAGTGGGTCAGCTAAAGAGAGGAAGAAGCTCTCTGAGTAGGCTCATCACTTTCAGCACAGAGACAGTGAGGATGGCGCAGGATTGGACAGGGGTTTGTTCTCTTGTTGGCATCTTCTTGATAGCATATAACTACATCCATTATACATGGTCACAGCTTATAAAGGTTAAGATTTGTGGAAGGAAGGAAAAAATAAATAGCAAGATATTCTGACCTATGTAGTGAACTAGGCAGTAGAACAGCAACATTTGGCCTTTCTTTGTCTGAAGTAATAGAGGAAGAAAAAGACTCAAATAGGAGTAGGAAATGGCATTTGAAGTTATTTGCCTCTGTGAATAACTTCCTCCCTTGCCATGAAACCAGAAGAACTGGATACCAAACAAGATTTAAAAGTTTCATGTATTTCAGTCTTTCTAGATCTATGGAGGTTGTAACAATGAACCTCTGAAACTGTGATCTTTAATTTTTAAACTACAGATAGCCTCTGATGTCTTCTGAAAATCAAACAAAAGTTTGTTTTTTAGAAAAGAAATAAAAGATGACATAAAACAACACAGAGTCTGCCTTGAGCGTTATAATCTTTCAGAAACTATATATCTAGAATCAAAGTGACAGAAGCGATTTGAAATAGTAGATAATGACCTCAGGGGGCATTGAGGTTATGTTAATGAGGAGGAAAAATGAAAAAAAAAAAAGGGCAAGAATGGTTGTACAACTCAAGAAATGTAACCAGTATTACTGAATTGTGCATGTAGAAATGGTTGAATTAGTATACTTCTTTTTTCTCTGTTTATAGTCTCAAAACCAAAAACAAAATAAAAGAAACAATTATAAGTTGAATGCTTTCCCCCTACCAAGCTGCCTCTAACTGTGCTTAATGGAATGTCATAAGAGAGGAATTTAAAAAAGCATTGTAAAACAAATCATTTTGTGAACACTGTGATAAAATGTACCAAGTTTCTTTACATCAAAATAGTTGGGGGTTATAAGAACAGTATCGTAGAATTTCTTTAAAGTGAAAATGCATGACGTTTATTAAAAGATGGTCTGAATCTGAAAGATATCCAAATTTGTAGAGTACTAATGGCTATGCTAGGGTGCTCTGGAAGCCTACTGATAAGAAGCTGTGCTGCAATCTTGAATCCACCATGTGCTCCAGGGGAGAAGAATGGGCAATCCGTGTCCTCCTGTGTGATTAAACTGCTCTGAAAATATGTTGGAGGGTCAGCTATGGGTTGATTCCCACTCAAAGGTATACAACAACAATGGCTATTCCATCAGTGCATCTCCCCACGGACTACACCACTAGAACCTCCTAACTGTCACAAAATCGTAATTGGCTGCAAGACAACTAAGTAAAAAACAGGATATCTAAAGATTAAGATTTAGCAGGAATAGGCAGATAGCTTATAAATATGATCACGTGTTTATCACTGGATGGTTGAAAATCATGACAGGGCATGTCCTTCAGTAGCCTGCAGTAAACATGGCTTTTATAAAACCAGTTTATATAACCAGTTTATAAACATAGTCTTTGTTAGGTCTGCCTTAGGGGTATATTGTAAAGATCTGTAGGTAATGCTATGTGTTAAGACCCTTCCAACAGAGATATTGAGGGTGGCAACTTCAGTCTTATCTCTGTTTACCATGATGCTGATGTTGTGCTTGTTTGACTATAATTATGAAAAAGACCTTTTGGAAATAGATGGCAGTATTCTGAGCTACTAGACCTCTGAGAAGAGAATGTCTTTTTTAAGTTGCGTGGCCAGGTCGGTGTCAGGATTAGAGAGCTGCTTTTAGAATATAAACTGAAACACTTGCTGCTGTCCACTGGAGCCTACTCAGAGCTGACTCTTTAGTGGGTTTTCAGAGGTTGTAAATCATGTGGGAGAAGATTGTGCATTTTTCTCCCATGGAGTCATTGGTGGATTCCAGACACTTTCCCTTGCATGTCCTCCTTTCTGGACCTTCCTGATTCCATATCCTGGGAGCCAGTGCTCTGGGACTAAGGGGATGTCTGCTGCCTTTCTGTTTGCCTCCTGTGCTTTTTTCATAAGGACCTCTCTTGGCCCCGTGGTAAGATACCTATTTCTGATTCTGCTTGGGCTGAAAAATACAAAGTCGTTTGCTTTTGGTTTTATTGTCTTAGTTGAAATCTGTGCTTTGCAGTTGCTGGCTTTGATGACATTTTCACAAAATACAGAAATAAATGCCCTGTGAACTTTTGATAAACATAGTGGATATGAAATATCTGTCTTTTAACAGTATCAGGCATTTACAGCATTTAGAAGTTTTTCTTAGCAAAGTAGAAGTGTTTTAGCCACAGCTGTCATCTTCTGTGGTTTTCACTATTCATGAGCCCCAGTGCTTATTCCCTTATTAATCAGGCCGCTAATTAAGACGTTGAGGATTTGAACTCCCAGGTGATCCTCAGGAGGAGGATGGGTAATCTTTCCCCCTAAATATTTACAGTCTCAAAGACCAGGTGGAGGGCCATTCACAATTGTAATCAAGCCAAAGACACTGGGTTTAGAGTTCTAGAAGTACAAATCTCAGTGGTAACCTGGTGGTATACAGCCAGTTCCAGATTGTTTTCTGTTTATTAAGACATATATTTTTTCAGGTATTTGGTGAATGTTAGGTATTTATGTCCTTAATTAGTCCTTCTTCCTAATACTGCTGTTTAAGACCTGTCCCTCAGTTAGCACCACCCCTGGGAGATTGCAGGTCCTCTTCCCCCAATATCTGGGCTGTGAGACCTGTTGATTCTGTGTACACCTCCCTGATTCCTGCCTCTGTAAGAATATTTTACTCTCACCGCCAGCCCTCACTTTGTTATGCTGCAGGGAAAATGTTGAGGCCTTGGCTCTGCCTCTCTTCTCACCTGCCTGGACAGCTCTGACTTGAGGCAATAAGGACCCTCTCGGTCTCTGAGCTCCTGACCAGGCAGGTGCTGGGGATGCTTGTCTTCCTGCCTCTGTGTGTCTTTATTCTGTCTGTCCTGACAGTAGGAAGGAAGTCCAGAGTCTCTAAGAAACCATCTCTGTGCCTCTCAGTGAAGAGGCTGGTGGCTAGGAGGGTGGTGAGGCCAGTAGGGAGGTGAGGATATGTGAAGTATTTCACTGGAGCCACGTTGTCAGATATACAGAGGGGTTCTGGGAAGAGATTAGTGCCTTCCAGCTGGGCTCTACTCCAAGTTGTTGTTGTTTTTGAGGTAAGGATACAAAGGAGCTGATTCTTGGAGGACTGACTTTTATCAGTCTGACATCTTTCCTGATAAATGAGAACTTGATATCACCCATGTTTTAATTTTTAGTTTCTACGTATATTCACTTCAAAGGTTCTTCTTCTTCTTCTTTGGTTTTGTTTTTTTATATTTGTGTGTAGTACAGAGGTAACTCGTGGTTGCTGTGATGCTGAACCCTGGGACACTGATGTGCCAAACATGGTAATGGTTACCCATGGTGGACAGTGTTTGTTGGAGCCTCCCGACTAAAACAAGTCTGGAAGCAGGAGTGGAATCTACTTCTGAAATGGCTTGCTTCCGGAAACTCTATGTATGAACAGTGATCAGGCCTTTCGTTCATAGGGTCACTATGAGTGGTCTATGTCTCGACAACACCTAACAACAACATTTGTGTGTAGCCCATTTATTTGACTAAAGCTAACAGGGAGCTATAGGTAAGCTCCAGCAGGGCCACATGTGTTCAGTACTGACAGAGCTAAATAGATGTCTTCTCAAGTGTGTTATAAAGTGTGCGACTCCCAAGGTTGAAAGAGGTTACTGACCAATGGAAACATGTATTTAGACAAAGGTAAGTAGACCTTCTCCGGCAAGCTGTTTTGTAACTCTGGTTTTTGTTTTCATGTAAGAGGCAAATCAAGTGAAAGTGCCAGGTGGATTCACACACTAGGATGGAATTTTCCACAGCCTCTTAAAGGCACAGGTATACTTTTTTTCACCCAGCATCTGAAAGGAACTGGGGTATGTCTTCTTCACACAGCATTTTGAAGACAGTGATGTGCATTTTGTATGTGTGTGTGTGTGTGTTTATTTTGTGGATTTTGGGTTTTTTCCCCCCACACAGCATTTTGGAGAAACCAATGTGGGCCTTCTTCACAAACAACATCTGAAAGGCTCTGGCATGGACTTTCACACAGCATCTGGAAGGAGGTGGTGTAGACTTTCTTCTCCACAGCATCTTAAAAACACTGGTGTGGGCTTTCACACAGCAACTCAAGTCAGATGTCCCTGGATGCACACTCTGGAAATACAGAAATATAATGATAGTAAAATGGAGCATTCTCTAACTCCATAAATTCCTTATCTGTGCCTTATCCCAGGAGTATCACTATTAAATTGGTCCATGCCTTTAGGACACTCTGGGCAATTAGATGCAGCGTTTAAATACAACTGCCTCTCAGACAGCAGTGGTATGCTAAGCAGTTGCCTTTGAATTTTGCATTTTGTGTTTAAGAGAGAAGAGTAGGTTCTTAAAAGGCAGTGAAGACATACTTGGATGCCCCAAAAATACTGACCCAGAGCTAACTTTAGGAAATTGTTGTTGTTATGTGCCATTGAGTCACCTGCAACTCATAGCAATCCTATGTACAACAGTCCTAGACCCTGCTCTGTCCCTTCCCAGTCTTATTGTCTCTGACACGCCTATCTCCATTACCCCAGTGACGGAATCAGTGTATCTCATTGAGGGTCTTCCTCTCCTGTGCTGTTCCTCCACCCTCCCAAGCATGATTTCACTCTTCAAGGACTGATCCTGCCTTGCAAAATGTCCAAATTATGTCAGATGAAGCTTCAGAATCCCTGACTCCAAGGAGCAGCCTGTCTTCATCCTCTCTAGGACGAACTTATTTGTTTTCCTAGAAGTCCATGGTATATTCTATATACTTCTCCAACACTAAAGCTCAAAGGCATTGTCCAGCTCTCTGATGCATAACAAGTAATAGCAAAGACCATGGCCTGTATCAGGCACACCTTAGTCTCCATACTGACTGACATTAATACCTTGTAGAGGTCTCTGACAGCCGACTTTCCCAATGCAATTCATCTTTGAGTTTCCTGGCTGCTGGTACCAAGAGTGTTGATTGTAGAGCCAATTAAACTTAAGCTGTAAAAAATCTCAATCTCTTCATCGTCTCATGATGCTGCCAATCGGCCCAGTGGTGAGAATCTTTGTTTTCTCGATGTTGAGCTTCAATCCATATAGGAAGCTGCAGTCCTTGACCTTCTGCAGCAAGCACTTGAGGTCCTCCTCAGTTTCAGCAATCAGGGTTGTGACATTTGCATAATGCATGTTGTTGATGAATCTACCTCCAGTCCTGATGCCACGCTTCTCCTCATAGAGCCCAGCCTCGCAGATAATCTGAAAAACTTTAGGAGGTAGATCAATTTTATATGTGTCTTTATTTTTTTATTTTCAAGTGTCAATATTATTCTATTATCTCTTTGATCAAAATGTTCAATTATAGCAGCTGGGTAAAAAGTAGCTGGTTAATCCAGTTATGTTGTCATGGTAAAGGAGGCAGTTGTTCATGGAGGCAAACAGCCACTCATTTCATATTCTACTTCTGTTCCTGAACCTACTCCTTACACCATTGTTCCAGGTATGTAGAGTCCAGTTGTGTATGGGTTGGCTGCTGGTCAGCTTTTGAGACCTTGACCTGATGCAACATGTTAGGAAGTGGAACAGAAGCACCAAACATGCTATGAGGCCAGTGAATTATGATGTCCCATAGTATTTCTAGTTGGACATAATCAACTTCAGCAGCCACTCTTTATTTTTTCCCATTATCTTGTAAATATATCCAACACAACTTTTCCCCCAGTCTAATTTTTTACATTGTTGTTGTTGTTGATTGCCTTTGAGTCGAGCACAACTCATAGTGACCCTATGAACAAAAGGCCTGAAGCCTTTCTATAACTATTGACATTTATCAAAGTTCATAGAGTTTTCAGAGGCATGTTGTTTTAGGAAGTGGATGCAACTCCAAAATTTTTTACATATATACACTCTATTGACATAAATGACAATTGCTTATGTAGTCCTACCCCTATTGACTATGATATGTTCCTCACCATTGACCACGATACTTTTCCCATCCCCACCTGCTCCTGAGAACCAGTGATAAGCTTTGATCTGTATACATTTGGCTTTTCTTGTCTTTTTGCATGAGTGAGATCATACAGTATTTGTTCACTTGTGATTGACATGTTCCGCTCAGCATAATCCTAGGCTCCATCCATATTGTAGCGTATATCAAGACTTCATCTCTCCTGCTTGCTGATGAGTAAGTAGTCCATTTCAAGTACGCATCATGTTCTTTTTTATATTAATCTATTAATGGACATTCGCTTGTTAACACCTTTTGGCTGTGAAACTATTGCTGTAATGAACATTGATTTTCAAAACTATACAAGTCTCTATTCTCAGATCTTGTGCACATAATGCCTAGGAGTGGAATTTCTGCATCATATGATACTTTTTAGATTTTTCATGAAATGCTGCACTGTTTGTACAGCGGTTATATATATATATAGATACATTTTGTACTATACTCAGAAGTAAAAGTCCCAATTTCCCCACCTAACCCCACCAGTATGAATGGTGAAGAGATTGAGATAGTTAAACAGTTTTAGTTTGCTTGGTTCCACAGTCAACACTCTTGGTAGCAGTAGCCAGGAAATCAAGAGACGAATTGTGTTAGGAAAGTCAGCAGTGAGGGACCTCTCCAGAGGACTGAAGAGCAACAATGTCAGGCTGGAGACCAAGGTGTGTCTGATCCAGGCTATAGTCTTTGCAATTACATGCTATGCATCGAAGAGTTAGACAGTGAATAAGGATGGTAGAAAGAGAATTTAGGCCTTTGAGCTGTGGTGCTAGAGAAGAGTGTTGAATCTACCACGGACTGCTAGGAGAACAAAGAGGTTTGTCCTGGAGATGGTGAAGCCAGAATGCTCCTTGGAGTCAAGGATTCTGAGTCTTCGTCTGACATACTTTGGGTATGTTGCAAGGAGGGACTGGTCTTTGGAGAGGGACATCATGCTTGGGAGAGTGGAGGGACAGCACAGGAGAGGAAGACCCTCGATGAGATGGATTGATTCTGTGATTGGAGTGGTGGGAATGAGTGTGTTTGAGACTGCAAGGTTGGCACAGGATAGAACGGCATTTAGGGCTCTTGTACATAGGGTCGCTATGAGTCACAAGCGACTCGATGGCACATAACAACAACCCCACCAACATTATTATTACTGCTTTAAGTCTTATACCGTCCATCTTAGTCTGAGTAAAAAAGGTATTTCATGTGGCTTTGGTTCACATTTCTTTTATAGCTAATGATGATGAGCATCTTCTCATATACTTACCATTTTTATGCCTTCTTTAATAAAATAATTTAACCATTTTATGCTTAGTATATTTGCCTTTTTGCTAAATTTTACACATATATTTGTTATTAAATTTCATGATTTATATATGATTTTTTTGAAGATGATGTTGTTAAGTGCTGTCAAGTGGTATAGGACTCATAGTGACCCTATGTACAAAAAACTCTGAACCCTGCCTTGTTCTGGGTCAATCTTATTTTCTTAGACACAGCTACCCCCACTACCCCAGTTACTGTGTCAATCCATCTCATTCCAGAACTTACTCTTCTGTATTGACCATCTCCCTTTCCAAGAATGATGTTTTTCTCCAGGAACTGAACCCTTCTTGTAACATGCCCAAAGTATGTGAGACCGACTTTCAAAATACTTGCCTCCAAGGAGCAACTTGGTTTCTCCCTCTCTAGGGCAGACTAATTTGTTCTCATAGTAGTCTATGGTATACTCAATACTGTTCTCCAGCACTGTAACTGAAAGACATCAATTTTTCTTCTATTATTCTTAGTGCTGCCCAGCTCTCTGGTGTATAGCAAGAATTTCTGAAGACTATAGCTCATATCAGGCACACCTTGGTTTACAGACTATGTCATTGCTCTTTATCACTCTAGAGCGGTCCCTAAGGGCAGATTTACCAAATGCAATTCATCTTTTGATTTCCTGACTGCTGGTGCCAGAATGTTGTTTGCGGAACCAAGCAAGCTGAAATTATTAACAATATCTATTCTCCATCTATCATGCTGCTACAAATTAGTCCAGTAGTGAGAATTTTGTTTTCCTGACATTGAGCTTTAAACCATATTTAAGATTGCAGTCCTTGACCTTCTGCAGCACAGCAAATGCAGTCTTAGTTATAGCAAGAATTGTGTCATCTGCAAGTTATTGATGAGTTTTCCTCCAATCCTGATGCCACCAGTACAGGCTGGATTTTTAAAGATATTCTCTGAACAAATGCTTCCAGTCTTTCTGGTAGTCATTATTGTCATCAAATCTATTTATTTTAACTTTTGTTCTTGTTGTTATATTTATCTAATATAGTAACAGGAAGCCCAGAAAGTAAATATACTATCTGAATATTACATAAATCTAGGTCTGGCACTTGCTCCTGCTTGTTCTTATGAGAATTTTTTTTGTTTTAGTTTGAACATTGAGGTACTTAATCCATTTGGGTGTGTTTTTATGGATGGTGTAAGACATTCTACGTCATCTGTCTGCAAGTGGAAATCCAGTTTTTCCATCTCCTTTTATTAAAGAGATTTTTTCATGTTTATTTAATTTTTAATTTAAATATTTTTATACTAGTTTATTTACAAATTCTGAATACATTGTTTTTTCACTCCAGAATTTTCCCATCTTCTCCAGATCCCCCATCCATCAAATTATGTGACACTGATTAATCTTCCCACCCCTTCCTCACACATATGCTTCCAATTTCTCCCCTCTTTGGATCCTCATACTCATTTACAATAATGGTTTTATACAGTATTTGTGCTTATGGGAGTGAGATAATTTACTCAACATAATGCTCTCCATTCCTTCCCAAGATAAGTAGTAATTTACAAAATTATTGCTTCTTCGTGTTATATAGTATTCCATTGTGTGAGTGTATACTGTAATTTTTCAATCCATTCATTTGTGATTGGGAATTTAGGCTATTTCCATGTTCTTGGCGATGATGAATTACACTGCTATGAGCATTGATGTACAAGTCTCCATTTGTGCCTCAGTTCTCATTTTCTTGGAGTATATTCCAAACTTGGATCAAGCTTAGAAGGCCTAGTCTATGATAGGAAGAGAATATCAAATACAGCCAAAAATGTACAATCTGAAGAGGATAAAATTATTGAATAAGCCTTTCTAAAAATTAAATCTCTGTACTCATCAAAAACTTTTTCCAACCCGACAAGGATGTCCACTGTCACCACTTCAATTCATTATTGTATTAGAAGTGCTTGTTAGGGCAATATGACAAGAGTAGGAAATAAAAGGCTCCAGATCGGCAGTGAGATGGTTAAAATACTGCTATATGCAGTACCAGATATGATACTGTACATAGAAAACCCCAAAGACTCAACCAAATAAAACTTTTAGAGCTAGTAGGCTAATTAAGTAGATCTATATAAAAAATCAGAAGGATTCCTCTACAATAACAAACTCAGAGAAGGAAACCAAGAAAGCAATACCATTTACAATAGCCAACCGCAAATTGAGATAATTGGGAGTATCTCAACCTAACTAGAGATACAAAAGACTTATACAAAGAAAACTAAAGAATGTTTCTGCAAGAGAAAATAAAAGACCTAAAGAAATGGAAAAATGTGCCCTGTTCATGGATAGGAAGACTCAATATTGTGAAGCAATCTACATATTCAATGTAATCCCAGTACAGATACTAAATTAATTTTTTAAGGAGATTGAAAGGGAAATTGTCAAGCTTATTTGGAGAGGCAAGAGACTCCAAATAAACAAAACACTTCAGAGAAATAAAAATGAAGTAGGAGGAATAGCACTCCATAACCTCACAACTTACTACACAGTGGTAGTAACCAAAACAGCATAGTACTGGTACAATGACAGTCACATAGATCAGTGAAACAAAAATGAGAACCCAGAAATAGACACAGCTATCTATGATCAACTGATAATCAATAAGGAAATAAAACCTATCAAATGGGGAAATGACAGCCTCTTCACCAAATGGTGCTGGCAGAACTAGACTACTACCGGCAGAAAGCTAAAACAGGATCCACACCTCACACCATACACAAATCACTTCAAGGTGGATAAGAGACTTGGGAGTAAAGCCCAAAACCATAAAGTTCATAAGAGACAAACTGGGATCAAGTTTAGAAGCTCTAATCTATGGTATAAAGAGGCTGCCAAATACAGCTTGAAATGAAGAGGATAAAATGGATGAATGGGACCTTTTAAAGATTAAATCCCTGTGTTCATCAAAACCTTTATCTGACAGGGTGAAAAGAAAACCTGCTGTCTGGGAACACACATTTGGCAATACTATCTCAGATAAGAATCTCATAACAAAAGCTTATAGATTATTCCTAGGCTTCCACAAGAAAAAGTCTGATTCCTCAATTAAAAAATGGGCGAAAAGATACGGAAAGAATTTTCACAGAGGAAGATATTTATATGGCCAATAAACATATGAAGAAATGCTCCAAATCACTGACAGTAAGGGAGATGCAAATCAAAACTACGATGAGATATCATCTCATTCTAGTAGCAGTGGCAAAGTTTAACAGGACAGCATGTACTAAATATTGGAGAGGATGTGGTGAGAGAAGAACTCTTTTACATTGTTGGTGGGATTGTACAATGATATAAGCACTGTAGAAGGCTGTTTGGCATTTCCTCAAAAAACTGAATATAGAAATTCGGTATGATCCAGTTGTTACTCTGCTTGGAAGATACCCCAAGAAAATGAGGACTGTGGCTCAAATGGAAACTTGTACACCAATGTTCATAGCAGCATTATTCACATCACAAGAACATAGAAACAGCCCAGATGTCCAAGCCCAAATGAATGAATTGAGAAATTGTGGTACTCACATAGTGGAATATTGTGCAGTACACAGGAGCAATAATTTTGTGAAATAGTACCTAACTTGGGAGGTACTGGAGAGCATAATGCAGAGTGAACTAAATCAGCCCCACAAGGACAAATACTTTATAAAACTGTTGTTGTAGAATGATTATGAGGATCCATAGCAGGGCGATGGGGGAAATAGAGAGGTGAGGATGAGGGGATAGGGTGTTAATCACAGGGTTGCACAATTCGATGGGTGGGTGGGGTGAAAAAATAGAAGGGATCTTTTGTGAAAAACAATGTATTCAAACTTTATAAATAAATCAGAGTAATATAAAAACGTCTCAAAAACACACACACAAACCCTTTTTTCCATCAGGGTAAAAAGAATGACTGTTGACTGGGAACAATAATTTGGCAATGCCATCTCAAACAATGGTCATAACAAAAGTTTACAGAATACCCCTGGGCCTCCACAATAAAAAGACTGATAACCAAATTACAAAATGGGCAAAGATATTGAAAGAATTTTCACAGAGGAATACATTCAGAAAGCCAGCTGACACATGAAAAAAAAAATGCTTTAAATCACTGGCAGTAAGAGAGATGCAAATCAAATCCACAATGAGATACCATCTCACTCTAGTAGCAATGGCAAAGTTTAACAGGACAGCAAGTAATACATGTAGAGATGTGGGGAGAAAGGAACTCTTATATATTGTTGGTTGGATTGGAAAATGATACTGTAAGGCAGTTTGGCACTTCCTCAAGAAGCTGAACAAAGAAGTTCCATTATTGTCATTGTTCTTGTTATGTGCCATCAAGTAGACTGTGACTCATGGCAACCTTATGTACAAAAGCCCCAAACCCTGCTCTATTCTTTGCCAATCTTATTGTCTCTCACACACCTACCCCATTACCTCAGTCACTGAATCAATTCATCTCATCGAGGGTCTTCCTCTTTTGGGCTGTCCCTCCATCCTTTCAAGCATGACGTCCCTCCAAGGACTGGTCCCTCCTTGTAAGATGTTCCTCTTTGCAACATGTCCAATGTATGTCAGATGAAGCTTTTAGAATCCTACCTCTAAGGACCAGCCTGGTTTAAACCTCTCGAGGACAAAACTCTTCATTCTCTCAGCAGTCCATGGTATATTTAACACTCTTCTCGAGCACCACAGTTCAAAGGCATCAATTCTCATTCTATCATCCCTAGTCCTTGTCCAGCTCTCTAATGCATAGCAAGTGATTGCAAAGACTATAACCTATATCAGGCACACCTTAGTCTCCAGACTGGCATCATTGCTCTTCAGTACTTTGGAGAAGTCTCTAACAGTAGACTTCCGCAACATCATATGTCTTTTAATTTCTTGGCTGCTGGTGCCAAGAGTATTGCTTGTGGAGCCATGCAAAATAAACTGTTTACAGTCTCAATTCCTTCAACATCCATCCTGATGCTGCTAGTTGGCCCAGTGGTAAGAATCTTTGTCTTCTTGATATTGAGCTTCAATCCATATTGAAAGCTGCAGTCTAAGCTTATGCAGCATTTTCAGCAAGCAGAGTTGTGTCGTCTACATAATGCAGATTGTTGATGAGTCTTCCTCCATTCCTGATGCCACACTTCTGATAGAGCCCAGACTCCTGGATAATCTGTTCTGCATGTAGTTTGAAAAGGTATGGAGATAGACCACATCCCTGATGTAAATCCTTCCCAATTTTGACCCATGAAGTGTTCCCTTGATCTGTTCTCACAAATTCCTCCTGGGTCAAGTATAGGTTTCACATTAGCATGATCTAGTGTTCTGGGATTCCCATTCTTAGAGTCAGCCACAGTTTGTTATGATCCACACAGTCAAATGCCTTTGCATACACAATGAAACACAGATAGATATTCCTCTGGTATTCTAGTCAAGATCCATCTAACATTAGCTACAATATCCCTAATACCACGACCCCTTCTAAACCCAGCGTACACTTCTGGCAGTTCTCTGTTTATGTGCTTGTTCGAGTAATTTTTGGGTAAGAAATTCCATTAGAGATCCTTAAATTTATTAATTATCCATTGGTCCTTATTCATTGTCCAACTTTCAGACCCATAGGAACTAATTGAAAACATTAAGGCTGGATGAGGATCACTTTAGTTTTTTAAATTGACATTTTTGCTATTTGGAACTTTGGAGAGGTCCTTAAAAGCATCTTTTTCTACTGTATCAGGTGTTTAGATATCTTGGATGTTGGTACTATGGATTAAAGTACAAGGAATTGTTGGAAACTTTAGTCTTTTCTCTATCTTTCATGATGTTGCCTATTGGCCCTACTATGAGTATATTTTTTTTTCTTGATGTTGAGACATCAGCCATATTAAAGTTGTAGTCTGATCTTCTTGAGCAAGTGCTATAGCTTACCTTCAAGTGGAGCCACTCCTGAATTCAGAGTGCCACAGAGGTACTGCATTTAAGTTAATAGTACAACATGCTGTGGATTATGACTCACAACAAAAATTATTTGCCATCTTACCTCAGCAATAATAGTATGGTTCAGTAAGACAGAAAGAAAATAATGGCAAAAGTTTGGAGAGTTTGGAAGTCCATACTCTGCAGATGAGACTATGGAATGATGCAACTAGAAATGTGTGACATTGCATTAAAGAGTTGGAAATATAATTTGACCCAGCAATCCCATTACTAGATAGGTATACTAAATTATGCATTTTAAAATGGTGATTATCAGATGAGCTCAAATAAACTTTTGAAATAGACATTTGAAACTCCTTTATAAAACACACAACATCAACAACAAAATTAAGCCAAAGACAGAGTTTTCTCCCTGTTATTCCTGGAATGTGAGACTTTCAGTGGAGTAGAAGGCATCCTGAAGTTTCAGTTTTATGAAGTTGTTGTCATTTATACATGCTTGCTTGTCAAGCAGAATAATGGCAATATACTGATGAGCCAAACAGGAAGGGTTTTCTTTCAGACAGAAGCACTGGAGGTAGGTATTTTAGGCTTTGTACAATTTTAGGCTTTGAAACCACTCACTTTTGCCATCATAGAAGGAAAAGAACTGTATATAATACGTCACCACAGTGAATGAGCTGCCAGTGCAGCAATGCAGTTTTATTTAGATTGATTTAAAATTAGTATTTTAATTCTTATGTATTACAAAACAGCTCTCTCTTGTTAAAATATATCCTGTGATTTAAAGTACAAAAACTGTCTTTTACTTGAGCTCACACCAGGTTTTGCTCAGGAATCAGATTTTGTTGAAGACTGTTTAAAATCTGTATTACAGAATTGTTCATGGACAGGTAAGTGGGTGGATAGGTAGGCAGAGATGTGTGTGTGCACGTTCATCTACATTTTGCATTCATGCTTACATTTAGTAAAATGAAAAACATCTAGTGTTGGAAAATAAAATAGAGTAGAATGGTTTCTCAACTCTTGTGTTTTGTCACCATAGCCAACTGCCTCCTTTGCCATTGTACCAGGACAGCTAGTTTATCCAGTTAAAAGTATTGAGCCTTTTGAGCAGATATTTCACAGGTGAATCCTGATAAATAGAGCGGAAATGCAGAACAGCATTTCAAATAGTCATTGATTCCAAACTTTATTTTGACCCAGTAAAGCAGTAAGATTGTTGGAGAGATAAGTAGAAAGAGGAATGGGAACATGGAGGATGAGTCTGACCATGGGAATTGGTTTTAAGTTGTTGATACTATTGACAGGGACATTTCCCCTTTTGTGTAGTAAGTAAAGGTCTGATATGGCTGTCCCCATGTGGTCCTTGTTCTTTTTTCAATGTGGGCTGAAAGTTACTGCAGAGTACTGCCCTGGCATAATCATTAAATCTTAAACAAAATGCATCCAATTCTTCTCTTAAAATCAACCATTAGGTTAAGGAGTGAAAATAGTTTAACTAATAAAAAATTATTATAAGAAAAAATTGATACTATCAATTTGAAAGATTAAGAGGATGTATCTGAGAGGCTGGGCTCTATGAGGAGAAGTGTGGCGTTAGGATTGGTGGGCGATCTATCAACAATCTGTGTCATCTACACAACACAACCCTGCTCACTGAAACTGAGGAGGACCTCGTGCACTTACTGCAGAGGGCCTTCAGTATGGACTGAGGCTCAATGTCAAGAAGACAAAAATTCTCACCACTGGACCAATCGGTAGCATCAGGATGGATGGCGAAGAGATTGAGATTGTTCACAGCTTCAGTTTGCTTGGCTCCACAGTCAACCCACTTGGCACCAGCAGCCAGGAAATAAAAAAACGTATTGTGATGGGAAAATCTGCCATTAGGGACCTCTCTAAAGTACTCAAGAGCAACGGTGTCTCTCTGGAGACTAAGGTCCGCCTGATACAGGCCATGGTCTTTGCAATCACTTGTTATGCATCAGAGAGTTGGACAATGACTAGGGAGGACAGGAGAATTGATGCCTTTGAGCTGCAGTGCTGGAGAAGAGTATTGAATGTACCATGGACTGCCAAGAAAACAAACAGATTCATCCTAAAGAGGGATAAACCAGGCTACTCCTTGGAGGCAAAGATTCTGGGGCTTCGTCTGACATACTTTGGGCATGTTGTAAGGAGAGACAGGTCTTTAGAGAGGGACATCATGCTGGGTAGAGTGGAGGGACAGCGCAGGAAGGGAAGACCCTCTGTGAGGTGGATTGATTCAGTGACTGGGGTAATTGGGATGGTTGTGTCAGAGGCAGTGAGATTGGCACAGGATAGAGCAGGGTTTAGGGCTGTTGTATATAGGGTTGCTGTGAGTCGTAAGCGACTTGACGGCACATAACAACAAACACCAATGTTTATGTTGTTGGAGCTCTGGTGGTTCAGAAGAACAACTCACAAAAATTGTGAAAATGTGCATCTCCATGTAATCAGTACCACTAAACTGTGCATATTTTTTACAACAATAAAAAAAAGATAATATAGGAATAATTATATGGAACTGATGATCAGAAAATAGGGTGGTTTGTGTTTTGGTGGCTTGTTGTTTAGTTGGGATTTTTAAAATCCTTGTAATTATAATTGATTGTAATTGAGCCGCCTCTGTTCCTGGGTACTTTGTCTTGCGTGAGGTGACATTGTATGTTGCTGATGAGCTCAATGAGCCTTCTCTGCCCTTTGTGTTCTTTGTGTTGTGTGGTGTGGCACTGGGCATATCGTTGCGCTCTGTCCCTCTGTATTTTGTGTTGTGTATTGTGACATTGTGCATGTTGATGAGCTTTGTTGAGGCTCCTCTGCCCCTGTGTACTTTGTGTTTTGTGGTGTGGCACTGTGCATGGCGATGTTGCTGAGCTCTGTTAAACCTCTTTTCTCCCTGTGTCCTTAGGTTGTGTGTTGTGACTGTGCATGTCGAGCTCAGGGGAATTTCTGGTTACTCAGTTTCAGTGACTGCCCTTACTGAGCCATTTGGAACTCTGCCATTTTCCCCTCCATCTTTACATCTGTCACACCGCGTAAAAAAAGGGCACTCAAGTTTAATCCCAGAACTTAAATTTTTCCAGAAAGTGTCCAAAGTGTCATGACATTTGAGATCAGATTTTTAAATTATAACTTTAATAGATTCATTACATAATTTTCGACAGTTGCTTTATGCTTGAATGTTAAAATATGAAAATTTGGGAAAATTTTACATACTCTAATAAGTTAAAGAAGCAGTTTTGTACACAGTATTTGAACATGTGTGCTTAATAAAAGAAACATATACTTTTTCTAATGGAAATTTTTAATAGCATTTTATAGTCTTATGTAATAGTAAGGTGAGATTCCAGGGACATTTTGCTGTTTTTTCTATAGAAATATTTTCCAAAACTGTCCTGTCGTATTACAGCCAAGATAACAACATTTTCATAATTTACTAGTCTTTTTCTGATTTCTCCAATTTGTTTTACTCATGTGAGGAATGCATGATACCCACCAGCTCTATCACCACCTGGACTCTTGTTTTTTTGTGTTCTAAGCTTTCCTGTATCTTTCTGCTTGTGTTTCCCTTCTTCTCCCCTGACAACTAGTGCTCTGTCCTCTATTTAAAAATGTTCATAATTTCATAAGTCTCTGTATACATACAACATTTCAATTCACAAATGATGCCAAATGTAGCTTTTATCATGAAATCTTCCCTGGGCATGCATCTCTGGAGTGTCATCCATTCTGTTGCATACATCAGTAGCAATCCTTTTCATCACTCTGATATTCCCTGATCTAGGTGTACCATATATTGTTTAATACTTTGCTTGTTAGATCACATTTGTGGTATTTACAGTTTGACCCTCCTATGAATGAAATAAGGAGCAGAATAGAAGATTTCAAAGGATAGCAGGAGAAGATAAAGCAAAGTTTTATGAGATGTGTAAAGAACTGAAGTCTGAAAGTCAAAAGGACCAAAATTGCTCGGCATTTCTTAAGCATAAGGAACTAAAGAACAAATTCAAGCCTCTAATCACAATACTTAAGTCTGCCATGATCCAAGAAGTATTAAAAGAAGAGTCTTGAACCACCAAGAAAACAAATAGATCTGTCTTGGAGAAGGTGAAACCAAATTTTTCCTCGGAGGCTAGGATTTTGAAGGTCCCTCTCATATACTTTGGGCATGTGTTCAGGAAGGACCAATCCTTGGAAAAGGACATCATGCTTGGAAGAGTGGAGGGACAGCACAGGAGAGGAAGGCCCCTGGATGAGATGGATTGATACAGTAACTAAGGGAAGGGTGGTGTGTTGGAGTCAGTGAACCTGGCTCAGGACTGGGCAGGGTTCAGAGCTGTTGTTCGCTATGAGTTGCAGGCGACTCGATGGCAACAACAGCATAAATGACATGTCAGATTGCTATGCTAAGTCAAAGTACAGTGGTTCAAAACCGCCAGCAGCTCCATGAAGGAAAGATGGACACTAAAGCTCTCTAACGATTCAGTGTTGAAAAACCTGTTACAGAGTCTCTGTGTGCTGAGATCAATGTGACAACATTGAGTTAAACATTCATATAAAAGTCTTTACTGTGAGCCAGTGTTTACCTTTGTCTGGGATTTATGCTCACTCAAGAGTCTAATTGTTTGTTGTATTTTAAAGCATATGTTCTTTATATTGAATGAGTCATAGTTTTCCCTCATGAATACTGTTTCCTGTTGGATATAACTCCCTTACTCATTGATTTCTATCTAGTCAGAATTTGCTTGTAGACTCTCCAGCAGGTTTTGAGATGCTGTAAATCACACTGGGTGAGATTGCCCTGATTTCTCTGATGACCCTTCTTTCCCATAAGGGGCCGCTGATGTATTCAAATTGGTAGGAAGGTGCTACCTTTGGGTTGGCTGCACAGCTCCGTACACACAGCACCACCAGATGGAAGTTAAAGGGCTTTTAGAAATTTTTATTAATAGCCTGAGAAGTAACAAATATGGCAAATTAATCAGGCTAAGAAAATGGATATATTTCTTGTTAGCTCTTGTTCTTTTAGTTTTAATTTCTCTGCAGACCCCAGAGTCTCAAAAAGTCCTTCATTGTTACATACCTCAGGGAACACTGGCCTCCTTCTCTTGTCCTACTTTTCCCCATGATCAAGCATTTTCTAAAGATTTCTTATTTCTACAAGTGCAGAACAGTGTTACGCCATTCTTCATTTAATTCATGGTTCTGGAGTCTCTGCCATTTAAGCAGAGTCTTCTGTAACCAGGCCCTTCTTGTTAGTCATCTGAAGTCAAGTACGACTCACAGCAGCCCAGTGAATAACAGATCTAAGCCCTGCTTGATCCTGTGCCATCCTCACAATCTCAGATATAGCCCATTGCTGCAGACACTGTGTCAGTCCATCTAGTTTAGAGTTCTCTCTTTCTCTAAGAGAAATAAAATGCACCTTTCTAAGCATAATGTCCCTGTCCAAGGAATAGCCTCTGAAGTATGTGAGACAAAGATTTGCCGTTCTTGCCTCCAAGTAACATTGTGGCTGCACCTTCTCCAAGACATACCTGTTTGGTTTTTGGATTTTTGTAGGTTTGTTTTTTTTTTCTGGCAGTCCCTAGGATATTTCCCAATCTTCTGCACCACAGCTTAAGGGCATAATTTCTTTTCTGTCATTCTCAGATGCATAGCAAGTGATTAAAAAGACCATGGCCTGAATCACCTTGTCATAAACCTGATATAATTGCTCCTCAGTAATTTGGAGAGATCCATGATAAAGGACTTGCTCGCTCAGTGTACTATATCTCCTGATTTCCTGACTGTTAAAACCAAGGCTGTTGATTTTGGATCCAAATAAGATAGAAATCATTGATTAAGTTCAGTCTTTTGTCCATCTATCATGATGTTGCTCATTTAGCCTTGCGGTAAGGACCATTGCTTTCTTTTTTTTAATTTTTTTTTAACTTTCTTGATATTGAGATGTTATCCATATTGAAGGTTATAGTCTTTTATTTTCTGCAGCAAGCATTTCAAGTCCAACTCATTTTCAGCAAACAATGTTGTGTCATCTGCATAATGCAGGTTGTTGATGAGTCTTCCTCTGATTCTGATGCCTCATCCTTCTTAAAGTCCAGCTTCCTGAATGATTTCCTCTGTGTACAGGTTGAATAGGTATGGAGAAAAGGTACAGGCTCTGATGCATACCTTTTTTTATTTTAAACCTTGCTCTGTTTAGCCAGCAGCTTGCTGGTCTCTGTATAGGTTTCTTCTGAACCGTTTTGTATGGCTGTCGCTGACCTTTATATCTCTATTTCCTGCTTCTCCTTTGCATGGTCATTATTAAAGCTGTCTCAGGGCCTTTTCCTGTGCCTGGAATGAGCTGTACTCTCTACACACTGTTAACTCCTTTTCCTTATTTAAGTAGCTTTTAAACCGGTACTTCCTCAGGGCAGGTCCTTCTCGTACATTATATGTAAAGCATAGGGCCTCTGTACAGTCTGGATAGAGTGTTACCTTCAAAGAAAGAACATATATTATCTAAATCAATATAAATGTTAATTGTTTCCTCCTAAGAATAAAAAATAATCCCATAATGTATGTATGTAGATTATAGGTTTAAAATAAAATACGTTTCTTTGCTTGTTTATTTTACAATATCTTCCTTGAGCTTGACCCTCATATTTAGTGTACCTCACAAGCTTCCCTGTATTTCTGGGAAGGGCAGCATTTCCTTTTTCTGGGTCTCTTGGTGTGGAGCTCCAGATGTGTCCTCGCCTCCATCTCGCTCATTCCAGGTAGACAGCTTTCTCTGTGTGTGGATTGTTCCCTGAAGGTATAGTTTCATTTTCAGTTTTATTACCTATAAGTAGCCCACCCTCTGATTTTACAATACACATGAACCAATATTCTAGTATTACTTGTCTTTGATATATCTCTTTAATTTATGTTTCTCTTTTATTTTTTCTAAATTTTGTCCCAGAAGACTTGTTTTGTTACCTGTCATTCCATACTTAGTAAATGACTCCAAACCACCTCCTTTCCAGGCTATGCTCCTAACCATAGGATTTCCCCTTGACAAGACATGTCCTTGAGGCAGGGTTATGTCCAAAATGCCCACCACTGTGAAGACTGGAATTGTACTTTACTAGTCTTTGTAGTCCTGGAAGTTGTAGCATTGACTGGTATACATCGTCCCTTAGTTTGTTGAAAATAATGAATGAATGAATGAATGAATGAATACACGAGTGAAATTGTGTTTTTTGTAGATGGATGTTATTTTTTAAAGTATGATCAAAGTAAATGGCTAACATATATGTCTCTTAATTTTTCAGGTGATTTTTGAAGTAGTCACATCTGGACATCATGGCTACCTAGCTATTGATGAAGTGAAGGTGCTAGGACATCCATGTAGTAAGTTGATTGAATTTCTCTAAAAGCATTTCATTGTCTTGATACATCTTTGGGGACAGTGCAGACTAGAGAGTAAGAGGAGATTTTGTAACCTAGAGAGAATCATTCTGTGAAGGAAGTTATGTGATTCAGGTGTTGGTTTGGCAGGACTAAAAATATATGTCGTGTGAACTGTCTGTAATAACAGAATGCCTAGTGTCAGGGTTGAAACAACACCCGGCCCTCACTAGCTCCACACAGTGGAGAGAATGCTCTGCACAACACTGACATGACAAAACTGATTGTTGGAAAGTCAGACATGCCCCGCCACCCTATACCTGCACCTGTTTCTCACAATTCTAACACCAACCTCCGCTCTCCTGATTCTAGTATTGGGTTTTCTAATTTGTTGCAAAGGGGCTCTGGTTGCTACCAAGCCAAAGGCATATATTCATTTCAATTCCACTGTTTACTCTGTGGGAGAAATAGGAACAGTCTCCTTCCTTGCAGTTTTCAGCCTCTGAAAATGTACTGGAGAGTCGTCTATGAGTTTGTTCTGACTTGATGTTACATAGCAATAAATCACACATAACTCATACACAGTATGCATGATTATGGGGTTTATCAGAGAAGCAACAGGTCAAAACCACTCAGGGTATAGTTCTTTAGTTGGACCAGCTTCTTCTCAGGGTGCTCAGATGCAGGACTCCTTCTGACCCTGAGCCTCACACCTCTAACTCTACCTCAGGGTTGTGGATTGGCGTTGGAAAGACATCTTTTTGTTCTGTCAATTATACCTTACCCTACTGAGCCAGTTGTTGTATTCTGTTGCGTTGAAACTGACTCATAGCTGACTGTCAAGGGGATTTTTTCAGAGGCAGTAAATCATATCTTTCTCCTGTGGAGCAGCTGGTAGATTTGAACTACATGCCTTTGGGTTGGCAGCACAGCTTCTTACCACCACACCACCAGAGTAAGCCTAGGCAAATAACATTAGGTTTTGTGGGGTAGCAGTTCTAGTCCACACTCTTTCTCACACCAGTCTCTTAATTCTCTGCCATGTGAGCTGCTACTGTGTCTTGGTCTTGTTCCATCTTGTGCAGGAATCTGTTCCCATCGGGGAGAGCTACATTCTCTGCCTCTACTTTTTTGTTTTGTTTTGTTTTCAAAACCATTTTGTTGAAATATAATTCACATACAAATTCAACTCAATAATTTAAAATACAATTAATTTTTATTATGCTCACAGAATTGTACATCTATCACTACAATCAAATTTAGAATATTTTCATGATCTCTAAGGGAAATCTCCACCTGTTAACAATCACTCCCTGTCCCATCCAAGATCTCTACCAGCCCTAAGTAGTCACCAATCTATAAATGTTTGTTAAATCTATGATTAATGCTTGTTACCTCTAGTAAAATTTTATATATAGAATCATGCAATTCTGTATAAGTCTATAATATCTATCTATCTATTCGTGCATGTATACAGTCTTTATACTGACTTATGTAACATACCATAATGGGTTTTTAAAAATCTGTGTGGATCACAACAAAGTATGACTGACTCTGAGAAGAAAGAGAATCCCAGAACACTTGATGATGTTAACGTGAAACTTATACTTGGACCAGAAGACAGTCGTCAGAACAGAACAAGGAAACACTGCATGGTTCAAAATTGGGAATGGTGTACACCATAGATGTGTTCTATGTCCATACCTTTTCAAACTATATGCAGAACAGATTATCCAGGAGGCTGGGTTCTATGAGGAGAAGTGTGGCATCAGGATTAGTGGAAGATTCATCAACAATCTGTGTTATGCAGATGACACAACTCTGCTGCTGAAACTGAGGAGGACCTGAAACGCTTGCTGCATAAGGTCAAGGACTGCAGCCTTCAATATGGATTGAAGCGAAATATCAAGAAAACATAAAATCTCACCACTAGGCCAATTGGCAGCATCAGGATAGATGGTGAAAAGATTGAGATTGTTAATAGCTTTAGTTTGCTTGGCTCCACAGTCAACACTCTTGGCACCAATAGCCAGGAAATTAAGAGTATTGCATTGGGATAGTCTGTGGTTAGAGACCTCTCCAAAGTACTGAAGATCCCTGGTGTCACTCTGGAGACGAAGGTGAGCCCAATACAGGCCATGGTCTTTCCAGTCACTTGCTATGTATCAGAGAGCTGGCCAATGACTAGGAAGGACAGAGGAGAATTGATGCCTTTGAACTGTTGGTATTGGAGAAGAGTATTTAATATACCATGGAATGCTAAGAAAACAAACAGGTTCACCCTTGAGAGGGTTAAACCAGAATGCTTCTTAGAGGCAAGGATTCTGAAACTTCCTCTGACATACTTTGGACATGTTTCAAGGAGGGATCAATCCTTGGAGAAGGACGTCATGCTTGGGAGGGTGGAGGGACAGTGCAGAAGAGGAAGACCCTCTATGAGGTAGATTGTTTCAGTGATTGGGATAATCAGGGTAGGCGTGTTGGGGACAGTGGGATTGGCACAGGATAGAGCAGGGTTTAGGGCTGTTGTACATAGGGTTGCTATGAGTTGCAGGCAACTCAACGGCACATAACAACAACAACATGAGTATTCATATACATAGTGTTTCATTCATATACATGGTGAGGTGTGTGAGTTTCACACTTTCTTCATTGACATTATACCTCATACAATCATTCTCATACGTTGTGTTTTATAAAACTAATCAACTTTGAATTATTCCCACCCTTACTCCATCTTATCAAGTCTCCACTGGATATTTCCCATTTCCTTTATCCCCCTCCCTTCACACACCAGTTGTATGAGCCTGTTTCCTCTTCACCCATCCCCATCCCTCTGCTTCTACCCATGACAAAATAATTTCCCATTTCCTCTCTCAATTTAAACCTGGCTAAAAATTGACCATATTCTCAGCCTAAAGGTGCTATGGTTTCTATTTACATTGTTATCAAGCTATCTGATCTCATGTTGGGTCTCCTCAAATTTATATATTCCCCTCCAGCCATATGGTGAAATTCAAAACCAAAGGCTAGGAAAACCACATTGAATAAACCAGCATAGCATGCGTGCACACACAGTGTGTATGACACCTGGTTATCTTTTCAAATGAATAACAGGAATGTGGATAATGCTGTTTCTGTCTTTGAGGACCTCCTCATCTTTTATATAATAATTTTCTTTTTGTTTTGAATAATTTTAACTCATGACTGTTAAATAGATTCTTGTTCATAATGACACTATGGGACAGAGTACAACTATTCACATAGTGTTTCTGTAAAAACAGCATGGGTCTAGGGACAGTGGTACCGTTTAGGGTCAATGGTGCCAGTGTCAGAACTCGTCTCACTTCACTGTCGATTCCCCATAAACAGCATCCATGACTCACGTCTTTTCTATGAGATGAGACAAACTGCTACAATGAAAATCTACACATTTTCATATCAGCTCTTCCACACACAGCACTTACAACTTCGAGTTAAGGAAGAAAAATGCAATGTTTGCCTCTTTTGGGTTCTACCTACTACACTGCTGGCTTGGTCTTGTCCTGTCTTCCTCCCCTCTGCTGTAGCATTACTCTTTTGCCGTAGTATTCTGTCATGTGACTATATGGTATTTTATTTTTCCATTCTTCTAAGAAAATTTAGGTTTTCCCACGTTTTTCATAATTGAAATCATTGCTGCAGTGATTGTCTCTGTGTTGCTTCATGCAATGCTTGTGGGTCTCTGTGGGGTATGTGTGTAGAAGCTGACATACTGAAATGTAGAGTCGACACCTTTGTAATTTTGTTAAATGCTATCTGCCTTATTTACCCAGTGCTGCTGTCATAGAAATACCAGAAGGTACTGGCTTTGAGAAACAGACTGACCCTTTTATAATGTAGGAGGGATCTCTGTTAGCATAGTGGTAAGAGACTATGCTGTTAATCTAAAGGTAAGCAGTTTGAATCCACTAGCTGCTCTGTGGGAGAAAGATGGTCAGTCTCCTCTCATGTGATTTACTTCCCCTGAGAACCTGCTGCAGGAACAGCTGTGGATTGGTTCCGACTTGACATCCACAACAGCAGCAACAGAAGTAAAGGAAGCTAGATGTCTACATTCAGGACACCAGCTTTCGGGGAAGTCCTTCTCTGTTTCTCTTATCTGGGGGCAGGCTCATTTCTTGTCTTCTTATAACATTTGTGAGTGTGGTGTACATTGGAGATCTTTGTGTGTCTTATACCAGTCTTCTCCTGGTCTAGAAGCCCAGAACAGGACCGTGGGTCCAGAGGACATGCTCTGATCCTTTTCTAGCTCTTTCTTGGTGGTGTGAGTGCCTCACTTTCTACTAACTCTTTTGTCTTTGTAAAATAAAAGGGGGTACATGGATACTTTCAGGATGTTTCCCTTACCTGGACCAGTGCTGTAATCTGACTAAGAATGTTGATCCCATATTGATCATCCAACTGATGGCATCAAGAAGAAAGATAACATCATTACATAACTACCATATGTTCTGTTTACTTAGATGTTGAATCACTTAGAATCATGGCCTAGCCAAAAATGACACATATTTTTATGTAACAGTCCTTGACATTCTAAGTCAGTTTATTTTCCCACTGACAACATATGGAAGCTTTTACCCCCTGTACCTTTGCCCAATAATATTATTGTCAGAATTATTATTAGCAGCAGTAGTAGTAGCTGCTTCACTTTTAGTGTTAAGGCAAGAAAGAGAAGCTAACTAGTGTGTTAGTTAGACCTGGTATCTCTGGTTCTTTCTCAGAATAATGAGAGGATCATTGTCAGTATAATGAAACTGAGAATTTAATGCTTGCATGAGGATCTTGGGGTTTTATTGCATGGATTTGGATAGATCATTAGATCACTGTGATAGTTACAGAAAAGCCTGTGTGATTATTTTTCTGATGAGGGTATTAGAATGTAGTTGTCTGACTCTGTCCAAGGAAGTTTTGCTCCCTCTGACGTCTCTGTTTGACACTCTGGAGCTGCCGCCGCATGCCCGTTGGAGGACAGCATTTGTCCTCCTCATTACTGAGACAGACTTTTGCAGCCTGTCACATCTACCTTTTCTTCCGTGTCAGCAAGATCGGTGATTTAAAATGAACCCTTCCTTTCACCCTGCACCCCCTCCCTATGCCCCAGAAAAGACAGGAGAGAGAACAATGCTATATCTAATTGAAATAGCAGAACAGATTTAGAAACCAGAATGTAATTATCTGAGTTAGAACCTGGCCAGATACTTGAAGTAGTAGGCTTGGGCTTGTCATTATGCCAAAGGATTTTCTAATGCATCTCCGTCTGTCTACCTATGTATTTATGTATGTGTGTGTATGTATGTATGTATGTATGTATGTATGTATGTATGTATGTATGTATCTGTCAAAGTATGTACACTCACTTGCTGTTTACAATAGAGTTGGAACCAACCTATAGCTGACACTTCAGTGGATTTTCAGAGGTAATTAATTGCAGGAAAGGAGATTGCCTATTATTCTCCTGAAGAGCAGCTCGTGGCCTCAAACCTTTTGACCTCAAATTGCCTTCAAGATTGGAGTGCAGCTTCTTGTCACCAGGCTTACACATACTTATATTCATATTCTCTCTCTGTGTGTCTCTATCTGTGTTTGTCTCTCTGTCTCTGTCTCTTTCTGTGTCTCGCCCTCCCTTTCACCCACCTCATAGCGACACTTACTTGGAATTCCAAGGCAGTAAATCTCATGAGAGGATATTGTCCATATTTGACTTATGGAGCTGCTGGTAGATTCAAACCATGAGAAATACAAGCTTTGAGTTAGCAATATAACTCTTTATAGACTCCTCTACCAGAAATGTTTTACCAGAAAGTGAAAAATAAGAGCAATAGTACACATATGGACTGGGAATTCTTAACAGGTACAGTTAGGCTCTTGGTTACTGACCAAAATTTTGGCAGTTCAAGTCCACACACATCATTTGGGAAGCTCTCTGGAGTCTAATTCTACTCTGATATGAATAAGATTACGATGGGTTAGGACCAAATGGTCAACACTCTGTCCAGATCATTGTCCTGACACAAGCTGGCTATCTTGTTTATGACAGCAGATCTCACTGCAAGGACATGTGGTGACTGAAGTTGCACCTCTGCTCTGGGGCAGAGCCAAGAGATGCACCTCCAGCTTCCCTAGCCGGTGTCTTGGGTTCTTATTTATAATTTTGGACGTTAGTGCACATTATAGCTCTTTCAGATTTTAAGCCTTTGTGTTCACTAAAGAAATAAAGATGTTATATTTTCTCTGCACTGTAAAATGATCTTCCTGCAATTTTTTTTTAATTGCATCAGAGCCCCACTTTCTGGGGCCACAGAAAACTGGTGTGTGTACACACACACACACACACACACACACACACATTTTCTCATCTTTGGAGAATGTAGGTGCTAAGATCTAATTAGATTTTAAACTGCTGTTAAGAGACAGTATTATAAAACGGACTCTGTACCAAGGTGACGTATGGTAAACAGGGTTTTGAACTGTGAACTGTAAATTGTTTTGATTATAGGCTTTCTGTAGTTATTTTTCCCTGATTTTCAATTTTATGTGGAAAACGTGCAAATAAAGGTTTTAAAAAAAACAATAGGATAGTCTTGAAACCAGAAGCTTCACAGGCAATATATTTTAAGGGCTTTCCTGTTCAAATTCCTGTCAAAATTTACAAACAATCAATTAAAGTTAGATTCTCATTAACTTCACATCATAACAGATAATATTTACACCCATAAGTGTACTTTGCAAATGGATACAAAATGGCTATACCTCATTTATTGACTGTAAAGCCTTTGATTTCATATGGGTTTATGAGTTGCTATAACAACATTTTTTTAAACGTAGCTCTTCGGTTACTTGTATACAGTTGCTAATAAACTTGATTTTAATGTAGTGACAATAAGGTGCAGGATCAGCTTGAAATGTGCAGAAGGCTGTGCAGAATCAGCAGCTCACTAGCTTAGGACCACTTTTAATAAACGTTGATAATTCATGTATTTGGTGTGCATATTAAAATATATTTTTATTTTGGTTTAATAATCTTTGTAGGGGAGACTGAAGAAACATTTTATAAGCTTCATAATTTTGCTTCCTGTTTTCAATAGGCATGAACTCTTTCTATATGATACTGGTGGCTTAGTGGTAAGAAATTGTGTTCCCAAACCAAAGGGATGAGGTTTGAATCCACAACATCTCCCTGAGAGAAAGATAACCAGTCTCCTCCTGTGAGATTTACTGCCTTTGAAAACTTAGAGTGGGTCAATTCTGAATTAGCGGTACACAGCAACAATAACAACTTTATATATGTGCATTATTGTTATTATCTTTTCTATATTTGAGTATGCAGTAAGCCATATATAGCATTTTAAGTGGATTGATTTAAATATCTTTCACCTATCAAGTAATTAAAACCCTTTTTGTTTGTTGTTGTTACGTGCTGCGAGTCACTTGCGACTCATAGCGACCCTATGTACAATAGCCCTAAACTCTGCTCTGTCTTGTGCCAATCGCACTGTCTCTGACACACCCATCCTGATTACCCCAATCACTGAATCAATCCACCTCAGAGGGGGCCTTCCCCTTCTGCGCTGTCCCTCCACCCTACCAAGCATGCTTTCCCTCTCCAAGGACCTGTCTCTCCTTGCAACATGTCCAAAATATGTTAGACGGAGCCTCAGAATCCTTGCCTCCAAGGAGCAGCCCAGTTTGACCCTTTCCAGGATGAATCTGTTTTCTTAACAGTCCATGGTACCCTCAATACTCTTCTCCAACACCAAAGCTCAAAGACATCAATTCTCCTTCTATCCTCCTTAGTCATTTTCCAACTCTCTGATGCATAACAAGTGATAGCAAAGACCATGGCCTGTATCAGACGCACCTTAGTCTCCAAAGAGACACCATTGCTCTTCAGTACTTTGGAGAGGTCCCTAACAGCAGACTTTCCCATGGCAATAGGTCTTCTAATTTACTGTCTGCTGGTGCCAAGAGTGTTGACTGTGGAGCAAAGCAAACAAGCTGTGAACAATCTCAATCTCTTCACCATCCATCCTGATGCTGCCAATTGACCCAGTGGTGAGAATCTTTGTCTTCTTGACATTGAGGTCAATCCCATATTGGAGGCTGCAGTCCTTGACCTTCTGCAGCAAGCACTTCAGGTCCTCCTCAGTTTCAGCAAGCAGGGTTGTATCATCTGCATATTGTAGATTATTGATAGATCTTCCATTAAAACACTTAAGTCTAAAAAAAAAACCCAAAAACAAAAACACACATATACCTACTTTTCACTTATTGACTATCTCATTATCCAGTGTTTTCCATTTACAACAGTAATAAAAATTTAACTATCTGACTATTTTGCACATGTACACCTACCAGTGATGAATGCCTGTGTGTAAGACAAGAATAAGCATTGCTTTGATGGTCAACTGTTGGTTTTATGTCAGCTTGGCTAAGCCATGATTTTCAGTGGTTTGGCAGTTATGTAATAATGTAGTCATCTTCTATTTTGTGATAAAATGATCATATTTCATTTTTTAATAATGTCCATTTTTAATAATTATCTGGAACTTTGTTCATAAGGAAGTCGTGAGAGTACATATGGAGGTATGCAGACATCACCACAATTAATTTTAAAACATTTTTATCACCATAAAGGGAAATGCTATACCTAAGAGCAGTCAGTCTCTATACCTTCTAATCCTAGTCTTAGAAAACGAATTTACTTTTTCTCTCTTATTTCCTTTTTGTCAACATCCATTTAAATATAGTCATATAATGTGTGTCTTTTTTATCTTACTTTTACTTAGGGAGCTCTGGTGCCCTAATGAGTAGGAAATTACACGTCCAACCCAAAGGTGGGTAGTTTGAATCCAACAACTTTTCCAAGGGAGAAAAATACATAACTATTGATTGATGATATACAGCCTCTGAGAACTCGTTGGGGGATCAGTTATGAGTTAGTTCCAGCTTGGCAGCAATGAGTTTCCTTTCCCTCAGCACATCATTTTAATGATTATTTTTCTATTGTTTTATGTAATTAGTACCTCATGCCTTTTATTGTTGAGAAACAGTCAATGATAAGGATGTATCACATTTAATTTACCCATTCATGCACAGAAGGACATTTAGTTTATTCCTAACTTGGGGTTATGATAAGTCATGCTGCTATGAACATCTGTACACAAAATTTGGTGTAGACATTTCAAGTCTTTCTTAATTTCTGGTTCATGTAGTAATTTTATTTAGCTTTTTGAGGGACTAAAGTTTTACAAAATGAGCTGTATTTGTCTATTATTTTTCGGGGCATGTGTATGGCCATATATTGTTCTATATTGGTCATTTGTATATTCAAATCTTTTTGCACTTTTTTAATAATTTAGTTTGTCTTTTTATACTTAAGTTCTAAGAGTGTTTGTCTATATATCTGGATATAAGACACTTACCACATATGGAATTTTGAAACATTTCCTCTCATTTTGTATGTCTTTACTCATTGAATGTGATCATCTGTAACATAAACATAAATATTTACTTGGAGATTCTGAGTTCTAGCCCACTGATCTGTATAATTTTGATTCAGTAATCAACACATACTGTCTTTATTACTGGAACTTGGTTAAGTTTTAAATTAGGAAATGTGAAGCCTGCAGCTTTGGTACTTTTGTTTTTCTCCTTTTTCCAAAATTGTTTGGTTATTATGATTCCTTGAACTTCTACATCAAACTTAAAATTAACTAGTCAACAAGGAACCCATGCAATATTATTCAAACTGGGTGACCCTGGAGGACATTATGCTGAGTAAAATATCTCAGTCACAAAAGGACAAATACTGCATGGTGCTACTGTTATAAAACAGAATTCACCTTGAGGTTGGGGTGAGACTGAGTAAGATGGGTTCAATAATGTATTCTTCATTCAAACAGATGAGGGGAAAAACTATTTGAAAGGGATATGTGATTAGGTATTTTTGTCATGCCAGGAGTCCAGAGCGAAGGCTGCATTGTGGAGTGGACCTGGGGGAGGGTTTGTAAAACAATGAAAGAATTTTTCTTTTACTTTTGCAAGAGGGTA
>NW_006399847.1:10634891-10651954 GCF_000299155.1 Elephantulus edwardii
TATTCTTAAATATTTTCTATTATTAAAAATGCATTTATTTTATTAATCTTATTTTCAAACTGTACTTTGCTGGTGCATGCAAATACAAATGATTTTTGTATCTTGATCTTATCAAGTCCTTACTTAACTTCCTTATTAACTAATTGTTTTTGCTGTGCACATGAGAATTTTATTTGCAAGTATCAATGGCTGACATCTCTTTCCCAGGCTAGATGTATCTTATTTTTTTTCTTCCCTAATTGATGTGACTAAACTCTCCAGGCTAGTATTGACTAGAAGGTGAAAGAATGAGGACATTTTTGTCATCTTTCTAACAGTAGGATGAAGACTTTCAGTATATCCCCATTAAATCTGTTACCCACTTCACTGATCTTGAGTTGATTCTGACTCTTAGAAACCCTACTGGCGGGAGTATAACTGCTCCCTAGAGTTTCTGAAGATTTAAATCATTACAGGAACCAACTGCGTCATCTTCCTCGAGTGGAACAGCTGATGATTTTGAGCCACTAAACTTTTGATTATGAAGCTGTTTTTCTAATACTACTTATTATTAAGAGGGATCCCTTTTATTCTTACTTTAACTAATGGATTTTGTTTTTATTTTAATTTCCCCCTTGTAAAATGGTGTTATACATTTAAATACCTTTTCTATCTATTTGATAAGTAGTTTCTGTCAGTTATCCTAGTAATATAACATGATGATAATTAATATTTAGATATTAAACAAGCTGGAATTTTGAAGATAAATCACAACTTTGTCATGGAATATAATTCTCTTTACAAGTTGCCTAAGAGCAAATGAAATAAGTAGCTATTTGTCAGTAAACTACCTAGAACTCTGAAACCTACAGTATTAAACAGAAGCATAAACCATTGTTTTGCTTCTGACTTAAAAATTAATGAAAAAAGGTGAAGAATATCTTATAAATTCATGTAGTTTATATTGGATAAGATAATCATAAAATCTTAGATTTTTGTGTTAGTATTTTAACAGTGCACAAGAAGAGATAAATTGAACATTTAAGAACTGCAACATTTCCAGAGTTGTAATCTATGTTCAAGCAACAATAGACAAAATAAAAAAGTGAACTTCATCAAAATTAATAACTATTTATGTATCAAATCACCCAACCAAAAAAGTGAAGAAACAACCTATAGGAAGGAATAGGAGAAAATGTTTGGAAACCATGTCTTTGATAAGAGTTTAGTATCTAGAATATTTAAAGAATTTTCACAAATTGACAGTAACAAAAAGACAAAAAAGGGGGAAATAAAAGACATCTAGGAGGATACAAAGAGAGTGTGTCACCCTCTCAATAATAGATGTTTTCAACAACCAGAAAGCTCCTGGAGCTTTTATGTGGTCTTAGACTGAATTCTCTAGAGAATTTAAAAAAAAAAAAAAAGTGAAAATGCAAAGATTAAGAGAGAGATGATTTACTCCATGGAAATAGCTCACGTTCTTATGTTGTGTGATGTGAAGTTGGGATCAACTCCTATTTGACCCTGCAAGCAAGCTTTAAGCTGCATAGTAAATTCAACAGGAGGAGTTTGTCCATCCTTCTCCCATAGAGTGGCTGATGGGTTAGAACCCTGTACCTTTGGGATTGCAGCACAGCTTCTAATCCATCAAGATGGAAGTGTCTGCTGACTCACACACCTCCTTGTGGGTGCTGATGAGCTCAAGATCAACAAATTAGACCACAGGATATTGGCTTTGTAGGCTAGAACATCCAAGGTCTACAGGCAATATGGCAGGCCGCTGGTTCATATCTAAGTACCTGAAAGTCAGATGGTGAGAAGACATGTACCTGATTCTAGTGGTGCAGAAGGCAAAGGAGCTTTGCCAGTTGTGCACATATAGTCAATGTGGGCCACACCCCTGAGCACACTCTCTTGTTAATTATGTGTGCCCTGGAGTCCTCATCAAAGACTCTTAAGTTGCAAGGTATTTTCTGTGATTTCTTTCACAGGAACCAAGGACAAAGATTTAATTATTTGGCTAAAGTTACTATAAACTCCACAGTGTATTAGCTTTAGCTTGCAAACCCAAGTAGCTAAATAGATTGCACTTTTAAATGCAATAGTTCAGTGGTATCTCTTTTGAATTCACAAAATGTCTGTAAATACATTGGTTTTTTTTGTGTTGGGTTGAGTGAATAGGTCTTTCTGGTAACTGTAAGCTTCTTGTTTATAATGATGTGTTCCATAAATAAACATAAGCTCTGCTTATTCTGGCAGTGGGGTGTGCTTAGGGGTAGTTCATGTCAACCTATGCTCTTACATGAAAATATACAATTAAAGGGGGTTAGGACAAAGCTTCTTCTCTTCTCTGTGCTTTTATTTTGATTTTGCAAATGACTGCTCTCTGATTTTTTTGGAAAGTATTTTGTTAAAGGCTTTGGAGAATCAATAGTAATGAAGCATCTACCGAAAAGCTTGGCTAATGATGATTCCTAGCTTTATCATCAGAAGCTAATTTGAAATCAATTCATACTCTAATCTCTATTCTTCTTAAGACAGTTTTTTTACTAAGAAGCCACAGAATATGGTAGATGGGAAAATAGAATGGTTGTGCAGAAAGGATTGTTTGGTATTCATGAAGGGTATTTAGTTCTCAGGACTCCTGCAGATCTGAGAGGAAAGCTGGAATAGCATTTTGAAAGGGTATCAAGGAGACAAATGGGTGTATAAATTTGAAGAGAGGGAGAACTTTTCTTTTTAAATACAAGATAGAGTGAAATTCTCCATGCTAAAGGTGCTATACCTCGCGTTAAAATTAAGTTAACTTGGCATGACACAGTATATAGCTCAACCTGGATCTCAGCTTTTCTTAGAAATGCTGGTCAGGAATTATTTCTAGTTTTGGTTGCGAGGATTATTATTTTAAGTAATAATGAACATTTTGAAGAACATTTTCAACATGAAACATAGAAAATGCCTTGCCTGCATCATCTTGCTTAATCTTCATTTTCAACCCAATGAAATAGGTACTTAAACCCTGCTTCACAAAGTTAAGGAAAAAAATTAACTTGTTAAGAAATTCGGCACGTAATCAGAGCCAGAAAGAGCTAAAGTTTGGAAGTTTAAATACTAATGTACCAAAATCTCAACTTTAAAATTATATTTCTTAAACTATTGACCAATTGAAAACAACACTTAGCAGGGAGAATCCTGGTCTGTTAAAAATTTGGAAAGATTATGTAGAATCTAGGTATTTATTGAAAAATGTATGCACACCATCAGCAGGAGCTTTGATTTTTGTGCCATTGGTGACAGCTGACCTGGACACTAGAATTTATAGCCCCTTTTGCTAATTCACCCTGAAGAGTAACTTATTGTCATTGATTAAGGTGAATTAACTTTCATTTTAAAAGGAAAATTTGTTAATCAGTGTTTAAACTTAACACTTAGATCTGGTTTCCATTTGAGGTATGGATTGATTGTCAGATTTAGTCAATCAGTATTTGCTGTTGTGTCAGAACTGATTGATAGCTGACCCTACAGTGACTTTTTAGAGCCCTTAAATTATTTCGGAGAAGATTGCCCATTTTTCTTCTTCGGAGCAGCTGGTGGATTCGAACTGCCAGAGAAATGTAGCCTTTTAGCCAGCAGCCTAGCACTCTCTGAAGCAGATTACTTCTCATAATCTCTTTCTCAACCACAGAGCAATCTATGTTTCCAAGGCCTCCTTTCCCAAAGAGGTCTAAACTCTATAGATGCTATCAAGGTGAAATTATAGATCTTGTAGTATATTTGAAGATTATGGAGTGCTGTGCTTCCCACTTCATTCTTATTTCTTTAGAAATGCTTTTATTGTTTGAGATCTCTTTCCTTTCCAAACAAACTTTTCAGTTGCCTTTTATGTCTCTTTGAAAAAATAAATTTTATATCTATGTTGGTATTACATTGAACAGTTAGATTGATTTGGGTAGGAATATAATTTTCACTGTATTAAATCATCCTATCTATGACCTTCTGTATCTATTTACTGTTCTAGGAATGATCTTCAGCAGAATTTTGTTCATGTGTGCTATTAATAATATTGTTTGACAGTTTTCACATTCATTTGGTTCACCTTTCTTGGGAATGAGAACAAATGTGAACCTTTTCCAATCTGTTGGCCAGATAGCTGTCCTCCAAACTTCCTGGCATAAATAGGTGGGCACATCCAAGGCTGCATCTGTTAATTGAAACAAGTCAATTAGTAGCCCATCAATTTCTGGGACCTTATTTTTTGCAATGCCTTCAATGCAGCTTCCATTTCCTCCTTTGTTACCATTGGCTCCTGTGTATATGGTTCTTCCTGAAACTTTTTTATATCAATCAGTTCTCTTTTTTTTGGTCCTGTGATTCTGCATCTTCCTTGCATCTTCTTTTGCTGCTTTCTGGCTCATTCAATTTATTGCCCATAGCATCTTTCAGCATTGTAAGTTGAGGTTTAACCTTGTTTATTTGTTTTGTTTTTGGGTTTTGGTGGGGGTTTTTTGTTGTTGCTGTTTTATTTTCAGTTCTCTCAGCTTGAGAAATGGAGAACTGGTTCTTACCTTTTAATTACCCAGTTCCAGCTCTCTGCACATTCCATTATAATATTTTGCTTTGTACTTTTGTGCTGCCCTTTGAAATTTTCTTTTCAGCTCCTCTGCTTCTTCATGGTTTCTATTTGTTTTGGCTTCTTGATACTCCAGTGCAATTTTCCAGTGCAGGATTTAGAAGAGGCCATCATATCAGAGATGTCATTGCTGATGTCAGATAGATCCTGGCTGAAAATAGAGAATACCAGAAGAAAATATATCTGTGCTTTATTGACTATAAAAAGGCAATTGACTGTGTGGATCATAGCAAGTTGTGGCTGACTTTGAGAAGAATGGAAGTACCAGAGTACTTGACTGTGCTCATGAGAAACCTCTACCTGGACCAAGAGGCTGTTGTGTGAACAGAGCAGGGAGCCACTGCATGGTTTAAGAAGGGAGTTTTTCTTTTGCTTCTCAAGGAGAGGAGCAAACGGGGGGGAAGGGGTTTGTGCGGGGAGAAGGGTACAACAATGAATGAATGGAATTCCAAAATCTCTGTAGATGTTCATTGAAATGAAAAATAAACAACCTAAATTTAAAAAAAAAAAAGAGTGTTGATTAGGGACCTAAGAAAGCTGAAACTTACCAGCCTCTCCTAAAGTATCATGAGGCTGTCAATAGCTCCAGTGGCAAGAAAATGTGTTTTCTTTCTTTTATTATTATTATTATTATTAATAATAATAATAATGATAATTTACCCTGCCCACCCTCCCCCAAAATAAGAAGCAAGTAAATAAGGATTGTACTCTCTTTTTATACCTGTTTATTCTGTATGATGGTCAAATTATTCGAGAAGCTGGACTCTGTGAAGAGGAATGTGGCATCAAGATTAGAGGGAGACTCATAAGTAACCTATCTTATGCAGATGATACAACCTTGCTTACTGAAAGTGAGGAGGACTTGAAGCACTTGTTGCAGAAGATAAAAGAATGCAGCCTTTGGTATGGATTGCATCTCAGTGTCAAGAAAACAAAGATTGCTACCACTGGACCAATAGGCAACATCATGATAGATAGAAAAGAGATTGAAACTGTCGACACCTTCATCTTACATGGATCCACAATCAACATCCTTGGTACCAGCCATCAGGAAATAAGGAATGATACTGCACTGGGAAAATCTGCAACTAGGGACCTCTCTAAATTGTTGAGGAGTAATGATGTCAGTTTGAGGACTAAAGTATGTCTGATTCAGGCCATGGTCTTTCTGATCACTTGCTATGCATCTGAGAGCTAGACAGTGAATAAGGATGACAGAAGAGGAATTGACACCTTTGAGCTATGGTGTTGTAAAAGAACACTGAACATTCAATGGATTGCCAAAAAACAAATATGTCTTGGAGAAAGTTTAGCTAGAATGCTCCTTAGACCAAGAATGATGAGAGTTAGCCTCACATATTTTGGCATTTTGCTAGGAGAGACTATTCCTTGGAGAGGGACATGATTCTGGGAAGGGTGGAGGGTAGGTGAAGGGATGGAAGATATTTGACGATGTGGATTGACAAAGGGACAGCCTGAGTGGGCTCTAGTGTATCAGGAGGTGTGTCAATGATACAGGATACGACAAGGTTCAGATTTGTTGTTCATAGGATTGCTGTGAGTTGTACTTAACTTGACAGCACCTAACAACAACATCCATGAACAGTGAACATTTCCCCATTTATTTAGGTATCTTTTTTCCCCCCGCAGTAGTGTTACGTAGTTCTCTTTATAAAAACATCTATTGGTATCTGTAGTTGGGTTTGTTGTTAGTTGTTGTTAAGTACCATCAAGTCATAGGCTACTCATAGCGGTCCTATGAACGAAAGTCCTTGACATCTGTATAACTTTTGTTCTTTCTCCAGGTTCATAGGGTTCCCAGAGGCAAGCTATTATGGAAGTGGATGCCACTCCTGCTTCCAAGCTTGTTTTAATCAGGGAGTTCCACCAACACTGTCCACCATAAGTAACTATTCTTGCATTTGGCTCATCAATGTCAGAGTGTTTGGTTTCACAGCAACCACGAGTTAATTCTGTACAGCAAGTGGACATACCAGGCTTACATGACCTAGAAGAATGTTTGATCAAAAACAATTAAAACCAGGCCTGAGGGCCATGGAGTAGAGTCACCCACCTTTGGATTGGGAGCATGACTTTCTCTCTGCTAGCCCAACTGCTCCCTCTCTCTTTATGCTGTTGTTGTTGTTGTTAAGTGCCATCAAGTCTTAGGTGACTCATAGCGACCCTATGAATAAAAGTTCTAGACACTTGTGTAACTTTCTCCACCCCGCCCTTGCTTACCCTTCCTCTATGGGTCAGGGCTGCCCACACACCTTTGAAGGGCAAAAAGAACAGTAACACACAATGAAAAAGAAACCCCAGAAACCCCTTGCCTGACTGTCACCAAGAGAAGTCACCATGGTGATGCGAGCCATCCCACCAGATTAGCCAGCTGACTTCCAGAATGGAGGGTTTACTCCCAAATAATTTGTGGTTGCCTATTGTAAATTTTATTGCTTTCTTAGTTTCCTTTTCTGTGTCTCTTTATTAATATAGAGGAATCTCGCTGATATTTGTATATTGATTTTGTATCCTGTAAGTCTGTTAAATTAGTCTAAGTCAAACAGGATTTTTTCTTTTGAGTCCTTTGTACGCTATTATACTGTCTGCTTATAACACTCCCTGATCTTAAATCTGCTATAAAGTTTTAATAACCAACACATTGAACTGGTACAATGACAGAGACATAGAACAATGGAACAGAATCTAGAACCCAGAAATTAGCCTATCTACCTGCAGTTAGCTGGTGTTTGGCAAGGAAACAAAGCCTGTAAAATGGGGAAATGACTGTCTCTTCAACAAATGGTACTTGGCAAAATTGGACTTCTACTTGCAGAAAGCTCAAGCAGTAGCTACATCTCACACCATACATGAAAATCAACCAAAGATAGATTAGAGACCTAGGAGTAAAGCCCAAATCATAAATACCATAAGAGACAAAATGGGATGAAACTTAGAAGGCCTAGCCTCTGGTATAAAAAGGCTGGCAAATACAGCCAGAAATGGACAACCAGGAAAGTATTAACATCAAATAGGACCTCCTAGAGATTAAAATTCCTATGTGTATTAAAAAGTTTTTCTAATAGAGTGGAAAGAAAACCTACAGACTGGAAAAAACAAATGGCAATGCCATCTCAGACAGAGGTATTGTAACAAAAGTTTCTAGAATCCCACAGGGCTTCCACAAGAAAAAGATTAATAACTTAATTACAAGTGCTGTCGACTTGAGGATGTCTCATAGTGACCCTATGAACAAAAGACCTGAACCCTGTTCTATCACTATCACCGTTTCTCTATATTCATAGCGTTTTTTGTTGTTTTTTTTTTAACTTTTTTTTTTAAACTTAGGTTATTTTTCATTTCAATGAACATCTACAGAGATTTTGGAATTCCACTCATTCATTGTTGCACCCTTCTCCCCGCACAACCCTCTCCCCCCTCCCCCCCCCCGCCCCGTTTGCTCCTCTCCTTGAATTCATAGGGTTTTTAAAGACATGTTGTTTAGGAAGGGGATGCCACTCCTGCCTCCAAGCCTGTCTCAATCTGGGAGCTCCACCAAACACTGTACACCATGGGTAACCATTATGGCATTTGACACACTAGTTGCACAGCCTTCAACATCAGAGCAACCCCCAGTTATCTCGTATAGCAAATTGGCGAATCAATGATGTACCACTTATAAGAAAGTTCGTTCCTCACACAGTTAACTCAGGGAGGAGGGCTACAAGATCGAGAGCTGCAGGCCCTAGGGCCCAACTGACTTTTAGATACAAGGCCTGCCTACCAGGTCCTGGTTCACTCATTGACCAAGAGGCTTCCAGCCCACAGCACATTGTCAGATAAATTCAGCAAATCCAATCAGTGTGTACAGATGATTGTGAAAGAAAAAATAAGTACAAAACACCCACCAAAAAAAAAAAGAAAAGAAAAAACAAACCACCAACAAACCAACCAGTTCACACTGGACCCTCAAACAAAACAAGAGAATCCAACTTCCAAAATTCAACTACTTCATACATGAGTCTCCAATAGCAGTGGCAAAATTTAATAGGACAGCAAGCAGTAAAATGTTTGAGATGATGTAGAGAGATTGACAGTCTTACACACTGATGGTGGAACTGTAAAATGGTACAACCACTCTGGAAGGTAATTTGGCATTTCTTCAAAAGGCAGAACATGAAATTTTCATATGACCCATCTGTTCTACTTCTAGAAATATACCCTGAGGAAATAAGAACTGAGACATAGAAATTTGTACATTAATATTCATAGCAGTGTTATTCAGAATAGCAAGAACGTGGAAACAGTCCATGTGTCCAGCAAACTAATGGATTGAGAATTGTGGTACATTCACATGATGGAATACTATGCAGCACTCAGGAACAGTGATTTTGACAAATACTATATGATATGGGAGAGGCTGGAGATCATTATGCTAAGTGAGTGAACTCAGTCTCAAAAACAAATATTGCATAGAACCATTTTTTTTGTAAAAAGATTATTACTAGTCAGATGTGTAGAAAAGTGGAAAGAGGAGGAAATCTCAAGGTTGCAGAGTTTTGTGGGCAGATCTAGAGGCTAAAGGAATTAAGAACAATCCAGTGAGGGCCTGAGAAGAGGGGTAGTGACAGACATGGGTCAGTGGTGATTAATTTTATAAAGCACAATCTATGGGTGATAATGTAAAACACAGTGCAAATGGAGAAATGCACGAAACACAATGTATATAAACAAAACACAGTGTATATGAATTTTATATGTAAACCAATATAAAATTTTTAAAATTTACTGGAAAATAATTTTTTAAAATGGTAGGTCTTGCTTTGTTTGGTGGTTACCCTTCATGTCTTTGTTTCATTGTGAAAATAATATGTTCTGGACATCTATCATTTCCTATTGAGGAGAAATGTAGAAATGATAACTTTAGTTCTATGCAATAGTCTTTATTAAGAATGGGATTAAACAAGGAAAGACTATCACAGAATCATATTTTAGCCTCCGAATTAAAATATAAGTTCTATTCCAGCAGATATCTTCTCTTTGGTGATGGCATTTCTAGCAGATAACTTTGATGGGCAGCAGTAGAATTCTCACCTTCCCTGAGGGTTAGATACCTGGCCAGAGTACTTCATACATGACTACCGTCCCCTGATAAATGGAGACTTACATGTTTCCAAGTAGGTTTCAGCAGAATTTCTCGAGTAAGTCACACTAAGGAGAAAGGCCTGCTGATTTACTGAAGAAAATCAGCCAATGAAACAGTGAATCATGTAGGTCTAATCTACTGACTCTCATGGACATGACACACAGTGAGGCTGCTTTGTCCCTGTGCTGAGGGTTACCAGAAATTGGAGGCTGACATGATGGTTGCTAATGCAAAGGCATTTGACTCTGTGGATCACAATAAATTGTGGCTAACCTTGAGGAAAATGGGACTCTCAGAACACTTATATATGAAACCTATACTTAGACCAAAAAGCAGTCCTCAGGACAGAGCAAGGAAACACTGCATGGTTCAAAGTCAGTAAAGAATGTGTCAGAAATGCATCTTGTTCCCATACCTTTTCAATCTGTATGCAGAACAGATCATTTGAGAGGCAGGGCTTTATGAGGAGGAGTGTGGCATCATGATTAGAGGAAAACTCATTAACAGCCTACGATATGCAGCTGCCACAAGTCTTCTTGCTGAAACTGAAGAAGACCTGAATGAAAAAGGTCAAGGATTGTAGTCTGTAATATGGATTGAAGCTCAATATCAAGAAGACAAAGATTCTAACCCTGGGCCAATTGGCAGCACCATAATAGATGGAGAAGTGATTGAGGTTGTTAGCAGTTACAGCTTGCTCAGTTCCACATTCAACACGGTTAACACCAGCAGTCAGAAATCAAAAGATGAATTGCATTGGGAAAATCTGCTGTCTTGGACCTCTCAGAGTGCTGAAGAACAACAATATCAGTCTAGATAAAAACGTGTGCCTAATTCAGGCCATGGTATTCCCAATTACTTGTTATGCTTCAGAAAGTTGAACGGTGACTAAGGAGACCATATGAATAGATGCCTTCTAGTTGTGGTTCTGGAGAAGAGTCTTAAACATTTCATGAACTGTCAAGAAAACAAATAGGTCTCTCTTGGAGAGAGTGAAACTAAGTCTCTCTTTTAAGGCTAGAATTTTGAACCTCCATCTCACTTAGTTTGGTCAGGTGGACAGGATATAGCGGTCCTTGGAGAGGGACATCATGCTCAGAAGGGTAGACTGATAATCCAGGAGAAGACTCCAGGTGAGATCGATTGATACAGTAACTGGGGCAATGGGGGTTGGTGTGTCAGAATTAGTGAGACCGTTTCAGAACAGGGAAGGTTTCAGAGCTGCTGTACAAAGGGTCACAAGTGACTCAATGAACAATAACATACTATAACAGATTTGGAAGCAAGAATGGCATCCAGTTCCTAAACAACATGCCTCCGGAAACTCTGTGAACTTGGATAAATGTCGTTAGTTGTAGTGGGCCTTCAGGCCTTTTATTTATAGCACGACTCACTGTGAGTCATGCTTGACTGAAAAGCAATCAACAGCAACAACAAAGCACAAAAATGTTCGTGAGCTTCGCTGAGTCTCTGCATTGTCTATCCTTCGTTCACTTGGCCATTGTTGAAAACATGTCTCTCCCAAGCTGGACTTCATTATATATGCAAACAGAGATCATCCTGATCTTCAGAGTTATATTATTAGTAAGTTAGATAGTAGAGAAGGCTGCATATATTTAGTAAGTTCCTGAAGAAATATGAAATAATTAGTACTTAGCATTTTTTCGCGGGTGCCATGCACAAAACAGGCTTATAACTTGGTGGCAGAAATGTAGACTGCTATTAGCTTTATGAAAGTTAGTTTGACAGTGTGTGGCAAGAGACTTAAAAATTCTTATGTCTTACTAATTCAGTTGCTAAAATTTTAACCTTAAAGAAATAAAATATACATAAAGACATAATTATTAAAATCTTTATCTTGACATGTATAATTGAAACGAAGTCAAATATTCACTAGTTGGGTAATGTTTCAGTAAGCTATGCATTGATGTTATATCCATCAGAGTTTCTTAGTATTGGTTCACTTGACATTTTGCCACATAATTCTGTCATAGAAAACTATCCTGAGTACCCTGGGATGTTTAGCCATGTTCCTCATCTGTGCTGACCAATGCCGAAAATCATTATTTGGAAGTTTTTAGAATCAAAATAATTATATAAAATTGTTCAGTATATTCTACTGATATTGAACCAATATTAATTTATAATCATCTTATAGGACACAGGAGAACTCTTGTCTTTGGGTTTACACAGCTCTGAATCTTTCGAGTCTGAATCTTTTCAACTGCTCATCTTTTAGTTAGCATTTGAGTGCTTAATCACTGTACTACCAGGATTTCATTGATGAATACAAAAGTAAAAGCATAATTTCACTATATCAGTATAAATTAAGAAAAATAATCAAATTTTATGATAGCATTAAAAGCATTTATCATATGGAATCAGTTATTAACAAAAAAGCCTCTGCTCTTCCCAAAACTGAAGCCAAAGCAAAGGCTGAAGGCCAAGAAGTCCTGTAGGGCATCCACAGCCCCAGGAAAAAAAGATAAGATACACGTCACCCATCTTCTCGTGGCCTAAGATGCTGAGACTCTGCAGGCATCCCAGATCCCCCTGAAAGAGTGTCCCCAGGAGGAACAAAGCTTGACAACTATACCATCATCAAGTTTCTCCTGATCACTGAAAAAGATAGAAGATAACAACACAATTGTGTTCATTATGGATGTCAAAGCCGAGAAGTACCAAATTAAACAAGCTATAAAGAAACTCTGTAACATTGATGTGGCCAAGCAGTGTCAACACCTTGATGGAGAGAAGAAGGCCTGTGTTCGACCTGTTCCTGACTATGATGCTTTGGATATTGCCAACAAAATTGGGATCATCTAAATTGAGTCTGGCTTGCTGATTATAAATACAAATTTTTCTCAGAAAAAAAAATTGAAAAGGAGGAAATCAATTTAACAGCAATATTGAATATCTTCTACATGTGAGGTATCAATATTAAGTTCTAGAAAGTATCCTAAAGAGATTAAAACAGTGATATCTAGAGGAAGCAGCCCAACGATTATATCCAAGTCTCCTCATGATCCTCATCTATAGAAAGGAGAAAATACCTGTGTCACATAACATTTGTGTATGCCATGTGTGCTCAATAAGTGTGAAGTGTTTTCCATTAAATGAGATCAGTGTGCCTTCTAGTATTTCTTTGCAGAAAGAAGTAAAAATAATTATTTTAAAGCTTTTTTTTGTATGTGTGTGTGCATATATATATTTCTTCTGTGTCTTCAAGTCAACCATAATTCAGAGTGACCCTGTGAACAGTCGCTCTGAGCCTGCTCTATCCTGTGCCATCCTCAGCATCTCCGAAATACTAGAGCCCATTGTTATAATCACTGTGTCGATACATCTCTTGGAGGATCTTCCTCTCTTACACTGATCCTCTTAACTTTCCCAAGCAAAGCATCACAGTCCAAGAATTGGTCCCTCCTAACAACATGCTCAAAGTATATGAGACAGAGCTTCACCTCCTTGTTTCCAAGGAGCAGCTGGGTTTCACTTTCTGCAGGACAGATGTCTGTTCTCTTGTCAGTCATGGACATCCATGGACTCTTCTCCAATACTACAACTGAAGGGCATCAATAATTCATCTGTCATCCTTAGTAATTGTCCCACTTTCGCATGCATAGGAAGAAATTGAAAAGATATAGAACACTCTTATTCTTGAGAAAGAAGTAATTTGAGTAAGTGAAAAATAGTTCATAGGGTTGTATGTTAATGGTGCTCATTTAAAAGAACATTCTGCATGCTAAGTGTCCTGAATACATTGTCTGAAATATTTGTGATATCAAATTAATAATGGGATTTTCCTCTGTATTATTAATATAAAAGTACTTTTTTCTTTGTGTGTACTTAACTACCTCCATCATAAATAATGTTCAGCTCAAGCTAATATCACTGTTTGTTTGTAAGCTCATGGTAATGGGGCACCATTCTTTGAATAATGTCTAGACATATCATTAGGAGATATTATTATGCTCAAAAGCTGGAAAAACTAGCAAAAACGTACTTTAGTTGTTTTTCATATGCATGCCTTTTCTCAGGAAAAAAAGCTTATCTGTACTCTTCATTATTTGTTCCTGATTCCCACTCCTACCAATCAAACTTTGCTACTCCTTTGCATAGTCACAGTATTAAAAGAATGTTCTTTTTAAAAGTAAATATTGTCACTGAAATTTAGGGAAGAATTTGGCCAGTGTTTTTCAGGTTACATTGGATTTTTTTTTTATTTATTTAAGCACTTATCTCATATGGGCAGTGTATGGTATGAGGCTCAATGCTGTATAAATTTTGGGCTCAGTTTTGTTTCTTAAATGGAAAGTAAAAATCAGCAAAAAAAAGATTCTGCCTTGAAGATTCAAGCTTCATTCCAAAAAGTTTGTCCTCAGGGATAGTATTTTTGGTGACTGGAAAATAGTGTACATATTGTATTAAAATATGTATTATGTACAGCTCTGTACTTGGATTGAAAAGTTTCCTTGACAACATCATTTAACTTCTTACTGTTCTTTTCATGTTGCTAGTATACATATTTAATATGTTTTGTTCAAAACATCAATTAGACTTCAGTATAATCTTTATTAATACAGATCTGTTATTACAAGGAGACTGCTGAGCTATGATAATTTTCACAGCAGGAACAATAAAATATCGGCCCTCTATCTTGTTCTATCCCAGAATGCTTTGCTTTTTTCTTTTTTTAGAGGAAAAAAAATCTAGGATCTTCCATGGTATCTTTATGATTACAATGAGACCTTTGACACGCTTATAATAAAAAAAATATTTTTTATCCAAATGTGGACAAAACTCAAAGGTCTGAAATAGCAAATAGCCTCATTTGGTGCACCTCCCCATTTTAATATCTTATTTCCTTTCTTAATGCAGCCAGAACTCCTCATTTCCTGAGGATTCAGAACGTTGAAGTGAATGCCGGCCAGTTTGCCACCTTCCAGTGCAGCGCCATCGGCAGGACCGTGGCTGGAGACAGACTGTGGTTACAGGTATGGTCAGATAGGAGATGGAGAACATGGGTCCTTCTTCAGATACCTTCCTAGGATGCATGGCCTTGCCTCCCTTCCATAATAATGAGTGATCAGATTACTAAGAGTTCTACATAAAGGTCTACATATTCATTTTCTTTACTGATGGCTTAGCCACCTTGTTTGAAAAATCAGTTACCAAATTACTTTTAGCAATATATTTAAATACATAATTACCCTTTATCCTCTTTGAGAGAAATATAAGGAATTTGAAACAAAACACAATGACTTCTTGATATTCTTTTTGGTTTGAATTTATGCAACACTAAGCCAAGACTTTATCTTGCACACTTCATCTTGTGCATATTGTTTGGGGGGCACCGGTCCTTGGAAGAAGACTTCTTACTGGGAAAATTAGAGGTTGGGAACAACAGAAGAAAACATTCAGTTAGGTGAATTAATACAATGGCTACAACAATGGACTTAAGCTGTGTGGAGAATGTTAGGATGGAGTGGGGTAAGGCAGGGTTTCCATCTGTTCCGAGTAGGCTGCTATCCATTCATAGTTGACTTGATGACCTCTGATTACAACCATAAGCCAAAACGTAAACATCATAAGGGGCACAGATGGTTCAAATACATGGCTGCTAATAAAGAACTGGAGGTTTGAAACTACATAGGATCACTTGTCAGAAAGTCCTAGCAATCTATCAGAGGAGACAGGCATTGAAAAGCCTGAGTAGTGCAGCTCTGCCCTGACCCACATGGGTCATGTTTAGACCAAAGTCAGCCTTGGCTGGGCTGTAACTGGCTTACTGGTTTGGTTTGTTGTTGTTTTCCTCTAAGAATATACTAATATATCTTTTGTTTCTGAGAATTCAGATACAGGATTTAGTGTAATTTTAGTAATTTGTATGAATTGCAATCTTTGAAACTACTCTGTTTTTCATGAAAACTGGGTTTGTGAATCTGCTTAAATAGGAGCAATTCACTGGCACAAGAATGAAGCTGGGGGGGTGAGTGAAATTGAAAGAATGTATTCAAATTTGTATTTGAAATTTGTAAATAAATTAATAGAAAAATAATTGTTTTTTTTTAAAAAAAGAGTGAAGCTGGGTCACCTGGCTTCTGAACCATGTCACCCACTTCTTTAGGCTCTAGTTGTTTTTTAATCATAATTTTCTCCAATCCCATGTTGTTTTTTTTATGTAAAGCATTATTCTAGAGGTTGATAATTCTTAATTTTGACTAGCACTGCTCTATTTTTTTAATTTTTATTTTATATTTGGTTATTTTTAAAGTCCATATACTTTGGTTTTCAAACAGGATGTTTCCCATTTTCCCACCCATCAGACTGTGGGACTCTGATTAACACCCCCCCCTTCTTTATATTTGTAAGTGTTAGTTTTTGTTTGATTCTGGTTGTTGTTTTGTGGGGTTTCTGTTTTGTTTTTTAAGGGAAATCATGTATCCTTACAGCTTTTGTGATTGGTTTGTTAATTATTTAATACATAGTTTTACCTTGCTGCTAAACTGAAGCAAATTGAGTTTTCTTTTTGGTGGAAGAGTGTGTGTGTGTGTGTGTGTGTGTGTGAGAGAGAGAGAGAGAGAGAGAGAGAGAGAGAGGTGTAAAAGTTTACAAAGCATTTTTTTTTCTGTTATTTATGCACATTTTATTCCATACCATTAATTACAGTCCCTACAGTGGCAGATCATCCATTCATCCCATACTGTTTTTCCTTTTAACTGTAATAACTTACATGTTTTAAGCCATGTTCCACCTCTTGGCTTCCAGACAAACTTATATCTAATCATGATTACAATGTGTTGTAATGGTATTGCTGTTGTTGCTGGTATGTGCCTTTGAGTCACCTGTGACCCATAGCGACCCTATCTACAATAGCTCTGAAGACTGCCTTGTCCTGAGCCACTCTTACTGACTCCATCAAACCTATTCCCATTGCCCTAGTCACTGTGTAAGTTCATGTCATCCAGGATATTCCTCTCCTACACTGTCCCTCCATCATTCCATACATGATGTCTTTCTCTAAGGACCAGTCCTTCCTGGCCACATGCCTAAAGCAGGTAAGACAGAGCTTCAAAATGCTAGCCTCCTAGGAAAAACGAGGTTTCACTTTCTCCCAGACAGACCTCTTTTTCTTGGAGGTCGATGGTATGTTCAAAAGGCTTCTCCCACACCATTACTCAAAGACATCAATTTTTTTTTTCATTATTATTAAATTTTATTAGTTTTAATGAAAATTTACAGAGATTTTGGGTTCTTATTCATTCATTGTTGCACTGCTTTCTCTACCCTCCTCCCCAGTTC
>NW_006399847.1:10653889-10655389 GCF_000299155.1 Elephantulus edwardii
ACAAAGCTGCAATAAACATGGGTGTGCATATATCTGCTTGGATGTCAGTTATGGTCTCTTCAGGGTATATTCCCAGTAGTGGAATTGCTGGGTCAGAAAAGACATCAATTTTACTTCTTTCATCTCTAGTCATTGTTCGGCTCTCTGATGAATAGTAAGTAATAGGGAAGACCTTGGACTGGGTCAGGCTCTGTAATTATTAAATTGTATGCACTAAGTCATTCCAATATAAATAAGTTTAAATGGTTATTTCTATCTCTATATTTCTCAGGAAACTAGAGATTAGTCAAAGTGACTATCTCAAAATTTGTCACTAATTTGTTGTCAGATTAGATTACAATCTGGGGTTAGGTTTTTTTTCCCTAAAAATTGAATATCACCAAATGTCCCCATTCTTTTTTGATGTTCTTTTCCTCCATATTCCACCACCCAAGTAGAGATCCTCCAATTGGGAAGGAAGAATGTGCAGAGGAGTGGAGTTATGTTCCCCAAATTTTCTCTGGAAGTATTGTAATCTCCAGTTTAAGAACATCTTGCTGTAGACTAGTCTCTAGTATATAGCCTGCTTTGTTTCTTATTTGTCCTCTTACTCCTAGATGTTAAGTATTCAAAATTATTTTTTCCATTCAGTGATTGATTGTATTACACTGGATCAAGTATTGCTTTTCATGATGAATAATTACCAAGAGTATTTTTTTTATTTTCATGATGAATAATGACCAACAGTATTTTTTTTACATGTTTAAATAGTCAAGATGTGTATCCACCAATTGATCCGTGAAAGAAAAGAAATATGGGCAGTTTCTTCCATGCAATTTATATTCTCTGAAAACTCACTAGAGGATCAGCTAAGAATGTGTTCCTACTCGACAGTACATAATAACAGCACAACAAATAATCACTTATAAAAAATCAAAAGTACTTATTCTGGTTATCTTTCATTTTACTTTAGAAATCTTACCTTTCATGGGAAAATTTGTTGCAAATATTTGTGTTAATATTACTTGAAAGAATGTAATATGAGATCTAAATTATAACCTCAAAAGAGCCGTATTAGATATTCCAAAGATTATAAAGGCCACTTGAGCCACTAATTTGTTTGATTGGTTTTTTGGGGGGGAGGGGGTTTCCAATTTAATACATGTCTTAGAGTTAAGAAATTCCTACCTATACTTGAGAAGTTGCTTATACTATTGAAGAAAAGTTTTGTATAGTGAGAAGGCTAATTACTATTTTGAACAAGACTCTCCATTCTTACTCAGTGATAAGATCACATGGAAACTTTGACAAAAAGTCTGAACCTCCTCAACCAAGGCTTTCATTTAATGGGTCTGGTATGGGAATCAGAGTTCAGTGTTTTATTAAAGGCTCTCCAAGCGAAGGCATTTGACTGTGTAGATCATAACAAACTATGGCTGACTCTGAGAAGAATGGGAATCCCAGAACACTTGATCGTTCTAATGTGAAACCTATACTTGGACCAGGAGGCAGTCGTCAGAA
>NW_006399847.1:10656352-10658764 GCF_000299155.1 Elephantulus edwardii
AACAACAACAACAACAACTCCAAGCAATGCCAGTGAACACCCTGGGTTGGACATGGGCCAGTGTGAAGCAAAGGGTAACACATGTTCCAGGACAGGGAAGACATATTTATAACTGGATTCCTGTTAAAGTAGCGTCAGTGTGATTGCCATGTTGAATTCCTATGTTGTTAGTAATTGTCATAGAATTATTTCTTACTTATGGTGACCTTCCATATAACAACAAATCATTGACTGGTTCTATGTCACCTTTGTGGTGATTGGCGCGTGCTCATTTTATCAATCAATCTCATTGAAGGTTTCATTTATTTATACCTTCTAGTTTTCAAACAGGCTATCGTTATCTAGCAGTGATCAAGATCAACTATTATTCCTTTGAATTTTTTTGTGAATCTGAATTTCTTTCTTGGATCCACAGTTTTGAATCTTTGAGTGTTGGAATAATTTTACTGTTGAATACTTGCTCTCTTGCTTGGATAGGCATTTTATAAAGAGATGCTTATTTTATTAAAAACATAAGAAATAAGACTAATGTTCTTTAGTTCTAAGATTATTTCTATTAATTTTTGCGCATACAGTGTAGTTGTCTACCACTGATGAGAATTTCCAGTAATGATGATTTGACTGAATCCTTCTGTCCTCTTGTGATGTCCTTAGAACTTAGGCCATTCTGCAAAAACTGTTGGTTGGGAACAATTTGTAACAGTGGAACTTGTATGAAAAGTGAACAGGTCACTCTTATATATTTCAATATTATAATATCATAATAGCAGTATATCATTTTTATCTTTATAAGCTCACGTGGGGAGTCTCCCTCTACTCTGGAAGTCGGCTGGCTGACTGTGGGACCCGAAGGCCTGCTTTAATTGTTTTTGGTGAAACATTATTGTAGGTCATAAAGCCCTGATGTGTCTACTTGCTGTACAGAGGTAGCTTGTCGCCACTGTGAAGCTGAACACTGTTACCTATGGTGGACAGTGTTTGGTGGTGTTCCCCAGTTAAAACAAGCTTGGAAGCAGGAGTGGCATCCACTTCTGTAAATAGCTTGCCTCTGGAAACCCTGTGAAACTGAAGCAAGAATGGAAGTCATGCAAATGTCGAGGATTTTCATTCACAGTGTCACTATAAGTCACGTACGACTCGATGGCACTTAACAACAACAAGCTCACTTGGCCTTCGAAATAATTCTTAGATTCAGGTTGAAATAATAGGAAATACTTACATTTTTCTGCAGTTGTAATCTCTTCCTATAATAAATCTTTATTTGGAAATTAATAATGCACATTTGACTTGAGGTGTCAGATTTTTAGTGTTATAAAGTATACTAAGTTATGTTTCTTGTTGTATCAGAAGCGTTTTCCATAGACCATGTTGTCCTGGATGTATTTCATGATGTAATGCCTCTTTTATACAAAGAGATGGAAATTCCCTAGGTAATTAAATAATGAACAAAGTTGGCTGCTAACTGAAAGGTTGATGGCTGGCGTCTAACAAGAGACTACCTTGGGAAAATGACCAGCATATCTGTTCTCCCAAGAGCACCTGCAGCCCTGACAACCCTATAATTGTTCCCTGTCACACATGGCCTTACCATGAATTGGAATTGACTTGACAGCAACATTAAAAAAAAAAGAAATAGAGTTGAGTTTAGAATTGTTCAAACTCACAAAGGTAAAAAGGATAGCTAGGAATAGTACAACTTTTTTAAAACTTTTTTAGTTTTCCCCCACCAACACTGCACCATGTCATTGTCTCATAACTTGGAGGTTGTTAAATAGCATCGTACATTGAGCACTTAGTTTGAAGAATGTGGGTGTGACGAAAATCTGCTGAATAACATAAAAAACCATCCTAGTCATGGATGACATGAACATGTTTATTGACGACTTGGAAAAATAGTTTACTAGTTTGAAATAGGGAACAGGTATATTAGTATGAAATATAGAATAGCCATGATAACTTTGAGTGTTTTCAGTAAAAACCCAACATGAATAAATCTAATGAAGGAATATTTATGATTAACAGATTAGTCCCACCTGCCCGGTTTTTGTCTGTCTTATCTGTGAATCATGTAAATATTACCAATATGGGATTGTTTATTTCTGGAGTACAGAATGCAAAATAAAATCTAGTTCAACATTCTTTATTATAAATTAAAGTACCTAAACTATCTTATAGACCTTCTATAGTAGAAAACATCTGTTTCAATACTGTCAGTATCTTGAAGGTACCTGATAATACAATATCAATTATGGCATTATAAAAATATCACCTGAAACTGAAAATATGTAGTATCCACATGTTTCATATGTATATATGTGTTATAAATAGATAGATAGATAGATGATAGATAGGTAGATGGATAGATAGATAGACATAGATAGATAGATATAGAGATAGAGATATATAGATATA
>NW_006399847.1:10660649-10662422 GCF_000299155.1 Elephantulus edwardii
ACAGGTTTATCCTCTAGAGGGTGAAGCTGTAGTGCTCTATGGAATCAAGGATTCCGAAGCTTCGTCTGACCTACTTTGGGCATGTTGCAAGGAGGAACTGGTCCTTGGAGAGGGTCATCATGTTTGTGAAAGTAGAGGGACTGCTCAGGAGAGGAAGACCCTCGATGAGATGGATCGATTCTGTGAGTGGAGTGATGGGAATGAGTGTGTTTGAGATGGCGATGTTGACACAGGATAGAATGGGGTTTAGGGCTCTTGTACATAGAATCAAAAGCAACTCAATAGCACATAACAACAAGAACAATCTGTATAATCTTATATATAAATTATACACACATATCATCTATCTATCTATCTATCATCTATCTATCTAGATCTATCTATCTACCCTCTATCTGTCTCGATATCTATCTATCTATCTATCTATCTATCTATCTATCATCTATCTATCTATCTATCTATCTATCTATCTATCTATCTATCTGTCTATCTATCTAATCTATCATCTATCTATCACTGCTATGAGATGTCTTTAAAAGTAACCCCTGAATCTGTACCTGTAACACACTTCTCTGGTTCTCCTAGTATCCAGAGCCTCAGAATTTGCAAATGGACATCTGCATGTGGCTGCCTCTGGTTTTATTGCCTTCTTTTAGCCCCTAACAGCCTGATTGGAATCAGAAACCCTGAAGGACAAAGCAGGAAGCCATAGCCCAGGTTGTAGGCCCCTACTAGAAGTACTGGTGATGTGGACAAGTCATGCTTCACCATTGTCACCGGTTCCAGCAGGAACAGTAAGATCTTTGACAGCCATGGCTGAGGCTCTGCAGCAGAGCCAGGTTCACTTGTTGCTGCCACGTGGTAAAGGAAACACATCCCTGCCTCATGGTGTCCTTTCTAGCAAGTTCTTCTTCCCCGTCCTACAGATGTCTGGGTGATTGAATGTTTCCCATATGGACATTACACAGTGCACACCTCTGTATATACACCTGCAGAAATTGCACAGGGAACCTTTGACTTCAGACTCAGTTCTTTTCTTCTTACTCCAGCTTAAGTCAGTTCTGATTTAAGTTGAATGCTTTTTCTATTTTCTCATTAGGTTTTATAGTCTGCTATATGGCAGAATTTTTAACAGGAAAGAATAAATTTGAATATTAGAGAATGATGAAATCAGCAAATGACACACCATAGTATGATATATGTTATGTGTTAAGTTTTACTTATGATGAGATGGTAAAAAAGTTTTAAGTGCAATTCATTATAACTTGAATATGTTTTAAGTGAGCAATTGCCTATAGATATATAGGTTGATTGTTGTTGTTATGTGCCATCTAGTATGTGCCTATTAATGAACTCTATCCTATCCTTTACCATCCTTATCATCCTTGACACACTTGAGCTCGTTGCCACACACACTGTATTCATCTATCTCTTTGAGATTCCTCTTTTCTTTTGCTTACCATTCACCTTTCCAAGTATGCTGTCCCTCTGCAAGGAATAGCCTCTCTGAACAACATGCCCAAAATGTGTGAGACGAAGCTTCATCATCCATGCCTCTAAGGAGTACTCTGGTTGTACTTTCTGTAAAATGTATCAGTTTGTTCTTGGTCCATTGGCAGACCATTTAGGTAGATAGAAACATATGCATGCCCGTGTGTGTGTATGTGTGTGTATACATACACACTTATTTATGTATATTATACTGTACATAGAATCCTAGAACTGTTCTAAACACATGAACATTTATAAATGATAGAAAGAAGTATAATTCTA
>NW_006399847.1:10663701-10681299 GCF_000299155.1 Elephantulus edwardii
ATTCTGGGGCTTCGTCTGACATACTTTGGACATGTTGCCAGGAGGGACGGGTCCTTGGAGAGGGACATCATGCTTGGGAGGGTAGAGGGACAGTGCAGGAGGGGAAGACCCTCTATGAGATTGATTGATTCGGTGACTGGGGTAATCAGGATGGGTGTGTCAGAGGCAGTAAGGTTGGCGCAGGATAGAGCAGGGTTTAGGGCTGTTGTGCATAAGGTCGCTATGAGTCGCAAACGACTTGATGGCACATAGCAACAACAACAACATGATAATTATAAAATATATTTTCATATATATGCTATATACATGTAATGTTTCCAGCTATACATATAGAGAGAGAGCAAGAGAGCGAGCACAAGTGAGAGAGCAAGTGTTTGATTTGATAGCCTAGTGGCAAGGAGTTGTTCTACCAACCGAAAGGAACACAGTTCAAATCTAGCAGTATACCACAGAAAAAAGATGGGCAGCACAACTAACTGCCTCCAAAAATCTGCTGGAAAGTCAGCTATGGGTTGGTTCTGACTCAAAAGTAAGTAACATTATATATATAATTTCTGTGTGTGTGTGTATGTATGTGTGTGTATATATTTCTCTGTGTGTGTGTTTGTATGTGTGTATATTGGAAGCAGGAATGACATCCACCTGCTAAATGGCTTGCCTCCTAAAACTGTATGAACTTTGATAAATGCTGATAGTTGTAGAGGGACTTCCAGCCTTTTGTTCATAGGGTCGCTATAAGTCCTGCTCAACTTGAAGGCAATCAACAACAATACGTTGTTGTTGTTGTTGTTGTTATGTGCTTTCAGGTCACCTGCGACTCATTGAAACACTGTGTACAACAGTCCTGAACCCTGCTCTGTCCTGTGCCAGTCTCACTGTCTCCGACACACCTACTGCCATTATTCCAGTCACTGAATCAATCCACCTCATAGAGGGTCTTCATCTCCTGCACTGTCCTTCCACCCACTCAAGCATGATGTTCTTCTGCAAGGACTGGTCCTTCATTGCAGCATGTCCAAAGTATGTCAGGTGAAGCTTTAGAATCCTTGCCTCCAAGAAGCAGCCTAGTTTAACCCTCTCCAGGATAAACCTGTTCATTTTCTTAGTAGTCCATGGTATGTATATTCAATACTCTTCTCTAGCACCACAACTCAGAGGCATCAATTCTCCTTCTGTCCTCCCTAGTCATTTTTCAGCTCTCTGATGCAAGTGATTACAAAGCCCATGACCTGTATCAGGCACAGTTTACTCTTCAGAGTGACACCATTGCGCTTCAGTATTTTGCAGAGTTCCCTAACATCAAACTTTCCCATCGCAATATGTTTTTTAATTTCCTGGCTGCTGGTGCCAAGAGTGTTGAGTATGGAGCCAAGCAAACTAAACTATTAACAATCTCAATCTCTTCACCATCCATAATGATGCTGCCATTCGACCCAGTGGTGAGATTCTTTGTTTTCTTGATATTTAGCTTCAATCCATATTGAAGGCTGTAGTCCTTGACCTTATGCAGCAAGTGATTCAGGTCCTCCTCAGCTTCAGCAAATAGAGTTTTGTCATCTGCATAACACACATTGTTGATGAATCTTCCACCAATCCTGATGCCACACTTCTCATAGAGGCCAGCCTTCCAGATAATCTGTTCTGCATATAAATTGAAAAGGTATGGAGATATGACACATCCATAGCTTATACCCTTCCCAGTTTTGAACCAAACTGTTTCCTTGCTCTGTTCTGATGACTTCCTCCTGGTCCAATTATAGGTTTCACATTAGCATGAACAAGCATTATGGGATTCCCATTCTTCCCAGAGTCAGCCATAGTTTGTTGTGATCCACACAGTCAAGCATCTTTTGCATAGTTAATGAAGCACATGTAGACATTCCTCTGGTACTCTTGCTTTCAGCCAAGATCCAACTAACATTACCTACAATATCCCTAGTACCATCACCCCTTTTCAACCCATCCTGCAGTTCTGGCAGTTGATGTGCTATTCCATCTTTTTTGGATGATCTTCAGCAGACTAAGTAAATAAATATATGTGTGTATTTTCCTGATATTTGGTTTCTTGATAAGTAACTTCGGCATTACATATTTTCATGCCATCATTTACCCTTAAGCCATGAATGGTGATGATATTCTTGTTCTTCAGTATTACAAATTTAACTTCTTTATATTTCTTGCTTCTCTTAGTAGCTCATATTTTAAAAAATTATATTGGTTTTTCTGTAAAGACACTTGTCAGTGGACACTAGTGCTGATGTTCTAGTGAATCTGGAGCTCAGCTGTGCATATGCTTCTCCAGGTTACCTGCATCTGCTTTATTTTGGCCTTTTTTGTAGTTCTGGTTTTTTCCTCTTATTTTAAAGCATTGTTGAGATGCCTTTAATGGTAATTATACATCATTTCAGACAACAAAATTACAAGATTGGTCCCTGCTTCTCACCTTTCCACTTCTCCACCATTGCTACCAGCACTCCCCTGCCACTTTTTCTTTGTCTCTTTATCTCAGCTACCTTAAGATAGGTTAAATCTCAATGTAAGAAGGACATCATACTTAAGATAGCCATGTAGGCAGGTATCACCCATATGCCTGGAGAGTACACATGATGCATTGGCCCTTTGACTTGCTGACTATAAATGTAGGGCTGGCTTCCCATTGCTACTCTAGGATGCTAACTGCAAGCTCAGAGTTCCACAGCACACCCTGCTTTTAGAGCTTTTGTCTCCCTTGACCTCTTTGCATTTAGGAATCACTTGGGTGACTCACAGACTTCTAGAGTATGCCAGGATGGGCGGAGACGAGGGGTAGTGGAGTGGGAGTGGTGTCCCTGGTAGTGCAGTGGTTAGATATTTGTTTATTAGCCTACATGCTGGTGCAGTCTTGATTTACAGAAGAAAAATGTGACAATCTTATTTGATAAAGATTACCTTAGATACCGTTTGGTGAATTCTGCTCTGTTTACTAAGGTTCCTGTGAGTTGCAGTCAGCTTAATAGGCATGGATTTGGTTTGGGGTTCTATATCATATTTAAAAGTAAAGTATTATTATTATTATAGACAAAAGTATGTAGAAATGCACGGGGTGAGGTGTGGGAGGGTAGTTTTATACCAAAAATAATCTGTTACTTGTAACATAATAAAATAGCTCTATCGATCTACTGATTTGGAGCTGTGCTGAAATACCAAAGACACACAGTAAAAATCCACCAATGCCATGAAACTGCTCTTGAAAACCTGCTGGAGGATCAGCTTTGGGTAGCTTCTGATTTGACTGAAACATAACAAGAAAACAATATAATAACCAGAGGATACACCACCCTTCCAGGAGCAGATGTTCTTACCAATGAGAACACTGTGGTTGCTGCTTGGGAGTGCAACCAGAAAGCTCGGTATTCTGGTTTTATCAGCCATTTAGGATGAAACGTAAAACATGCAACCTAAGGCTAGTTGACACCAGCATCCCAATTGAGCCTTTTATAGTCTGGCCAACCCTACTTACTTACGATACTGATTCTCAAGTATGACTTGGAACCCCAAGATCAGTGCTTCACAAGTGTTTCAAGAGTACTCTCTCTGGAGTCATGGATAAGGATGACTGTACTGTAGGATAATGCTAGACCCTTTTATGCACACCTGTCCATTAATTTCTCTTTATCTCTTATCTGTCATTGCTGTAGAGTTAGAACCAAATCATTAGGAGGGTTTCTGTAGTTGAAAATTGAATGGGAGGAGATTGTCTAACTTTGTTCTATGGTGCTGCTGATGAATTTGAGGTACCAGGGAAACCCCACCTTTGACAACTCCCTGCAGATTGTTCCACCAGAGCTCCTATTTTCTTACTTAGCTATATAACAAGTCAAACGTTGGTGGGGAGTACAAAGGTTCCAGCTTCTGTTGTTGTTGTGTACCATCGAGTCAGAACCAACTTCTACATGACCCTCTAGCAGGTTTTCAGAGGCACTGAATCATACAGGAGGAGAGTACCCATCCTTCTCCCTTGGAGCAGCTAATGGATTTGAACCACATGCCTTTGGGATTGCACTGCAGCAGAAAACAAAGAGGCAATAGAGAGAGGCCTTAATAACTTATCATTAGTGCCTCCCATGTCTCCTCTGGTTCATGTGTTACCTTTGTGCTCCTAAGAGAAAAATACCACTGTGACAAATTATTCCTCCAAGTTCATGAGGGTAGGAGTTTGCAGTCACTGGCACTAGGGGGAACCTGGGTCTAAATGACACCACACTCCACTACCAGCTCTATTTTCTTAGTAATACTGAAGTACATCCTTTAATGTTTGAGTCCCTTTCCCTTTAGCTCATAAAATAAAAGAGGATGCTAGCAACAGCCTGGGAAAACTCTTATATCTTAGATGGAACCAAGGCTCTGACCTAAGTAAAAGTGTTACATTCTACCCTAATTCTGCCTAATTAGCATAACAAACATAACCAAAGGCAGAGATAAAAATTTATAATGCATTTGACAATTATACTAGAAAATGGAATGTAAGACAGTCACATCAAACTGGAAATTAAGCCTAGGCAAATTGACAGATGTATTGGGTGTACGAATTTTAAGGGAAATAAGTTGTCTTTAGGGATCTTTAAGGTCGTTGTCATTTTTAAAGGACTTGGTTTTCAGAATCACAAAATTACATAACTGCTAGACTTGGAAAACTCTCAATTTAGGATTCTACTTTCAAAAGTGAGGAAACAGAACCCTAGATAATTTAGGAAACTTAAACATATACATTTATTAAACCTGAGAGATCTGGAGACTTTGTGGTAAGAAGCTGCACTGTAATCCTAAAAAGCACATAGTTTGAATCCACCAGGTGTTCCATGGGAGAAAGATAGGCAGTCTCCTCCATTGCACTGCCTCTGAAAACTCACCAGAGGATCATCTGTGGGTCAGTTCTGACTTAAAAGTCACAACAAGAACAACCACCACCACAACCTTGTGTTATCAAAGTCATTTTAAAGTGGAAATATTTCTGTTGTTGATATATTCTTGAATTTTATAATGGCAAATTCATTGAAAAAATTACAAATCTCAACACATATTTGTACAGTTCAGTAATGTGAATAGTAACTGTGTGCTACAACCTATTTCGAAAATTTCCCACCACCTTAACAGAAACTGTATCTCCTCTCCCAAACCAGGGAACTTTGTCAGTTGGATATTTATCTTCACAAAGATAATCAGTGTATTGCATTTCAAATATTGTTACTATTAAGTATTTTCAGATTATTGTAAAGATGTTTGATTACTTATAGCTCATCTTAGTACAATGTGATTGATTTATTAGAAATCAAAGAAAAGATGAGAGTTTGGTGTAACCAGTAGTACCCCTTACAGAGGTCGATTCACAAAGTACCTGGGCTAGTCCCCGCCCCCCCTTACAGATGGTAACTGAGCACCTGCTAAAGTGTTCAGTTTATTGCTGTCTGGACACACTTTTCCATTTGCCTAGGCAGACCTCTGAGGTTCATATTGTTCAGAAAAACAGATAGAAATCTGTTTCTGTCTTTATAGGCTGTTTGCTTTGGGTCCAAAGTTTATCTTTAAGAGGATGGGCTTTGATAAAAAGAAGGTGTATATGCAATCTGGTGATGTTCCCTCCAGTTTCAGAATATTCAAGGAGTGTCAAGCAGAGTTGCAAAATTGAATGAAGAAAAACAGAGGTGAAATAATTTTACATTAGAAACAAATTGACCTATGTACCATCTTACTTAGGCCTTTGTTTCTTCTGCAGTTTCCTTGGGTTTTTCCTTCTGTACTATAAAAGATTTTTTCTAATTGTTAAAAATTTTTGAAACATTTCTCAATGTGACACTTCAGTTCACTTAAAGGTAATGTAAATACACTTCTAAAAAGATAATCCATATTGAGTTCTCACATGGAAACAGTTGTGTGTGTCTTAGTGATAGAAGAAATCCAGCCAGTGGCTATAATTCACTATAATAGAGTGGAATTTAAAAAAGTATTCACTTGGAGTTAAAAATTATTTAAGTAGTCTTGTGGAGATACTTATTTTTTTTTCCCTTTGGTAAGTTTGATATATATTCCATTTAAGTAGGTATGAGCTGCTCAAGTGTGAAAAAATACTTTATACCAGTTAATATATTTCTCACTTATTTTCTGAGCTCAGATTAGTCCATTTTTTTGGCAAGAAAAGAAAACCATAAGAATTTCTATATATTAAATTATCCTAATGAAAATAGCTTTTTAAAGAAATATAAAAACCATCAGGCTTACTATAAAATTTGACAAATGAATAAATTAGAAATTGTAGTAACAGTATTTATAATGCTGACCTAAACAGGTCAAGTTCTAAATAAACAGCAGTTAAACAGTGTCTACTGGGAGCCTGTCCTAAGTCGGACTGGACTTGAAGGTGAGGGTGGATGGGATACATTGTGGATACTCTTCTACTTATATCCAGAGATTTCCCTCCTGATCCTATGAGAATGCTGGAACATAGATGAGGAAGCTCTTTATACAATATAGGCAGGTACATATATGAGCAACCTTAGCCTCAGGAATTTTAAGTCATTTTCCCAGTGGTATGTTTCTTATAATAACTATATTTTCCCCCATTCTATGAAATTTACATCTTTAGCCATTATGTCATAATACCTATCACATAGTACTATGGAGCAGCTGGTGGATTTACACTCCAGTTGCAGCACAGCTTCTTACTACTAGGCTGCCAGAACTCTTAGTTCAAAGAAAGACATGACATATCTTCATGAAGGTAATTCAAAGGATGGCTTTTGAAAATTAAAGTTACATTCTTGTGGGTGTAATGTTGGTTTGGCTTTTGTGCTAAGGAGTGTATATGTGCGGTCCACCTTACTTGATAATTTTTAGTGTCATTTATAGATTATGAAGAAAAGAACAACTTTGTATCAGAACAATTTTTCCATTACGTATAAGTTCCAAAAAGCTATTTGAAAACAAAAATAAAATTAGGATTTCCATGCTGGTTTAACTTGGCTGTTTTATACCATATGTATTAAAACATAAATCAATTCCTGTCTTAGAAAATACAAGGAAAGCGTGGAAGCTGTAGGAACCATTTGCTTTTTAAAATAGTGAGTGGTTAAAATCACGTTCATAATGGTTTTAGTCAGTTAAATAGCCATGTTGTTGCTGTTGTGTACCATCAAGAGATTCAACCCATAGCTGACTGTCAACAGGTTTTAAGAGGCAGTTAATCACACAGGAGGAGATTGCCTGTCCTTTTCCCACAGAGCAGCTGGTGGATTCAAACTTTGTGTCTTTGGGATTGCAGCGCAGCTTCTTGTCTATAGGCCATAAGAGCACCCTATATAGCCATGATGTTATAATCCTAAATATTCACATTTAAACCACTGAAAGCATGTTGTTGTTGTTGTTGTTATGTCCCATTGAATCTCCTATGACTCATAGCGACCGTAACCCTATGTAAAACAGCTCTGAACCCTGCTTTATTCTAAACCAACCGTATTGTCTCTGACATATCTACCCCCATTACCATAGTCATGAGTCAATCCATCTCATTGAGGGTCTTTCCCTCATACTCTGTCCATCATTCTCCTAAGCATAATTCTTTCCTCCAAGGAGCAACCTGGTTTCACCTTTTTGAGGTTTGCTCTCCTCGCAGTCCATGGTATATTCAGTACTCTTCAGCACTGCAGCTCAAAGGCATCAAATCTCTTTCTGTCATTTCTAGTCATTGTCCAGCTTTCTGGTGCATAGCATATAATTGCAAAGACCATGGCCTGTATCAGGTGCATCTTAGTCTCCAGACAGACATAGTTGCCTCTCAGTACTCTGGAGATGTCCCTGAGAGCAGACTTTCCAAATGCAATTCATCTTTTGATATCCTGGCTCCAAGAGTGTTGATTGTGGAACCAAGCAAACTACAGCTGTTAACATTCTCAATCTCTTCACTGTCTATCACAATGTTGCCAATCAGCCCACTGGTGAGAATTTCTGTTTCCTTTATGTTGAGCTTCAATCCTTATTGAAGGCTGCAGTCCTTGACCTTCTGCAGCAGTGCTTCAGGTTCTCCTCATTTTTGGCAAGCAAGGTTGTGTCATCTGCATAATGCAGGTTGTTGATAAGTCTTCCTCAAATCTGGATGCCACGTTCCTCCTCACAGAGCCCAGGCTCCCTGATGGTTTGCTTCGCATATGGATTGAAAAGTTATGGTGATAGGACTCATCCTTGGTGTACACCCTACCCAATTTTAAACCATGCAGTGTTTCCTTGCTCTATTCTGATAACTGGCTCCTGGTCCAAGTATAAGTTTCATAATCATAAGCATAATCAAGTGTTCTGTAATTCCCATTCTTCTCAGAATTAGCCACAGTTCGTTGGATCCACACAGTCAAATGCCTTTGTATAGTCAATGAAACATATATATTCCTCTGGTGCTCTCTGCTTTCAGCCAAGATCTCGCTAACATTAGCAGTAATATCCCTGATACCACGACCTCTTCTAAACATACACTGTACATCTAGCAGTTCTCTGTTGATGTACTGTTCCAGTCATTTCTAGATAATTTTCAGCAGAATCTTGCCTGCATGTGATATTAATGATACTGTTTGATAATTTCCATACTCTCTTGGATCACCTTTCTTTGGAATGGGGACAGTCAGTTGGCCAGGGGGTTGTCCTCCAGATTTCTTGGCACAACTTGGTGAGTGCATCCATAGCAGTGTCTGTTTGTTGAAGTATGTCAGTTGGTATGCTGTTAAACATCATGTTGTTTAATATCAATTGGAATTACCTTAAGTTAGGACAGAAGTTATTTAGATGTTGGTGGAGATTCTGAGAGGAGTTACTTTATTAGCTGATGTTACAAGTGCTTATATTATTATGTGACTCAGTCTGCCCAGTGAGAGGAGCTGGTAACCATCCAAGAAGGAGACACTTGGGCAGCAGTGAGGAGCTTTCCTCAAGTTCTCATCAATTATATGCTTATTCACTTGGAATTTGGGATTGGGTTTTGAAAAACGAAAAAAAAAGTCAACATGGTTCACTCAGAGGGGCAAAAGAGAAAGCCATCAGCTTCGGACTCAAGAGCCATAATACCATGAAGATACTTGACCTCCTCTCTGTTCATCCAGAGGTGTCTTTGTGCCTCTGCTTCATGCCCAAGAAGGTTGTACTGGAATCGCTCCAGTTGAGGGCTGAGAAGATGGTGGCCTGGGAATCTGGACACTATTCTTTCTGTCTCTTCTTCTGAGTAGGCTGGGACAGTGGAGAATGGAAAAGATCTTAGCTAGTACACTGTGTGTCTGTATTAGATGGCCCTAGAAATCCTGGAAATGTTTCAGTATGGTCATTTGGAATGATATATGCACCAGAAAAGAGAGTTTCCAAGACATAATAGAAGGCGACTAGCTGTCTTTCTTCCTATAAACAGCTGATGGAGTCTTAACTTGCCACCCTTTGGTTAACAGCAAAAGCTTCACACCATGCAGTGCCCCACCAGGGCAACTGATGTTCGTAGTTTAATGATGATATCATTTAAAAAGGCTGACTCTAGTATTCCAAATTTAGAAATGTTCATCCCAGAGGCACACGGTTTGAACCCACCGGATACTCTTCCAGGGAAGGAGGGACAGTCTCCTCCTGTACCAGTCAGATCTGATTTGACAGTACATGCACACAAAAAATAATAAAAAAATTAAAAAAAAGAAATGTTCAAATTAGTTTTGGTTATGATCTGGAAATGTAAGTCAGTTCTATCTTAATTTTTATTCAAAATTATAATATATACCCTACAAAATAGTTATTTTGAGACATTATTCTGGAAAATTTTATCTTAAGAATCAGTAAGTGCTCAGATATGTCATGCACAGCCTTTCAAAAGTAAGGACTCTCGGTAGCCAGGCCAGGTAAGCAAGACAAGGCACATGTGTAGAACCTCAGGATGTTCCCTTAGCATCAGCGCATCAGAAGTAATGAATGCAATGTTAGTTTAAATGTTAGCATCCAGCTCTTCAGGCTTCAGGATTTTACCTTCAATGAGTGGGCTTCATAGAGTAGTCCCCATAATTAGGGTCTGTGGTTGATTATAATGAGCCATGTGAGCACATTTCACAGGAAACATGACCTCGGCTTTGTTTTTCTGCTTTGTTTTATCTTGGTGAGGATGGATTTCCATGCCCGTGTATATTCTCAGGCTCTACTGTAGTCAGTCAGTAGCTTTTACCACAAGTTAAAGAATTGTATGACATATTTATGCTTTGCTAATTTATATTATGTTTTAATGTTAATTGAGAAATACTGTGGTGTGTTTATATTCTTGCTTGTTACATGTTTCAAAGCCAAATGAACTAATTAAAAGAGGTGAGAAGTGCTTTACTGACATATTTATGTTTTGTTAATTTAAGCAGATTTGATAGATGTTACATTCCATTATTATTGAGTACAAGTATACAGCCAAATTTACTGAAGTAATTTTCAGCTTCATGTTGGGCAGCAAATGGAAAGGTCAGTGGTTTGAATCCACCAGGTGCTCTGAAGGAGGGCACTGAGACAGTGTTCTTCCACACAGGTTTCCCATCTTGGAGACCTTAGGGTATGTTAGGATTTAGAACAGACTGGACCACAGTGGTTTTGTTTTCATATATACTTCATTTACCATATTTTCATTGTTAGAATAGCTTTCTGATAAGCTGTAGTTAATGATTAAAGAGCATAGAAATAGAAATTTTCAAAGTTCAACACTTCTCTATTTAGAACATCACATGATTCATATATTTGAAATGAATGTAAAAACAATCTTAACTCTCACAAAAGCAGTATAGAGAAATATACAATCATGACTTAGTATATATATTTTCAAAAGAACATTACAGAATCAGATGTGAATCAGAGTATTTAGGAAACAAATGGCAGATGTTCACTTATAATTGGGAGCATGATATTTTGAAGATGACTACATTGATGTTATCAGCGATAAGAATTTAAATTTTTATCTTACAAATGGGCGTATTTGAAAAGGGAATAAAATGGCGTGTGTCCCTTACTGAATAAATGGAATTGCAGGGTATTTTCCTCCCCTGCGCTGATCACTGAGGAGGGTGGCTGGGCCAGCTTCTATGAGCCTGCATGCTCAGAGCAACTCTAAAGTGCCTGAGTCTGATTAATTTACTCCAAGTGCTGCTATCTTCTCAAACCTCAATTTCTTTCAATCATTGCTCTGATTATTGTGAAACTATCTCTGAAAGTCTTAATATGTATCTTTTTGCTGGTAAATTACTGCTCATTTAGAAGTCCTAGAGTAAGTCCATTGCATAAAGAAAGTTGTAAGTCTAATTTAAATAACCATCAGTACTTCTTTTTTCCCTGCTTGCTTAAATTGAAATATGTGCACATTTGAAGATCCTGTTGCTTTAATAAAGAGCTGTATTTAACCCACTCAGATCACTTCATCTTGGGTGTCCTCATTATAGTTGTTTCATTAAGTTAACAAAAGATGGGTCAGCAATTTTCTTAACGACCTTGGACATTCTTTAGTTACCCTGCTTTGCATCAAGTATAGGCCTTACTGTTCTTCACAATTGTGTGCTAGGCTCTTTCTTATAAAAAAACTTTACAATGAACTCTCTCATTTTAAAGAAGACTCACAATATGCATCCCTGGTAATTTCTAACTTAGCTTCTATAATGCTAGAAAGCTGGTAGAACTCAAGTCCTTGGAAGCACCACACTTGTAACTTTGAAAATTGAAAAAAAACAATACCACAAGCCTACAACTGGCTGGCATATTTATATTTTCACAGTGTTCTTTTTCATCATTTTTCTTCTGCTACAGTAACAATAACAGGAAGCTCTAGTGACCTAGTGGCAAGAAGCTATGCTGCAGTCCTCAAGGCATGATGTTCGAGGCCACTAGCTTTTCTGCAGGAAGAAGAATGAGCAATCGACTCCTGTGCAATTTACAGCCTCTGAAAACCCACTGGAGAGTCAGCCCTGGGTCAGTTCCGACTCTATCATACACACACGATAACAATAACAGTAACAGAAAAAGAGCCCTGGTGACCCAATGACCAAGGACTCAACTTATAACTTAACAGTGAGTTTAAGGGTGAAGAACTGGCAGTCTACTTGAGTGAAGAACACAGCCTGGGAAACCCAATGTCCTGTAGGGATACTATAAACTGGAACTCATTGGCAATATGCCAAGGTAATGAGACAATAATGAAAAGGCTCCTCATTGACACCTTAAAGCTCTGGAGTATTGTGCAGATGCTGGGCACATGACCATCACTGGCTCTCATTATCATGTAGGGAAGTATAGATGAGCTGGAAAGCACTTCCTCTCTGCTTGTCCTGCATCAGAGACAGCAACACCGGCCATTACTGATTCCTTGAATTTCCTGATTTAATTCTTAATTGTGACCAAGGAACAGAATCTAAGGGGCAAATGAAAGAAGAACTTGTTTAGTAGCTTAATCAGTACATATATATTTTTCCTGTGCTTCCACCTAGCCTCTCAAGCATGGTTTCTGTGTTTGGTTCAAGTAGAAGTCACAGATCTTGCCTTTGTAGACTTGGTATTGGTTGGAGAAGATAGATGATGAGCATAGTAAGTCAATGATAGGATGTGTTAAAAGATGATCAGTGTTGCTCCCAAAAGGGAGCACCAGGAAAGTAGAGGAATGAACACTGAATGAACATATGTGCTGTTAACTAGAGGCCTGCCATGCCTGTAGAGAACATAGGTGTGCAGGCCCCAGAGTGGGGAGGATATTAGCTTTGCGTGGCTGGTGGGAATTGGGTCACCCCAGGAAGAGGACCACAGAGGCACCGTAAATTATGGATATGCCCAGATTGTAGAGGGGGAAATTAGCAAGCACAATGTAAGCATGCCTCCTCTCTTCTCCCCTTTCACATATGCTCATCACAGCTATTTTGAGGACATGGCATTGTTTCTCCTTCATTAACCCAGAAATGGATTGCTCCTTTATGCATGTTATTTGATAATAGCGTTAATATGGAACCTAAAGTTACCATCTGACCTGAAACGTTTTTAGCATCAAGCAACAAGAATGTCATTATAGATGTCAGGATTTCACAGAGGAAACAGTGTTGTCTCTTCACTATTTTCATTCTTTCTCCCTGTTTTTAAGCATTTATTTGGTCCATGCAGGTTTCTGTGCAGAAAGTGAGAGAATGGTGCAGGATCAGGCCTGGTGTTGGTCTGTTTGAAATAAAGTCTCTGTGAATCAGAATCATCTCCACTGCTGTTGACAGCATCAGCAAACAATTTTCCTCTCCCTGACCTGGCCAGGCCTGGGTCACATCCTTCTCTCTCTTTTGTTCTTCTCTCAGCCTTTCTCTTTTTCCTTTTTTTTTTCTTTCTGTCTTTCCTTGCCCCCTTTCCTCCTTTTACTCTCTAGCCTTCCCATCTTTTTCTCTTTGACGTCCTACACCTTTTATCTTTCCTCCCAGCTTGATATTCTGTCCTCTGTCATAATATATGAGTCCACAAGGCTTTCTAGGGAGCTCTGGAGGCTAAGTGATAAGGAGTTGTGCTGATACCCAGAGGTGGTGGTGGTTGTCTGTCGGGTCTACTATAACTCATAGCACCCCTAATAACAAAGGACCTGAAGCCTTTCTATAACTATCGTCGATTCTCAAAGTTCATAGTTTCCAGAAGCATGTTTTTTAGGAACACTCCTGCTTTCAAACTTGTCTTAAACATGGAGCTCTACCATACACTGCCCACCAAAGTTAAACAGTGTGGCATTTAACACCCCAGTGGCACAAGGTTCAGCATCCCAGCAACCCCAGGTTATCTCAGTACAGCAGATTGACAGAAGAGTACTGCACGACTTAAAAGACTGTTCCTCCAAAATATAATACCAACTTTTAGATACAAGAGACCTCCTACAGATCTTGCTATCTTGCTGACTCTAAATAAGAGGCTTAAATTAAAAAAACAAACTAACAGAAAACCCCAAACATTCCACAGCAACCCTCAACTAAAATGAGAGCCCATCTTAAAGGGTCCAGCCACTTCACACAGTCTCCAAACTGGAGTAAAGGACCTGACCTTAAATACAAGAGTGCTCCACATGATTTAAATGCACCAGCTGCTCTGTGAGACAAAGCTGAGCAGTCTCCTCCTGTGCAATTAACTGACTCTGAAAACCCACTGGAGGGTCAGCTATGTTCTTTTTTGTTTTTTGGTTTTGTTTTTTTTTTTAACTTGGCAGAACACAATGACAACAAAAAGTGATTTCTAGTCTTTAGATCACTCGTGAATAAGAAATGTTCAAGGTAGGTTTCTTAAATCTATGAGATTACTGAAAATGAAGAAATTTTAGGCATTAATCTGTAGCAATAATCTTACAGATACTTGAAAATTGCCTTCACTTCCTAATGCTAAGTATATGTTCAGAAGTACAACATGCTCTTGAATCAGATCATTGTACACACTTGATATAACTGATTCAGTTTGTATCTTTCATTTTGCGAAATAACCCACTTACAGATATTGAAGATGTACATTGAACAATGTATCCTAATTCTGTATAAGGAGATCAGTGTAGATAACATCACAATAAGTGATAAGGTAGTTATTCTTCTTGAAATATAAAAAAATAGTTTGATTTGAAAATATCTAATGAGAAATTACTTAAATTTTTTCCATTGAAGAAGTTATGTTGTTATATACTGTGTAGATGACTACCACACATAGGAACCATAAGAATAATAGATCTGAACCTTGCACTTTCCTGCACCATCATCACAACCTCTGATATGCTCAAGCCCATTTTTAGAGGCACAGTGTGAATATGTCTTGTTGAGGGTGTCCAGCTCTTATCCTCCACCTTTCCTAGCATGATGTCCTTTGCAAGGACTGGCCCTCCTAACAACATGTCTAAAGTATATGAGAAGAAGTTTAAAAATCCTTGCCTCTAAGAAGTACCCTTGTTGTACTTCGTCTAAGACACACTTGTTTGCTCTTTTGGTGGTCCATGAGATACTCTGTACTCTTTGCAAAAACCACCATTCAAAGACATTGATTCTTCTTCATTCATCCTTATTAATTATCCATCTTTCAGATGCATACAAAGAAATTGAAAAATACTATAGCCTAGATTGTTGTTAGGTGCCATCAAGTCAAGTATGACTCATAGTGACCCTGTGAACAAAAGATCTGAATCCTGTTCTATCCGGCATGATCCTCACACTTCCAGACACAAGAGCCCTCACAGCAGTCACCATATCAATCCACCTGGTTAAGGGTCTTCCTCTCCTTCACCGACCTTCCTTCTTTCCCATCATCATGTCCTTCTCTAAGGAATAGCCCCTCCTAGTAACACGCCCAAAATATATGAGCTCCAAAGAACAGTCTGGCTGTACCCTCTACAAGACATATCTGTTGTTCTCTTGGCTGTCTGTGGGATGTTCAGTGCCCTTCTCCATGACCACAGCTCAAAGGCATCAGTTCTCTTACTGTCCAGATATATACCAAGTTATCAGAAAGACTATGTCCTGAATCAGACACACCTTAGTCCTCAAACTGACATCATTATTCTTCAATAATTTGGAGAAGTCTCTAACTGCAAAACTCATATGCAAGCTCAAATCAAGGCTGAAGAATATTAAATAAGTCCACAGGAACCAAGATATGATCTTGAATCAATTTAATCTGAATTTCAAGATTTTTTTTAGTTTATTTGAATTCTTTGTTTTCTATTGTGATTTTTAACAAAAGTTTAAGAAATAGATTTTCATTCTTCATTGTTGTACATTTTCCTCCATCCCCTTACTCCCAGTCCATTTTGCTGTATGCATCTCCTATTCTGGACTGTTAACATACAAATAATGCTTAATCATATATTCCTTTTAAACAGTTCTTTTCCTCATCTGTTCCAGTACAGTGCTCATTATTTATCTCCTCTTTTCTTAGTTTCCTCCCAATCCCCCTGTCAGGCTTGTTTTATAGCAGTGGTATTATATAGTATTTGTCCTGAGATATTTCACTCAGCATAATCTCCTTTAGGGTCACCTATGTTGTGTAATATCTTATGAATTCCTTGTTTTTAACACATTGCCGCAAATGATGGTAATACATTGGAGGGAAAAAAAGTGTTTCTAAGCACAGTCATCAATTTAAGGTATGCAGCAACATGTTAATAAATGCTGCATAGTATTCCATTGTGTGAATATAACATTGTTTTTCTGTCCAGTCATATGTTGATAGGCACTTGAGTTGCTTCTATCTCTTTGCTATTATAAATAACACAGCAATAAACGTGGGTGTGCATATATCTGTTTGGGTGGCAGCTCTGGTTTCTTTAGGGTATATTTCTAGTAGTGGAATTACTGAGCCAAATGGAATTTTTATTTCCAACTTTTGAATTTCAAGATTACTTTAATAATAGGTTTGAGCCATTGACCACCTAACGATTGAAGACCAGATGAGTTGTGGGATGATAGCAAGGATATCATCCATGAAGAAAGCAAAAAGTCATTACAAAAACAGAGAAGAAAAAAATAAAAATGGGTATCAGAAAAGACTCTAAAGATTGCACTGAGCATTGAGAATCCAAAACAAAAGGAAAACATGGTGAAGTAAAAGAGCTGAACAGAAGATTTCAAAGGGCAGCTTGGAAGGAAGTATTATAATGGAATGTGCAGAGAGCTGGAATTGGGGGATAAAAGAAGGACTCACTCTGCATTTCTCAAGCTAAGAGAACTGAAAAACAAATTTAAGCCTTGTGTCACAGTATTGAAAGATGCTATGGGCAATGTATTGAATGACCAAGAAAACATCCAAAGAGATGAAAGCATCCAAAGAGATGAGGGAATACACAGAATCACTGTACCAGAAAGAATTAATTGACACCAAAAAATTTCAGGACATACCATATGAACAGGAGCCAGAGGTAATGTAGGTAATGACGGCCTGGATTAGGTGCATCTTAATCTTTAAACTGATATCATTGCCTTTAGTATTTTGAAGACATCATTGACAGCAGATTTTCCCCATGAAGTATATCTTTTGATATCTTGACTTCTGCTACCAAGAGTGTTGATTGTAGATCTAAGTGAAAATTTGTTTGTCTTCTATTATGATGTTGCTTATTAGTTCACTGGTGAATATTATTTTTTTTTTGCTAGATGTTAGAGTGAAACTCTTATTGAACTCTATTCTGTCATCTTCTGCTGAAAGTGCTTCAAGTCTTCTTCACTTTCTGCAAGTGAGGTTATATCTTCTGTAACACAAGCTGTTGATGAGTCTTTCTCCAAACCTCAAGCCACATTCTTCTTCATAAAATCTAGCTTCTCAAGTAATTTATCAGCATACACATTGAACAGGTATGGAGAAAGGATACAACCTTGACTCACAACTTTCCTGATTTTTAACCATGAAGTATTCCCTAGTTCTGTTTGTACAGCTGCTTCTTGGTCTATGTATAGGTTTCACATGAGCACAGTTAAGTGCTTTGGAATTCTCAATCTTTTCAATGTTAGACATAATTTGTTATGATCCATAAATACAGATATCTTTGCATAATCAGTAAAACAAATAAACACCTTTTTGGTATTTTTTGCTTTTGGCCAAGATACATCTGATAGA
>NW_006399847.1:10681399-10681827 GCF_000299155.1 Elephantulus edwardii
ATTTTTTTTATTTATTATTTGCTTCTTGGCTTCTCAGTCCAAATTTACTTTCTGCCAGTTCCCTGCCAATGTGCTGTTCCAACCATTGTGAATAATTTTAAGCAAGTTTTTACCTGCATGTTGTATCAATTACACTGTTATGTCATATTATTGAAATTGTGGAATAATTTCCACACTCTATTGAACCATCATTTTTGGGTAATGGAACCAAGTTTGAATGAATCTCTTCCAGTTTATCAGGAAACTGTCTTTCAGATATCTTGGCATAGACTAGTCGGCATGTCCAGGGCTGCATGTGTTTGGTGAATCACCTCAATTTGTATTCCCTCAACGCTGGGCCTTGTTTTTTTCCAGTACATTCATTGCAGCTTGAACCTCTTCCTTCATTATCATTGGTTCTTTATCATATGCTGCTTCCTGAAATGGTT
>NW_006399847.1:10682131-10684708 GCF_000299155.1 Elephantulus edwardii
TTCAGCTTTATTCCTTTTGTTTTAGACTCTCTCTATTTCCACATGTATATAAGCTTTTTACCTCTTTTATTTTTGGCTTATGCTGCTGACCTAAGTGGCTCTGCACTGTGAGGTGAGACTTTAGGAGAGGATGGGTGATTCAGCTTTCAAACACCAGGGTTAGCTTACACCATACATATTTCAGTGACTCTTCTTATACATCACTTTTAGTCTGTCTGTCTTCCATGTCTTTGTATTTACCTTTTGCTATCTTCCTGGATAATGCCTTTGAATATTGTGCTACAACTTATCTGGCCTTGGTCATAAATGTTCAGTGCATCGTATATATTCTTAAGATAATTTTTAAGTTCAAATGGGATAGATTCATGTAGTTCTACTTCATGTAGTTTTCCTCAACTTTGAATTGAACTTGCATATACATAATTGGTGGTCTGTCCATGGTCAGCCTCTGGCCTTGTTTGCACTGTTGTTATTCAGCTTTTCCTTAGACTTTCCACAGATGTAGTTTGTCTTGTTCTTGTTCCTGTGTAGTGGACTACACAGATGAGGTCCATGTGAATAGTACTTCTTTAACATCTTTACATTTAATATATCATTCATTTATATCTCAAGAGATGTATATATATGTATATGTTATGTGAAAATATATATGTATATATGTATATGTGAATATATATATGTATGTGTGTATATATCTCTATCTATCTATCTATCTATCTATCTGTCTGTCTGTCTGTCTGTCTGTCTGTCTATCTATCTATCTATCTATCTATCTAATATTTGTGCTCTTGCCAAGATTGATTGATTGATTTTCTACTTATTTGTATATTTGTGGAAAAATGAAAGTGATTTGGGATAATCCTCTGTCCTGAGTTTAGGTATCTGTTATAACCTGAAAGAGTTGGAAATTTACTTGTTTAAAGGAACCATTTGAACAAACGTCTTTTGCTAACATAGTCTCTTTGGAGGAATTTTTATGTTATTTGCCAAGAACCATTAAACATTTTCATTTTTTTGACACAATAATTTCAGCTTTTATAACCTATTCCCAGGACAGTTATTATAATATTATTTACAAAAGTGACAAATCACAATAGAAAGATACTTACATGAATCACAGTTATATAGCCATAAAGTAGAAAACATTAAGAAACATGTTCTGCAAAAATAATGATAATACAGAAATTTTGCTATATTAAATGAAGTCTAAATACATGTTTTAGACCACCATTTTAAAATGTGCTAACACTAGAATTATGTATAACAAATAAAATGCATGAAAATAGCAATACCCCTAACAGATGAGAATATATATGGTTTAAAAAAAATTTTTAAATAAACTCTTTTCTATAGAAAGCATGTTCCTTATTTCTTTTTCCTTTTCCTCTTCTTTAGAATGTTATTTGTAGAGGTTACAAGCGCTACCCTCTTATAATTTATTCTTTATCCCTATGTGGTTGAATAGGACCAGTCCTTGGGGAAGGATATCATGTTTGAAAGTCAAGAGGGTCTAATAGAGGAGAGGAAGACCTTTGGTGAGATGAATTGACACAATAACTGTGGCATTGGGGTCAAGTGTGTCAAAGATAGTGAGATTGGCTCAGAAGAGGGCAAGATTCAGAGCCATTGTTTATAGGATCACTATGAGTTGTAGCTGACTCCATGCAACATAACAGCGCCATACTATTTTTTCTTCTATCTTGCTATTTTCTCTCATTCTAATCACAAAGCTCAAATATTTTAACCTAACCTCCAGCTTGCTATAGGGTGGTCTTCATGTGTAAGGGCAAAAGCCAGGATTTTATGCTGCTGAATTGTCAATAATGTTTGACTAGAGTTCTTGCTAGTTTATAAGATCCATCTCAACCATAGAGATTTTCTAGAACTCGAAACCCAACCAGCCAACCTCATTGTTACCAAGTCAGAACTGGCCTAACAGATTTTTAGTAGCTCGTAAATAACAAGGGAGGAGATTGGTCATTTTCCTCCTGCAAAACTCCTCATGGTTTTGAACTTCCAGAGTGACATTAACTGTGGGCAGCACAATTTCCTAATGACTAGGCAGCCAGAGAAGGCGCTCCAAACAAGGATTTCAGACAGTTAATAGTGTAAAACTGATACAAGCCTATAGTAATTGGCAATTGGATTCCTATTGTTGTTATAAGAAATTACTACAAATCATCTTTACTTATTTTTGTAAATTTAATTTTACCTTGGTTTGCTTACAAACTTTGTATACATTGTGTTTCATACTATATTCCATTGTATTTGATACAATCATTTTCATTCATTATGCTTTATAAAATTAATCACCCTAAAGAGACCATAACTGTTCACAGTAGCAAGGATTTGGAAACAACCCAGGTGCCCATCAGTAAACTAATGGATAGAGAAGCTGTGGTATATTCACACAATGGAATACTACACTGCATTGAAAAACAAGGAACTCATGCAATGCTATTCAAAATGGGTGATCCTGAAGGACATTATGCTGAGTGAAATATCTCAGTCGCAAAAGGACAAATACTGCATTGTGCCACTGTTGTAGAAGGAGACTGACATCAGGATTGGGGTAAG
>NW_006399847.1:10685043-10687454 GCF_000299155.1 Elephantulus edwardii
AAAAAAAATTAATCACCATTGGACTATGCTGACAATTACCCTGTCTTTTCAGTCCCTATCAGATCTTTCTGATTTCCTTTACCCCTCCCTTCAACCTCCATATTGTGCAATGCTGTCATTTCCTCACCTCCATTCCTCCAACACTTTCGTTCCTTGAGTCCCTATACACGTTTTACTAGTTATCCTTCTATTTTTTTCAATGATGATCTTTTGCAGTGTTTGTACTTATGAGACTGAGTTAATTCACTCAGCATAATGCTCTCCAGTCTCTCTCAAGTTATGTAGTATTTTTCAAAATTGTTGATCTTTACTGCTGAATACTATTCCATTATATGAATGTATCACCATTTCTCAATACATTTCATTGTGCTTGACATTTGGGCTGCTTCAAGGTTCTTGTGATAGTGAATAAAGCTACTGTGAACATTGGTGTAAAAATCTCCATTTGTGTTTTAGTTCTAATTTCGTTGGGTTATATTCCTAGTAGTGAAACAGCTGAGTCATGGGGTGTTTCTATGTTCAACTTTTTGAGGAAACACCAAACTGCCTTCCGTAGTAGTTGTACCATTTTACAATGTGTAAAATCTGTAGAATCCAGCTGCTGCAGACAACTTCCAAACTGGATTGCAGCCCTATACTGTTGACCAAATATGTTTTTGAATGGGAGGCCAAATCAAATCAACTCACAGGTCTTAGTTTATCTCTTATTAAATTTATGGTTTGGCATTTTACTCCCATGTCTCTGATAACTTTGAGTTGATGTATGGTGTGAGATGTGGATCCTGTTTCAGCTTTCTGTAGGTAGCACTTCAGTTTTATCAACACCATCAGTTGAAGAGGTTATCATTTTCTCATTGGTAAGTTTTATTTCTTAGTTAAGTGTCAGTGGACCATGTATGTTGTTATGTTCTTGAAGTTGCTTTGTGAATTATAGCAACCCTATACACAATAGCTCTGAACTCTGCTCTATCCTGAGCCGATCTCACTGTCTTTGACACATCAACCCACATTACCCCAGTTACTGTGTCAATCCATCTTATTAGGGTCTTCTTACTGTGATATCCCTCTGGTGAACAGCAAGTAATTGCAAAGACCATGGCTAGATGGGTTAATTTCTGGGTCTTAATTCAGTTTCATTGGCCTGTGTGGCTGCCATTATACTAGTACCATGCTTTTATTTTATTTTTTTTTTTTAGTACCATGCTTTTTTTGTTACTGCCTCTGTGTAGAAGGTTTTGAGTGCTGTACCTCTCATTTAATTTTTGTTTTTCAGAAGTACTTTGCTTATTCATGGTCTCTTTCAAAGTAAAAAACATTGAAATAATACAAAGTGTCTTCTCAGACCAAAAGTCCATAAAAGTACAAATTAACCACAAGAGGATAAAGCTTATAAACTGCCCATGTGGAAGCTAAATAACACTCTGACAGAACACCATTGGGTTAATAGAAGAAATAAAAAATGAAATTTTTAAAAAAAGTTTCTCAAAACAAATGATAATGAAAATCTAATGTACTAAAACCTCAGGGATGTAGCTAAAACAGTACTCAAGGAGCAATTTATAGCAATATGTGAACACATAATAAAGGAAGAAGCACAATTAATGATGTAACTCGACAACTTCATCAAATAGAAGAACAAAAACAATCTAATCTCATAACCTCTAGAAGTAAGGAAATTATAAGAACAAGAACTGAAATCAATGATATTGAAAAGAAAAACAATTGAAACCATCATCAAAAGCAAGAGCTGGTTTTGCAAATGGGTCATTATAATTGACAAAACACTGGCAAACTTAACAAAAGATAAAAAGGAGAAGACACAAATAACTTGATTAAGGAATGTTAGAGGTGACATCACAAGAACCAGATGAAGTTAAATCTACAATAATGGAAAATTATGAAAAGTTATACTCTGATAAATTTGAAAACCCAAAGGAATTGGACACATTTCTTGAAACGCATGCCCTACCCAGATGGACAGAGACAGATGTGCAACACTTGAACAGACCCATCACAAAATAATAAATTGAACAGGTCATAAAAAGACACCCCCACAAAAAAAAAAATGACAAGAAAAAGCACTGAAACAGACAGCTCCCTGGCTGAATTCTCCTAAACAATTAGAGAAGATTTATCATAAATTCTACTTCAGTTATTAAAAAGAAAAATAAGAAACACTCCTAGAGATATTCTGTGAAGCAATCCTAACCCTAATACATAAACCATGCAAAGATATTACCAAACAAATATCATTACAGACTGGTATTTCTCATGAATATAGACACAAAAATCTTTAATCAAGTACTAGCCTATGGAATGTAGTTGTTGTTGTTGTTATGTGCCGTCCAGTTGTTTGCGACTCATAGCAACCCTATGTACAACAGCCCTAAACCGTGCTCTGTCCTGTGTCA
>NW_006399847.1:10688889-10690316 GCF_000299155.1 Elephantulus edwardii
ATGGATCTTAGCTGAAAGCAGAGAATACCAGAAGAATGTCTATCTGTGTTTCATTGATTATGCAAAGGCATTTGACTGCGTGGATCATAACAAACTGTGTGGAATGTAGTAGCACATTTAAAAAAAAATCTTAATGACTAAGTGGGATTCTTAGAAAATCAACATAATTCACCACATTAATAAAGCAAATCACAAGAGCCATAGGAACCTAGCCGTTTATGCAGAAAGACAGTTGACAAAATCCAACACTACTTCCTAATTAAGAAACTCAGGAAAATAGAAAGAAATAGAAGGGAATTTCCTCAACATAGTGAAAAGTATATATGCAAAAATCAAGAGCTTATATCATTCTTCATGGAGGAAGAGGAAAAGTATTTTCCTTGCAAATTGGGACTAAACAAGAATGCCTACTGTCATCATTCCTATTCAATATTGTATTAGAAATAATTGCTAGAGCAATTAACAGGAGAAGGAAATAAAAGACATCTAGTTTAGGAAAGAGATGGTTAAAGTGTTGCTATATGGATATGATATGATAGTGTACACAGAAAACCCCAAGGTCTCAACAAAAAAACCTAATAGAGGTAGTGGACCTATTTAATAGGGTGACAGGATATAAGATCAGTATCCAGAAGTGTGTGAGATTCCTGTACCGTAATAAAGGAAGCTCAGAGAAGGAAACCAAGAAAGCAGTACCATTTACAATAGCAAACTACAAATTGAGATACTTGGGAATGAACTTAGAGACCCAAAAGACCTGTCCTAAGGAAAACTATAGGAAATTTCTGAGACACAATAAAAGAGCTAAATAAATGGGGGAAAAAATTCCCTGTTCATGCATAGGAAGACTCAATATTATGAAAGTAACAGTCCTACAAAAAGCAATGTACTTGTCCCTTGCAATCCCAAAACAGATACTAAGTTCACTTTCATCTTAAGTATTGGAGAGATATTTGTTCTGAAACCATGCTGTTAGCAGGTCCATGTTGTCGGTTCTGAAAGAACAGGCCTTTTCTTCCCTTTTCCAGCTTTTACAGACAATTTGCAGTGCTTGGACAATGTCCTCCTTTTATATCCTCACAACACCCTCTTCCTGTTCTTATACCCTCACATCCCTCCTTTTGCTTTTGACCTTCAGGCCTTCATTTTATGAGGATGAGGACTGTGAATACACTGAAACCACTGAATCACCATCTGTCAATCCCAAAATCTTGAGTCACATCTGCGAAGTCTGTTTAGCTACACCAAAAGAATCATTACTGAGGAATCATTATTTCACTTACTGTGTTGTTGTTATGTGCCATCAAGTCGCTTGCTACTCATAGCGACCCTATGTACAATGGCCTAAACCCTGCTCTATCCTGTGCCAAATGTGCTGCCTCTGACACACCCATCCCAATCACCCCAGTCACTGAATCAATCCACCT
>NW_006399847.1:10691881-10693786 GCF_000299155.1 Elephantulus edwardii
TCTCCTTACAACAGGCCTCTGAAAACCCTATGTACCTATGTATTTCTGGGTAGACAAGATAAATTTGGGCAATGTTGTTGGTTAAGGAATACATCAAACCTAAATATCTTTCTGCTTTCCATCTTCCTTGTAATTGACTGTTTTAGGAAATGAGTGGAAATCTGTAGTTTTCCCACTAAAATTATCATTGCTGTTGTTTTTATGTGTTGTTGAGTTGGAACATGCCCATAGCTGACCCTCCTCTGAGTTTGCAGAGATGGTAAATCAAACGGGAGGAGATTGCTCATCTTTTACCTGCAAAGCAGCTAGTGGGTTTGAGCCACTTGTCTTTGGGATGAAAGTCCAGGTCTTTATCACCACGCCAGCAGAACACCCTTGTTCTTTTAATTCTTTTCTTTTAGTTCCTTAGTCTGTTAGTGACTATTTTTTGTTGTGCTTTGTGCCGTTGAGTCACCTGTGACACATAGTGACCCTATATGTACAGCAGCTCTGAATCCTGCCCTATCCTTCGCAGTCTCATTGATTCTGACACACCTTCCCCCCTTGCCCCAGATACTTTATCAATCCATCTTGTCCAGGTCTTCCTTTCCTGCACTGCCCTTCCACACTTCTGAGCATGATGTCTTTCTCCAAAGACCAGTCCCTCCTGGCCATATGCCAAGAGTATTTGAGACAGAGCTTCAAAATCCTAGCCTCCAAGAAGAACCTATGTTTCACCCTCTCCAAGACAAACATATTTGTTTTCTTGGCAGTATGTGGTATGTTCAGGAGTTCAGCACCACAACTTGAAGGCATTGATTCTTCTTTCATCTTTGGTCATCATCCAGCCCTCTGATGCATAGCAAGTAATTGCAAAGACCATGGCCTGGATTAGGTTCACCTTCTTCTCTAGACTGACATAATTTTTTTTTTTTCACTACTCTGGAGAGGTCCATGACAGCAGATTTTCCAAATGGTTCCAAGAGTGTTGGTTGTGGAGCCGAGTGATTATTAGAGACCAGAAATATTTATTGTGTTCCAATTAGTATGCTTCCAGTTACACAGCATCAAAAAGATCCTATCTTTAGATTCAACTGGAAAAGAAAGATGTGAAGGCAAAAGTTGACTTTATTTTCTAAATATATTTGAAAGCTTTTCCTCTGTCTTCCCCCTTTTCACATTTATCTCTATGATTTAGAGGGATTCCCCCAAATAAAATATTTAAAAAACAACAAAACAGCTAACCCTAGTGACCCTAGCTGAATTCCCCTACATGTTCTTTTTTAAGCTCATCAAGAGGTGATGTACAGAAGATTCCTTCACTTAAAAGCCCTTGATTTCTTGGAATCTAAGTGAACTCTTTGTAATAGGCCACATTCCTAGATGTGACTTGTTTCGTGTCTAACTCTGGGTCTCATTGCCTGCTGCTTTTGGAAATACTGCCAGAGCTGTGTCTTGTGTCCTCCCTGAGTTCATGCTGCCCCTTGTCTTTCTCAGAACCCTCCTTATTATAACCTCACAGCATATATTTTTCCCTTCTTCCTGTGTAGGGGACTTCTGTGCACCTTTCAGGTTTTGGCTCCAGTATTATTTCCTTTAAAGCTTGCTTTCATTTCCATTTTCTTGCTAGAATCCCTCTTCCTGAGTTTGTGAGATTAGAGAGTTCATAGAATGTAGTGTCATTGTCACATTATTGTTTTTATCTGGCCGAAGTCAAAGTTCATTTTAGGCAGGCCGGTTTTGCTAACTCTGCACTCTTGTTTAGTTTTAAGATGCCTTAGAGTCAGCTCTCACTCATAGTAACCCTGCATATAAAAGGTCTAAATACTCTTCTGTCCCATAATCTTTGCTATTTTTAGCCAATTATTGAAGCCATGGTGTTTTTCATCTTATTGCAGGCCACCTCCTTTTTATGGACTTGGATTT
>NW_006399847.1:10694471-10698011 GCF_000299155.1 Elephantulus edwardii
GGGTGGCTGTTCTGGTTTCTTGAGTTTCAGCGAATGGGACTTGCCAGATGAATTGGGGGTCTCTGGCTCATAGTCTACCAGGATTTGGGTGTGCCAAAATTTAAAAATGCTGTAACGTTTGGCTATGCCTGCTGGCTGATGGCTCTTGTGAATTGGTTATTATATATGATGGTGTGTCATGTCTTGAGGAGGGACATGTATGGGATGCTTGGGGCCCTTGTGCCTTTATTTTTGTCCCCAAGTGGATGTTATGGGACGTGCCAGATGAATTGGGGGTCTCTGGCTACTGGCATTTGAGCGTGACAGAATTTAAATGTTAATTGATTGGTGATAAATATTCTTTTAAGTGATACAGCAGTTGTCTATTTGCTCTACTGAAGTAACTTAGAGTTGCTGTGATGATGGACAACTGTGCCATAGGTGTGTCAAACACCACAGTTGGCTACCCATCATGGGCAGTGTTTGGTGGAACTCCAGGATTGATTCAGATTTGGAGGCAGGAGTGGCATCCACTTTCTAAACCACATGCCTCTGGAAAGTCTGTGAACTTGGAGAAATGATTATAGTTATAGAAAAGCTTCATGCACTTTGTTCATCTTTTGTACATATGGAGGACCCTTGTATTTACATGTCAATTGTGCCTAAGTCCTAGTTTTATTAATTTTGAGGAACATCCTTCTAAGTTGTACACAACTATTCTGTCAATTTGTTGTATTGAGGTAATCTGGGTTTGATGTGAAGCTGATATCTTTGCTGTTGGGGATCAAATGCTATAATGGCTGCCCATGGTGGACAGTGTTTGGTGGGGCTTCCAGTTTTTAGACAGATTTGGAAGCAGGAGTGACATTCACTTCCTAAACTACATGCCTCTGGAAACTCTATTACCCTGGAGAAACGACGATAGTTAGAGAAAGGCTTCAGGCCTTTGGTTCATAGGGTCAGTTTGAGTTGTGCTCAATTCAGTGGCATCAACAAGAATAACAGTAACAACAACAACATATTCCCAGTAGTACCATATGGCCTTCCATAGTGGTTGCACCATTTTACACTCCCACAAACAGTGAATACAGGTTCTAATTTCTCCACAAACTTGCCAGCATTTGTTGTTTGCTACTCTGTTGAACATTGCTGTTGTTACTCGTGTGAGATTTTATCTCATGGTTTTTTTTTTATTTGCAACTCTCTTAGAGATAGGGATTTTGAACATTTCTTCATATGTTTGTTTGCTGTCTGAAGGTCTTTGGTGAAATGTCTGTTCATATCCTGTGCCCATTTTGTGATTGGGTTGTTTACCTTTATCTTGTTGAGGTGCCAGAGTATTCTATAATTACCAGATATAAGTCCCTTATTAGACATGTCATTACCAAACAGTTTTTCCTGTCTATGCCTTTCTTTTTTTACCCTGTTGGAAAAGGTGTGTGTGTGTGTGTGTGTGTGTGTGTGTGTTTTAATGTGCATAGAGATTTGATTCTTAGAAGGTCCCATTCATCTATTTTATTCACTGTTGGTTTTAGGTTATTCAGAATGCTTGGGAGACTGTTCATGTTGTGGATTAGGGGTTCCAGAGTTCTTCCAAGATTTTCTCTGATGAAGGTTATGGTTCTTGATTTTACTCCTTGGTCTACTTTGAGTTGGTTTTTGTGTATGGTGTAAGATGTGAGTCTCGCTTGAGTTTTCCACACAGTTTTACAATTTTGTCAACACCATTTGTTAAAAAGGCTTTTGTTTCCCCACTTAACTGATTTCATCTCCTTGTCAAAATGCAGTTGACCACTGGTAGATGAGCTGATTTCTGGTTCTCATTGATGTGTGTGTGTGTACCAGTACCACAATGTCGTGACCGCCACAGCTGCGTGGTAGGATTTGAGATCATGGAGTGAAATGCCTCCTATCTTATTTAGATTTTTTTCAGCAGTGATTTGCTTATTTGAGATCTCTTTCCAATTACCTTTTCCATCCTGTTGAAGAATAAAATTGGTATTTGTATTGGGATTGCATTTACTGTATAGCTTACCTTTGGTAGAATTGTCATTTTCAGAATATTAAGCCTTCCTATCCAAGAACATGGTATATTCTTTCATTTTTCCAGGTCTCTTTGTTTCTTGTAACAATGTTTTGTAATTTTCTTCGACTAGGTCTTTTATGTGTTTCTAGTTATATTTACTCCCATGTATTTAATCTTGTGATTAGCTATTGTGATAGGTATTGTTTTTCTTAACTCCAGTTCTGTATTCTCTCTGTCACTGCAGAGAAATCCAGTGGATTTTTGTATGTTGATCTTGTATCCTGCCACTTTGTTGAATTGGCTATGTCCAATAGTTTTCTTGCTGAGTCTTTAGAGTTTTCTAAGTAAACTATCATATCGCCTACATATAGAGACAATTTTTTCCTCCTCTTTCCAATTTGGATAACTCTTAATTTCTTCTTTTGTCTTATTTCTAAGACTTCCAATATAATATTGAATAGGAGAGGTAATAGTGGGAATCTTTGCCTAGTTCCTATTCTCAAAAGGAATGCCTTTAATCTTTCTCCATTGAGAACAATGTTGGGTCTTGAGCTTGTGTATATATTTTTTTACAATGTTGAGGAAATCCCCCTCTATTCCTATTTTGTTGAGTATTTTAGTGAGGAAAGGGTGTTGGATTTGTCAAAGGCCTTTTCTGCATCAATTGATAGTCTCTTGGTCCTTGCTTTGTTAATGTGATGAATAACACTGATTGCTTTTCTTATATTGAACCATCCTTGAATACCTGTTATGAATCCCACTTGGTCATGGTGAATTTATTTTTTTTTATCATTGGATTCTATTAGCTAGGATTTTATTCAGGACTTTTGTGTGTATGTTCAAGAGAGATAGTGACTTATAGTTTTCTATTTTGGTGGTGTCTTTACCTAACTTTGATATTATCAAGGATATGTTTGCTTCATAGAATGGGTCTGGGAGAATTCCATTACTTTCTATTTTCTGAAATACTTTATGTAGAATTTGTGACAGTTCTTCTCTGAATGTTTGATAAAATTCACTAGTAAAACCATCTGGTCCAGGGCTTTTGATTGGGAGTTGCTTTATTACAATTTCAGTCTGTCACAATTTGTGTAGGTTGTGTATTTCTAAATCTTTGTCCATTTCCTCTAGGTTTTCATATTTTTTTAAGTAGAGTTTTTCATAATATTCATTGTTAACTTTTTTGTTTTTGTTGGTTCTGCTGTGACATTGACCCTTTCATCTCTTACTTGGATTATATGTGTCTTTTCTTTCTTTTCCTTTGTTAGTTTTGCTAATGGTTTGTTGATTTTATTGACCTCTTTAAAGAACCAACTACTGGTTTTGCTGATGTTTGCAATTGTTTTTCTATTTACTGTTTCTTTTATTTCTGATCTAATTTTTATAACTCCAGGTTTTTTTAGAGAGTGTCAGGTTTTCTTGCTGTTGTTTTTCAGTTTATTGGAGAATCAGGGTTAGAAAGTCAATTACCATTTTTTTCTTTTATGTGTTTCCTTATTGCTATCAGTTAACTTCTTTTTTAAATTTTATTTTAT
>NW_006399847.1:10699371-10701388 GCF_000299155.1 Elephantulus edwardii
TTTGATCCATCCTACTTTCTCTGGCACCTCTGTAAGAAGGACATCTCTCAATATTTCCTGCAATTCTGGTCTTGTTTTTACAAACTCCTTTAGATTTTGCTTTTCTGAGAATATCTTGATCTCTCCTTTATATTTGATGGACAGTTTTGCTGGGTAGAGTATTCTTGTTTGACATTTATATTCTTTGAGTGTTTGATATATGTCTTTCCAGTGTCGTCTTGCTTGCATGGTTTCTGCTGAGAAATTGGCACTTAATATTATTTGCTCTCCTTTAGAGGTTATTCTTTATTTCTCCCTTGCTGCTTTTAGAATTCTCTCCTTATTTTGGTCCTGGCAAATAGTGTTTTTCTTTTGGGATCTATTCTGTATAGTGTTTGCCCCACTTCTTGAATATATGGTCTCTCATTTTTCATTATGCCAGGAAAACGTTCTTCTAGTAATTCTACCACAACTTTCTCAGTGCCTTTGCTTTTCCTCTGGGTTTCTGATTATGTGCATGCTATTCCCCTTGATGGGGTCACACATTATTCTTAATCTTTCCTATTTTTCCTTCCTTTTTTATTTTGCTTTTTGTTCTAGTGGCTCAGTGGTTCTCATTTCTATTTTCTGCATCGTGTTTCTGTGTGCCATCTTTTCAAATATGTTCATATGTCCCTCCAACATGTTGACAGCATCTGAAATATTGTTCTTTTTATTCTCAATTGTGGTTTCTTGTTTTTCTAGAGTTTCTAATGCCTCATTTGCTTTATCCCCATTGTCTTGGATTGGTTTTCTTTTTTTTTTAAGTTCCTTTTGGTTTTTGCTTGCTAGGTCCTGTGATTCTTTGAGTTTGTCTTTCACCCATTGAAAATATTTAATCATTTTTCTTTTGAATTCTGTGTCAGAAGGTTCCATCAGACTTTCTGTCTTCAGGAAATCCACTGATAACTCTGTCACTTTTAGGGAGTGACATATTATTTTGGGTTTGTACAGTGTGTGAAGCAGTCTGCTTCTTTTGTGATATTGCTGTGGTAGAGTTTTCCATGCCTGAGGCCTTAGCAGGCACTTGGTCTGGAAACCTTGGCTCAGGAAATCCTTGCTCCGGAGGAAGACAGGGCAGCTACTCTGACTGAGTTTTTCTCTGAACTTATAACTCAAGGAAAGACTTCCTTCAGTTGGGGAAAGATTTGGCCTCTAAATTAGCAGCATTTTCTGTCAGGCAATTGCTGCAGCTAGATGGGTCAAGGTGGTCAGGGCTATAAAGGCAGCTCAGGGTCTTGGAGGGGTGAGCAAATAGCTTCACCTTTGATATTCATATCCATGGCACAGTTCAGAGGTGCAGCAGTATGTTGTCATCCAGGTGGCCAGGTGGCCAGGCAGTAGGGCCAGGTCCTTCAGGTGGCAGGGCCAGGCTTCCAGGCAGTGGGCAGGAGCATCCGGGTGCCAGGCAGGAGCATTTGGGCAGTAGGTCTCCAGGGCCAGTTCCTCAAAACAGTGGGGCTTGGGTGTCCAAATGGATAGGGGAGCATACAGGCAGCAGACGCCAGGTCCTCCAGGTGGCAGGTTCAGGGGTCCAGGTAGTGGGACTGGACCACCACGTGCAGGGGCTGGAGCCTCCAGGTGGAGGGGCCAGGGGAAACCTCCAGGCAGTGTGCCATGATCCAGAACTACAGATATAAGAGTAGTCCATGCACACTAAGAAATTTTTAAAACAGGTACGTAGTTAATCAACTGGAACAGATCCATGGCAGCTGTGACATCATGATGGCTGTATGTTTGGGATTTTTTTTATAATTCATAGTTTATTCACTATTCTTTGCCAATACCACAATTTGAAGGCATCAGTTCATTTTCAGTCTTCCTTACTCATTTTCTAGTTTTTACATTTGTGTGAGGTGATTGAAAATATGATAACTTAGGTCACTATGGTGCTTAAAAGAACATCTTAAAATATAACTTTAAGGACACTTGTAAGAGGTCTTTAATTGCAGATTTTCCCAGTGTAATATTATGTCATATTCTTTTTTTTAACCTCAAA
>NW_006399847.1:10702152-10704710 GCF_000299155.1 Elephantulus edwardii
TTTTGGCAAGCAAATTTGGTTCATACTAATGAGTTTTTTCCTATGGATTGAATCGATATGGAACATAATACAACAGTGCACACACATTCCTTTCTTGATTTTAAACAATACAGATTCTCCTTGTTCTATTATTGTTGTCATACCATGAAGGCAGAAATGACCCATAACTGACCCTCTAGTGGATTTTCAGAGATAGTAAATCACATAGGAGGAAATTGCCCATTTTCCTGTACAACATCTGGCTGGTTTGAACCACTTGCCTTTGGAATGATGAGGCAGCTTCTTAACACTAAGGCACTAGAGCTCTTTAGTTCTATTAGAAAGTCTGTTACTTGGTTCCAAGTGAGCACAATTAAGTGTTTGGAAATTCTTATGGTTTTTCAGTGTTACCAGTAATTTGTTATAATCCATGCAATTGCATGTCTTTGCATAAAAATAATACACAAGTAAACAACTTACTCATATTTTCTGATTTCGCGTAAGAGTCAACTGATACCACTATTTGTATTCCTCATTCCATGTCCTCTTCTGATTTCAGCTTCATTTGCTAGAAATGTCATGTCTGTATATTCCTCATTTGTTGTTGTTGGGTTTTTGCTTTTAAAAAAAATTTGCTTACAAAGTTTGTATACATTATGTTTCACACTCTACTTGATTGACATTGTATTTCATACAGTCCTTCTCATGAATAATGTTTTATAAAATTCATCACCATTGGACCTTACCCATCATTACCCTGCCCTTTTACTTCTCCCCCCTCCACCCACCAAACTGTGCAATACTGTGGTTTTGCCCCACCCTTCCTCATTCTTCCACTCCCATCCCTCACCCCCTTGAGTACTCATATGTGTTTTACTAGTAATCCTTTTGTTTTTACAGTAAAGCTCTTATGCAGTATTTGTTGTATTAGAAGGAGTTAGTTTATTCAGCACAATGCCCTCCAGCCTCCCCCAAGTTACTTAGTATTTTTTTAAATTATTGCTCCTGAGTGCTCTATAGTATTCCATTGCATGAATATACCACAGTTTCTCAATCCATTCATTTGTGTTTGGACATTTGTGCTGTTTCCATGTTCTTGTGATGCTGAATAATGCATCTGTGAACATTGGTGTACAAATCTCTGTGTCTCAGTTCTAGTTTCTTTGAGGTATATTCCTAGTAATCGAATAACTGGATCATTAGGAGTTTCTGTGTTCAACTTTTTGAAGAAATACCAACGTGTCTTCCAGAGTGGCTGAACCATTTTACAATCCCAGCAACAGTGTATGAAAAGTTCCCACCTTTCCACTTCCTCTGCAACATTTATTTCTTACTGCCCTATTAAAGTTTGCCGCTGCTACTGGAGTGAGATGCTATCTCATTGTGGTTTTGATTCATATCTATCTTATTGCCAGTGATTTTGGGCATTTCTTCATGTCTCTGTTGGCCATCCTAAAATCCTTTTTTGTGAAAGGTCTTTCCATGTCTTTTCCCCATTTTGTAATTGGGTTCATTATTTCCAGTAAGATTTTACTTGAGCGTGACATTAATGATATTGCCTGATAGTTTCTGCATTCTGTTGGATCACTTTTCTTTGGACTGGCACAGATACAGACAGATATCTCCTAGTTAATGGCTTCAATACTTGCCTTCCAAATTCTATTGCAGAGACTGTTGTTGTTTTTGTTAGCATTCAAGTCCGAACCGACCCATAGCTAACCCTTAAACATGTTTTCAGAGGCAATAAAGCATATGAGAAGAGTTTGCCAATCTTGGTCCTCAAACTGACATCATTACTCTCTAATTGCACACTTACCAATGCAATATGTCTCCTGATTTCCTGACTGCTGGTACCAGGGTATTAACTGTGGTTCAAAGTAAAATGAAGTTACTGATAATTTGTCTTTTCTTCATCCATCATTATTGTTACCTCTCAGTTCACTGATAAGAATCTTTGTTTTCTTTAAATTGAGATGCAATCCATGTTGAAAGTTGTAGTCTGTGATAGTCTACAGCAAGAGCCTCAAGTCTTCACTTTTATCAAGCAAGGTTGTGTCATCTGCATAACACAGATTATTGATGATTCTCCCTCTCATCCTGATGCCATATTCCTCTTCATGGAGTCCTTCTTCTCAAAAAATTTGCTCATTATATAGATTCAATAGATAGGGAGATAGGGAAAGAGAATACAACCCTGATGAACTTCCTTCTTAATTATAAAACATGTAGTGCTCTCTTGCTCTATTCAAACAAGAGCCTTCTGTCCTAGATAGATCTTTCACATGAGCACAATTAAGTGCTCTGGGATTCCCAGTCTTCTCAATGTTAGCCATAACCCCTTAAGATACAGAGTAAAATGCCTTTGCATAGGCAATAAAGCATAAATATAGATTCTTCTGTTATTCTTTACTTTCAGCCAGGATCCATCTGACATCAGCAAGGAAATCACTAGTATCATGACCTCTTATACACCCTGCTTGAACTTATAGCAGTTCCATATCTGTTGTTGTTGTTGTTAAGTGCCGTCGAGTCACTTGCGACCCATAGCGACCCTATGTACAACAGCCCAAAACTCCGCT
>NW_006399847.1:10705570-10707743 GCF_000299155.1 Elephantulus edwardii
TATTATATGAATGATACTGTTCAGTAGTTTCTACATATGACCTCTTCTAATCAGTTGGTCAGACAGCTGTTGTCTAAATGTTCTGGCATAGAACTTGATCTGCATTTTTCAAGCTGAGGGAACCAAAGAACAAAATAAGCCTGGAGTCACAATATTGAAAAATGCTATTTATCATATATTGAATGACCCAGAAAGAATCAAAACAAGATGAAAGGAATGTAAAAAGGACTGACTGACACTGAAAAAGTTTGGGAAATATTAGATGAGCGGGAGCCAGTGGTAATGAAGGAGTAAATGGAAGCTGCAATGAAGGCATTAGCAAAAAAGTAAGGCACCAGGAATCAGTGGGATAACACTTGACTCACTGCATTCATCAGTCTGTGCCAATCTCTGACCATCTTCGGGCTCAAGAAATTGAACTTCTCCATCTTTTTTTATACATATTGTCAATTTTATATCTTATCAGGTTCACATAGAAAAATGGTATTTACAATAAGTTTTTGGTCCTGCACACTTTAATCATTTTATCTCTGACCTTACTACATAATAAGGGCCATTTTTTCTGACCATCACTCTTTTTTGGTTTCTAACTTTTGAATTCTTGTCACCACTTATTAATAATGCTTCTTGGTTAGGTATTCAGTCTGTAGAAGTTGGTGGTGGTGGCTTTGTACCCTTGAGTCAGAACTGACTCATAGTTGACCCTCCAGTGGATTTTTAAAAGCTATTAATTGCATTTCTATCTGTGTTTCATTGACTGTGCAAAGGCATTTGACTGTGTGTATCATAACAAACTATAGCTGACTCTGAGAAAAATGGGAATCCCAGAACACTTGATTGTGCTAATGCAAAACCTATACTTGGACCAGGAGGCAGTCATCAGAACAGAGCGAGGAAACGCTGCATGATTCAAAATTGGGAAGGGCGTATGCCAGAGATGTGTCCTGTCTCAATACCTTTTCAACCTGTTTGGAGAACAGATTGTACAGGAGGCTCAGCTCTATGAGGAGAAATGTGGTGTCAGGATTGGTGGAAGATGTGTCAACAATCTGCTTTATGCAGATAACACAACCCTGCTTGCTGAAACTGAGGAGAACCTGAAGCGCTTGCGGCAGAGGTCAAGGCCTGAAGCCTTCAATATGGATTGAGTCTCAATGTTAAAAAGACAGAGATTCTCTTCACTGGACCAATTGGTAGAATCAGGATGGATGGTGAAGAGATTAAGATTGTTCACAGCTTTAGTTTGCTTGGCTCCACAGTCAACACTCTCAGCACAAGCAGCCAAGAAATTAAAAGACGTATTGCGATGGGAAAGTCTGCTGTTAGGCACCTCGCCAAAGTACTGAAGAGCAATGGTCTCTCTGGAGACTAAGGTGTGTCTGTTACAGGCTGTAGTCTTTGCAATCACTTGTTATGCCTCAGAGAGTTGGGCAATGACTAGGGAGGATAGAAGGAGAATTGATGCCTTTGAGCTATGGTGCTGGAGAAGAGTATTGAACGTACCATGGGTTGCTACGAAGACAATTAGGTTCATCCTGGAGAGAGTTAAACCAGGTGGCTCCTTGGGGACAAAGATTCTGAGGCTTCATCTGACATACTTTGGACATGTATATGTTGTAAGGATGGACAGGTCCTTGGAGAGGGACTTCATGCTTGGAAGGGTGGAGGGATAGCACAGGAGAGGAAGGCTCTCTATGAGGTGGGTTGATTCAGTGACTGTTGTAATCAAGATGGGTGTATTGGAGACAGTTCAATTGACACAGGACAGAGCAGAGTTTAGGGCTGTTGTACATAGAGTCCCTATGAGTAGCAAGCAACTTGATGGCACATAACAACAATAACAATTGCATTTGCAGAGATACCTAGGACATAGGATTTTATATATTCATTTTCTGTTTTCATAATTTCCATTTGTCCTATTTTGTACTTCTTACACTCCATCTTTGAGTTATTAGTGGGTGTTTGTAACTGCTTCTCCACATTTTGAATCCTGCTTCATCATTAGCCCACCTTCCAGAATCACAACAACATGCAAAGACACCACAGATTGAGGGTATTTATTAGAGCTTTTAATTCATAAAACATGATCACTGAAAATTGGTTGAATGAATGCTTGAATCTGTACACGTGTAAATGATTTAATACAAAATGCATAGAATGATTGAATTTTGTA
>NW_006399847.1:10709945-10723368 GCF_000299155.1 Elephantulus edwardii
TCGCTATGAGTCGGAACAACTCGACGGCACATAACAACAACAACAATTATTAAATGGATCCCAAGGAGATCTTGTAGCATGATTCATTTTGTTGTGTGCCAGCATGTTAGAATTGACCCCTAGCTGACCCTCCAGGTGGTTTTCTGAGGTAGTAAATTGCAGAGGAGGAGATTGCCCATCTTTCTCCCATCGATCAGCTGGTGGATTCAATCCATGTGTGTTTGAGATTTCAGCACAGCTTCTTCCTATTTGGCCATCGGTTAAAGTATTTGCCCATTAAGTAAAAGGTAGATGCTTTAAACCCATCAGCTGTTTCATGAGAGAAAGATAAGGCTTTCTCTTTCTATAACATTTTATAGCTTTGGAGTCCTTATAAGCAAAAGTCTATTCTGTTCTGAAGAGCCTCTTTGTATTCGAATATCCTAGATTGGCAGTGACTTGTATATAACTTTCATGCTAAACATTGCCAGTTAGTTACTTAATTTGTCATTGCTGCTTGAAATTTTTTCATGGAAAGGGTGAATCAATCTCTCTGTGTGGCTGAGTACATGGAATTCTTGAAAAATCCAATCCTTTTGAGAGTTGTATGGAGTTGCTAATTTGAATAGTTGTGAGGAATCAATAAGTTTAAAATTTAAAAGAATAAAACTTTTAATAGATAATAAAGGTAATAATAGATAATATAATAGATACCTCTTATAATAAATTATTGTACTAACGTATTTCTTGCCATGGTTTTAATCTTTTCTATTCTCTGTCAAATCAAATTTAGGAAGGAAAAAACCAAAACAAAACATAGCTTACATCTATGGGTTTACATACACATTCTGGCTTTTTTAGAAGTTAACAAGGCCATTTGACAGATTGTGCTGAGATAATGTTAATGGGACGTTCCCCCTTTCCTGTCCTGACCTTTCCTCCTGTTTGGAAGGAAGTGCACCAGGGTAATCTTCCTAGCTGTCGTCTTATTCCTTAGAAGGAAGCCTGGCGTGCACAGCCCTGTCTCTTCTTCCTTGGGAGCTATTTCCTATAGAACACCCCTTCTCCTTCCTGTGAATCCTGTCACGTACTCAAGGTGCAGTCCTTATACTTATTTTCTGCCCCTCCACATCTTTTGACCCCCCCACAGCAGCCCTGCCACTGAGGTGCTTTATCTCCTCTTGAGATGACCATGAGTTGGAATTGACTTAATGGTGACTGATAGCACTCACACAGAGGGGACCGTGAAAGGCTATGAAGAAATGGAATTTCAGCTGATGGAAGTAAATGTTAATCTGATGATTGACTAGTTGGCCTAACGACCTGTATCTTGTGTTCATGTCTGCCAGAACACACTGCCAATGAGCTGATTACCGATATAAGATTGTGCCTTTCCCTCCTGTCCTCTTTGTCTACCTAGATACTGCCCACTTATATACAGTTCTCAGACCAAATTCTCTTCCTTGTATTTTCATTTTGGTCTCTGTACCATCTGATGCTTTTCTTTATCAGTGCTGATCATTTTGTGTTCAAATCTGTACTTCCTCTACATTGAAGCCCCATAAGCAGAATGACCACTTTTCTTTTCACAAAATATAAACTGATGTGGTTGATGAACCAAAAATTATTACTAGTGAAGAAATGGACATGTGTGGTCAGTGGACATTGTACTTGACATCATGGTCTTCTTCTGTTCTCAATACTTTAGAAGCAATGTGCTAAAGATAGCTTCTTCTAAAGATGTTTTTGTTCTTGTTATGTGCCTTTGAGTTGCCAACGACTCGTAACCCTATGTATAACAGCCCTAAACCCTGCTCTATCCCTTGCCAATATTATTGTCTCTGACACACCAATCCCCATTACCCCAATCGCTGGATCAATCGACCTCATCAAAGGTCTTCCTCTCCCGCGCTGTCCCTCCAACCCTCCCAAGCCTGGCATCCCCCTCCAAAGACTGATCCCGCCTTGCCACATGTCCAGAGTATGTCAGACAAAACTTCAGAATCCTTGCCTTCAAGGAGCAGCCTGGCTTCACCCTCTCCAGGACGAACTTGTTTGTTCTCCTAGCAGACCGTGGTATAATTCAGTACTCTTCTCCAACACCACAGCTCGAAGACATAAGTTTGTCTTCTGTCATCTCTAGTCATCTTCCAACTTTCTAATGCATGGCAAGTGATTGCAAAGACCATGGCCCGTATCAGGCACACCTTAGTCTCAAGACTGGCATCGTTGCTCTTCAGTACTTTAGAGAGTTCTCTGACAGCAGACTTTCCTAATGCAATTTGTCTTTTAATTTCTTGGCAGCTAGTACCAAGAGTGTTTATGTATAGCTAAGCAAAATGAAGCTGTTGGTAATCTCAGTCTCTTCACCATCCATCACAATGCTGCTTATCGGCCCAGTGGTGAGAATCTTTGTTTTCTTGATATTAAGCCTCAATCCGTATCGAAGGCTACAGTCTTTGACCTTCTGCAGCAAGTGCTTCAAGTCCACCTCCGTTTCAGCAAGCAGGATTGTGTAATATGCATAATGCAGGTTGTTGATTAGTCTGCCGCCAATCCTGATGCCACATTTCTCCGCATAGAGCCGAGCTCCCTAGATAAACTGCTCAGCATATAGATTGAAGAGATATGGAGATAGGACACATCCTTGGCACACACCCTTCCCAGTTTTGAACCATGCAGTGTTTCCTTGCTCTTTTCTGACAGCTGCCCCCTGGTCCAAGTATTCACATAAGCACAATCAAGTGTTCTGAGATTCCCATTGTTCTCAGAGTCAGCCACAGTTTGTTGTGATCTACACAGTCAAATACCTTTGCAGAGTCAATCCTCTGATACTCCCTGCTTTCAACCAAGATCCATCTGACATTAGCTACAATATCCCTTGTACCACGGCCTCTTCTAAACCCAGCTTGCACTTCAGACAGTTCTCTGTTGGCATATTGCTCCACTTGTTTTTGGATAATCTTCAGCAGAATCTTGCTTGCATGTGATAACAATGACGCTGTTCAATAATTTCCACACTATGTCGGATCACCCTTTTTTGGAATGGGAACAAATATAGATCTCTTCCAATCAGTTGGCCAGGTAGCCAGCTAACCAAATTCTCCAGATTTCTTGGCACAACTTGGTGAGCACATCTAGGTCTGTTTGTTTAAATATGTCAGTCCATATACCGTAAATTCCTGAGGCTTTGTTTTTTGCCAGTTCTTCCAGAGCTTACATTTATAAGATTAATATATCTAACCTTATTTTATAGGTTTATACTATAGAAATCATAGGATATATTGTCAAATATGTACAATAAATTTAAAAAATTACTTAATTTAAGGGGATAATGAAAGACAAAACTGTCTTATTGGTGAAATTTGCTTTTGGTGCTTCTGGGAATAAAGAATGTAGGAGAAATACTTCCTTTTTGTTACATTTCAGAACAATTAATATTCATTATGTGTCTAGTTCTGTGAAGATTTGTCAAAATACAGGGAAGAGTATTTTATAACCTTGAACTCCTTACTCAAGCCCTGAGCTGGCCTAGTGAGGACAGGACCTTGCCGTAGATTATCCTTTAATAATTATGCTACAGTTTTAAATCTTATTTTTATAAATTACACTTATGCTTATAAATAAAATGAAGTCAATAATATGAATAATTTAGCAATGTGAGTTATTTTTGCTTCCAAGGAATTTTGAGTAAAACACAACAAATAGCAGTAAGTAGTATAAAATACCAGATATTATTTTAGAGCCAAATAAAGAATATTTCCATATATGCCTTTCTTCCTCATTGTGCTAATATAACATAATTGATATCTTGAAGAGCCAACAAGACTGCATTTGTATGCACTTAATTTTACATGATTCAGTCTTTAAAGTGTTGGTCATGGCAAAATTTCTGCTTCTTTGCCAGCTGTTTTGTGGAACATTGTCACGTAGGTAATAAACAGTTGAACCAAGTTCCACCTGAAAATAGCATGTTGGGTGCCTTAATGCTTTGATATGGCAGCTAATAGTGTTTCTTTTGTTCTTGCACCCGTTTACACAGGGCATTGATGTACGAGATGCTCCTCTAAAGGAAATCAAGGTGACAAGTTCCCGACGATTCATAGCTTCATTTAGTGTCGTGAATACTACAAAAAGGGATGCTGGAAACTACCGCTGCATGATTCGCACTGAAGGAGGTGTTGGCCTATCAAATTATGCAGAGCTGGTAGTTAAAGGTATTTAATGTGTTTTTATACTCAGAACAATCTATGAAAATAGATGTAGTAGACAGTTTTTAGTTGGTTATGTGATGAAAACTCAAACTTAATCTTGTCTGTGCCTGAACAGCAGTTTGGTGACTGACTACACTGATGGATTGCATTTTAAGTACAAATGTGCACATAAATAGGATTTTTTAAAAAGCATATGTTACTTATATTAGTTTAGTTGTGTACAAATAAATGAATGTGCTCTTGGCAAGTTCTTCTCCTAACTATATAGAGACATTACAACCTATAAATTTTGTTAAGGAATAAAAATATTTTACTGATAGAAAATCACTTAAAATGCCACCAGACAGGGAGTTTATGATAGTGGGTGGTTAATAAAATAAAGCAGTGTCAGTATAAAAATGTTCAGTCATATCATACAAGCCATATTGATAACATTATGTTAACATCTATAATGTCCCAGTTAACTTCTATTACTATATTTTGCATGACTGAAAAATTGAGTCATTAGGTTAAAGAAAGTGAGGAAGAGGCAAAAACTAGAGGAGAAATAAGTTCCCTTTAAATGATTTTATGCCTGTGTTTTGGGGGCTGAGGAGTTTAAAGTATTGCATTGCCATGGCAATTTTTCATACTAGACAGAATAATTTGACTATAGAAGTGTCGCGAGACATATTTTAGACAACCTGTAGCATGCCATTGCTACTTCTTCCCAGGAAGATAGAATGATTACTGCTTTTCCATTTTCCCCTACCATTTTTTAAACTTGTGATAGAAAATTGATCTGTTCTGGATGGCCTGTCATTAGGCTTCTGTCAGCAATTTCCTCAGTGTTGGCAATGTTAAGATTTCCTGGGTTCAATCTCACAACTCTATAGTTCCCACAAGAATCTAATGAAGAACATATAGGTACCCTGTTTAGATCAGAGAGCGGAACAGCTCTCAGTACCTACGAGAGCAGTGGTTCAAATCTACCAGCTGCTTTGAAAGAGAAGAATAGGCAGTCTCCTCCTATTCAGTTAACTGACTCTGAAAACCTGCCACAGGGTCAGCTATGGTTCGGTTCCAACTCAACAGTACACAGCAACCTGCTAGAGCATAAGGGCAGGAGGGTAGGACCGGGATATTTCTCATTCTTCATCCTGGACATGTTCTACATTTGTGAATGCTTAAAGAACTGCCTCGCCATGTTTTAAGGAATATAGATGCCTGCTGCCCCCACTTCTCTCCACTGCCAGGCCCACATCAAACCAAATGCTGGGAACAGTCTTTGTTGTAAATATCTATAGGTCATTGGCACAAACAAGTCCCTTGTGATAGCTGAGCATTAACTTTACTGTGAATGTTAATTGCACTTGGCTTATGAGAGAAAATGGTTTGCAGTGAATCTACCTCAAGAATCATTAGTTGAAACAATGAGTGATACTCACTGTGAGGAAGCTCTTATCAAAATATCTATTTGAATAATTTATTTTGCCTCAACAGCTTCTCGTTTGTTTTGAGTTGACGTTAAACTTTAACTGCCCTGTCTAGCTAATATTTACATTAAGGTGTAATTTCTTTAAGAAATCTAAACACTTCCCTCCTGACACTGCTGGGAAGTGAGCAGTCTCTGTGAGGAATGTGGACACCACTTCACCTGGAGCCCAACACAGCAGCCTGGGGTCCCCACAGCTGAGTTCTTCTTACGTTATTTTTGTTTTACTCTTTGTAATTGTTTTTCCTTTTCTCATTTAAAGTCTCTGTAGTACTTCCTGATTCAGTGGTGTCCGTGTGGTAGAGACTTTACCCTTCGTTCAAGATCAGTATTATTCACATCTAGAAGCGTCTCCAAAAATCTCCCCTGTGAAGTTCATTGGTGAAGGTTATGAGTGAATGAGCTGTCTACACAGGTCACTAAAAGTTGGAACTTGCTCACCAGCACCTAATGACAAGCAGTGAATCAGAAATGTCTAGTCTGTGAGGACAAACATGACTGCAGAGCCTGGACGTGGGTCTCATTTCCATTTGTTCACACTAGATGTCTGTCCTCGGACAGCATAGCCGAACTTGGCTCACTGACAGAACCCCAGACCCCTTCCTACTGCAGCCTGCCAGAGCTGTGGCTGTTAGCAGGCAGATAGGGCTCCAATCTAGTACTTTTTCTTCATTTCCACTTTCTTTTCATTTTTTCCTATAGATTTTAGTCTTTCAAGTGAGATAATGGGTTGGGTACTACTAGGTTAATAATGTGTTATCTAGAGAAAATTGCTTTAAAAGGCACAATGACATTTTCAAGCCACTAAATATATCATTTAATACTTTTTATATATGCCATGTAATATTTGGAGGGTTAATGAACAAATGAAGCATGAAATTCTACGGAATTTATCGCTTTCTTAAGGTCACCCAGTAATTTGGTACAAGCCATCAAAAGAAAGCCAACTCATTCACTTGTTGAACTATCATTTTTATCCATATTTAAATATCAATATTTTTGGTACCTTGCTATTGATGTTGTTCTGTACTTTTGAGTCAGAATTGACCCATAGCTGACCCTCTGGTGTGTTTTTAGAGGGAGTTAATCGCACAGGAGGTGATTGCCCATCCTTCTCCTGTGGAGCAGCTGGAGGTCTTAAACTGCGTGCCTTTGGGATTTTAGCCCAGCTTCTTGACACTGGGTCACCAGAACTCCCTTTGGTACCATAGATATAATAAAAGAAAAAACATAAATAAATATGTGTGTGTGTGTGTGTGTGTGTGTGTGTGTCTCCTCTGGAATGTATATGTAGATTTTATATACATAATATAAGGGAGTGCTTGTGGTGTAGAGGTATATACCAGTTCTTACAGACCCTTCATTGGGTTTTCACAACTGTAAATCTTTATTATAGAGGAGATTCCCATTTTTCTCCTTTCAAACAGATGGTGGACTGAAAACAATGACCTTTAAGCTAACAGCACAACACATTATATACTATTCCACTGTGCCAGATATATTGTTTGCTATATAAAAAGAGCCCTGGTGAACTCACAGTTTAGCACACAGTTGTTAAACCAAAGGTTGATGGTTCAGATTCCCCACTCCTCTGTAAGTGTGACTGCCACTTACTGTAGTCAGTTCCAGGGTGTAATCTGTGTGGAAGGAGCCGCACCTGGCTGCTAGCTGAAAGGCCAAGAATGTGGAACTCACCAGCTACTCTCCTTACAAAGGTGTAATAGAAAGTCTACTTTTGAAAAGATTACAGTCTGGGGAATTGAGACATTTCTACTCTGCCATTCCTGCAGTGGGGGTTAAGAGTAAAAAATGACTCCAATAGCAGCTAGTCCAGTTTCCATTTGGAGTCCTGGTAGTGCAGTGCAAAAGTGCTTGGCTGCTAAGCAGAATGGCCGCAGTTCTAAACCACCGGTCACTTGCTGGGAAGGATGTGCCAGCCTGCTTCCATGAAGCTTTATAGCCTTGGAGCCTCTGTGCGCTCATTCTACTCTGCCCTATGGGTCACTGAGGCAGCATCTACTCTACAGCATTTGGTTTAGATATTCTTTCCTTTCTTCAGTTTGGAAAAATTAGTCCAGAATTTAAATGCTGACTTACTGTTTGTTATGCTGCTCTTCTCTGTGACCCAAAAACCCTGTAGAATATTTATCTTTGTTACTTCCTGATTCATTTGCTACTTTTCTTAATGAAGAATTAATACAGAAAATATTCTCTAGACCAAAAAAAAAGGTATTGAAGTCACGTTTATTGTAGGATATTAGTAACAATTTAAATGAATTGGTGTAATCACTCAGCTCTGTGACCTTGCCCTGAGTTGTATCTTGAATAGCAAGGCAGCAGCCCTTGCTGGCTTTGCAGCTTGGAGGTAATTACAAGTACTTTCTGAATGGCTATGTTAATGCCTTAGGATGTGCTATAGAAGGGCCAATCCATGTCTTGGTTCAAAGATTGGGCTAATATTTAAATTGATGTTAAAGCATCGAGAGTTTAGTCAGTACTGTTGAAAGAAGTGAGAAGCCAGCACAAATCTAGTAGATGCATTAGAAGAAGAATGTTTTCTTAAGTTTCCACTAAATCTGTGATTCCCCAAATACAACTCAGTATGACTTACTATCCTTAGGATACAAAAAAGTGCAGGCACAACAAAGAGGGCTGCTGTTGTTGTGCCCTCAGTTTATTGACTGGGGACAACTATCTTCTCAGGTGCTGCCAGGGCTCAGGGAGCCTACTCAGTGGGAGGTGTGATGATGGTGATCACCTTGCTGTTTCTGACTTGAGGGGTGGGGGAGGAGGTTGTGCCATGCAGCCCTGTGTTGAGAGCAATGGAGGGTGGCATGCTCCACTTTCCCTGCATTAATGCAAACTAAATGAGTAGCTAAAAACAGTACAACAGGAAGATATAGCCACCTGTGGATATAGTCCTGAAAATATATAAGTAGGAATAGATGGATGGCTGCATCAGTCTTACCTTTTTATCCGAGTTGCTTATTCATTAAGATAGAACCTAATGATATTTCATAAAATGGTCTTAATTACTAATATCATTTGTGGTGTGACATTTATAGTGCATTGACATTTTTTATTGTTGTTACATGCCGTCAAGTTGGAACTGACTGGTAGCTACCCTTCCACTGGCGTTTCAGAGGCAGTTAATTACATGAGAGGAGATTGCCCATCTTTTCCCCACAGAACAACTGATTCAAACTGCGTGCTTTTGAGATTGCAGCACAGCTTTTTACCACTAGGCCACCAGAGTTTCTTCCATGTTGGCATTTACAAGGATATTATTTGATACCTAGTCAGCCATTGAACTTGTTCTTAATTATATGCTGTTTATAACAAATGTGTATATCAAACACTTTTCAGAAAATCATCTAGAAAGAGCAGTTTTAGTTTGAAACAATGAGGGAAACTTTGTTGGTTTGTAAAGTGTATTTGCTGCTGATTTTATAGCTTTGCCCTGCTGAGCGTAGTATGGCCGAACTCCCGAGCACCTCTCCCTGTTGCTGCCTCAGTTGCCCGTTCCTCTTCCCCTTTAACAGGAGGGGAAGGCTTTGTGGTTCTCTTTGCTGCATCTTTCTTCAGCTGAGTGAGCCCACTAGGAATCATTTCCTGGGAGCCATATCACCCTAGATATTATGAGATCAGTGAGAACTTTATGTTCTCAAAACCATAGAAGCACTGGAATAAAAGTATAAGGAAACATAATTTAATAATGTCGATTACTTGTCCCTGTGATGATTTTGAAGACATTCTCAATAACAATGTTGACAATCTCCCACTTGAGACAGTTTTCTTGTACAAGTTCTTGTGACAGAATACCAAATCAAAAGAAAACAAAAATCCCAAACCCTTAATATCTATGTAAAATGGGAAAAGATGTATACAAGCATAAATGGAAGTCTGCCTAATTGAATAAGCATCTTTGTGTTAAACTCAAAAAATCATTCTAATAAACTCACTCCTGAAATTTGAATATCTAACCCATTTTAATAATTGGCATATGTTTAGTTCTTTTGAGACTCAAGCAAAAATGTCTAAAAGTCACTCTGGTTTGATATTGCAGAGCCGCCTGTTCCCATCGCCCCACCACAGCTGGCTTCTGTGGGTGCCACCTACTTGTGGATCCAGCTCAATGCAAACTCCATCAATGGTGATGGGCCTATCGTGGCCCGGGAGGTGGAGTATTGCACGGCTAGCGGAAGCTGGAGTGACCGGCAGCCAGTGGACTCCACAAGCTACAAGATCGGCCACCTGGACCCTGACACCGAGTACGAGATCAGTGTGCTGCTCACCCGGCCAGGCGAGGGTGGCACGGGGTCCCCAGGGCCTGCTCTCAGGACAAGAACCAAATGCGCTGGTGAGTCGCAGGATGCCTGTGCCTAAGGACACTGTTTTCTGAGTGTAGGCTTGCAGAGTTGGTCCTTTTCAGATGGTTAGCACACTTAGCTCCTTTGCCTACAAACTTCATTTCTGAGCTGTGAACTTGGAATCAGTGGCCCTGATTTTGAGGTCTCTCAGCTTGCCACCACTGCTTCTGTTTTTATTCTCAATTTATGTCTTACTTTAAGTATAACATAGTTTGTATTGGAATGTCGACTTTAATGACCTCTCCTAATTGTTCAGATCTTCCTGACCTGCTCCCCCCCCCCATTTTTTTTTCTTACCTGTGTATTAGTAGCCTGGATGGCTGTGCTATAAAAATTCCATTTCAAGATAGCTTTAAATCTGTGCTTCTGTTGATTGGTATCTAATGGAGAGATTGTTTGTGATGACTTGGGCCCATGTGTAAAATAAGCAAGAATGATCTGCAAGCTTTGCACATCAAGTATTTGATGATAGTGTTCTAATCAACTTTGCTAAACTCTCTACAACTTAAATAAAAGTAATATTGATGAAGAGAGAAATTTAGATTATCATACAATTCAAAAGCTGAAGAAAGCTTCCCTTAAGAGGTGGTAGTACTGTTTCTTTCTGGAGCAAATAGAGAAGGGGGAAAAATGGAATACTAAAGTACTCTCCCATCATTTAAGTGATAATGTTGTTGTTGTTGTTATGTACCGTTGAGTTGTTTGCGACTCATAGCGGCCCTATGTACAACAGCCCTAAACCCTGCTCTATCCTGTGCCAATCGCATTGCCTCCGACAGACCCATCCCGATTACCCCAGTCACTGAATCAATCCATCTCATAGAGGATCTTCCCCTCCTGCGCTGTCCCTCTACTCTACCCAGCATGATGTCCCTCTCTAAAGACCTGTCTCTCCTTGCAACATGTCCAAAGTATGTCAGACGAAGCCCCAGAATGCTTGCCTCCAAGGAGCAGCCTGGTTTAACCCTCTCTAGGATGAATCTGTTTGTTTTCTTGGCAGTCCATGGTACATTCAATACTCTTCTGCAGCACCACAGCTCAAAGGCGTCAATTGTCCTTCTGTCCCCCCTAGTCATTGTCCAGCTCTCTGATGCATAACAAGTGATTGCAAAGACCATAGCCTGTATCAGGCGCACCTTCGTCTCCAAAGAGACACCATCGCTCTTGAGTACTTTAGAGAGGTCCCTAACAGCAGACTTTCCCATTCTAATACGTTTTTTTTATTTCCTGGCTGCTGGTGGCAAGAGTGTTGACTGTGGAGCCAAGCAAACTGAAGCTGTGAACAATCTCAATCTCTTCGCCATCCATCCTAATGCTACCAATTGGTCCAGTGGTGAGAATCTTTTTCTTCTTGACATTGAGCCTCAGTCCATACTGAAGGCTGCAGTCCTTGACCCTCTGCAGCAAGTGCATGAGGTTATCTGCATAACGCAGATTGTTGATAGATCTTCCACCAATCCTAACGCCGCACATCTCCTCATATGTAAGTGATAATAAGTTCTTAAAATAAGTTTTAGGCTAAACAGAGGAGATTGCATAAGTTTTTGTGGAGTCATACTATCTAAGAAGGTTGTTATCAGTGTTTCCATGCTTTAAGTACTCAACACAGTCTGATAGGAAGAGGAGAGACTTATTAACCCATATTTTATTAATTCATAATTTGCAGTATAATGTTTCTACAGATTCAAATCTCTTGGGAAAATTCTGATGTTTTGAATTGCTTTTCCCAAAATGGAGCTTTTAGCAAAGGAAGTTAGTAGTCTTTCCTTCTGATGACATTCTGATGACATTTCATAGCCCGCACACGGTGCCTTCATGCCACCCTACAACAGCATTTCTAGAAGGCAAGCTTTGCTGAATTGGTGAGACCCATGGTCCTATTTTGAGATTTTACAGAAGATAAAGGAATTTCATAATCCTTTACCTTTCTCACATTTCTAAACCCTGTTACCTCCTCTTTCTCTTTAGTAGTAAATCTTTTCTGTGTGAAGTACTTTTTTCTATTATTTCTTGTTATAATGTAGACAGTCTTACATATATATGAAGAATGAGAGGGCTCGAACTCTGATAGTTTAGCGGTAAGAAGTTGCACTGCCGACCCAAAGGCACACAGTTTGAAACCTGTAGCCGCTCCATGGGAGAAAGATGAACAGTCTCTTCCTTTGCAGTTGTCTGCACTTGAAAACTCACTGGAAGGTTGGCTATGAGTTGGTTCTGACTTGATGCTATATAACGACATAAGTGTATGTATATATAGTTTTACAATATAAAAATCCCTTTCCCTCTACTAGATACTTAATAATGTCCTTATGAGATCTCTAGATAGTGTGTTCTGTAGGTTACAGGCGAGGGAAGTGACTTCTGCACTACTGACCTCCTCTCCATGTTCCTGTATGATTTCATTCTGAGGCCACTTGAAGGCGTCCTGCGTTGGAGTGACAGCACAGTCTCCCTTTTTCTATAGAAGATTGTTACTGTTCAGCTTGGATAGAGAAAATGATGTGTTTCATTCTGGTTACTAGCCACTCCACTTACTTATAGTGTTCAGTCCTTTTCTGGCTTCACACATTTTAACTTTTTTCTTGGTTTCTCTGAATGGCTCAGTCATTGACACAGCTGTCTGTATTTCCACTGAATAGAATGAATTCCTCTCTGTTTTGGGGAAGTTTATTTGGTATGGCTGCATGGTTTATAAGCACACAGCTTTCAAAGAGAGCACTCCTCTTAGAATAGATTGACGTTTTCTTTTAGGAAATTATAGTCAGTTTCGACTAGTGTTTGCCTGCCAACAAGGTGCCTTAAGGGCTCAAAGCTTAGCCAGCTGCCCATGACCTGCCATCCTGTGCTGATTTTTAATATTTTCCAAAAATGTGTAGTTGAGCAAATCAGCGTTAGAAACATGTCAAGTGAGATAGTTAAAGTTAGAAATTAGTGAGAGAGGCCTCTGACATTGGTGAGAAATATGAAGTCAGATGAGACTTTTTTTTATTAATCATATAAAGAAATTTATTTCACTATATCTTGATGTAAGGCTTTTTAGAAAATCCACAGCTTGGTGATTGGTGATGGACAGAGAAAAGGTGCTACCATCTTATGTTGTTAGTTGGTATGGAATCAGTTCAAAGTACTTATTAAAAGAATGAGCATTGGCTTCAAGTTACTGGTAAGAACAAGGGCCGTGGCCTTTGGATCAGCAAGCTTCTTATGGATTACACTACCAGAGCTCTAATACAACCTTGTTGTTGTGACCCATAGCTGACCTTCTGGTGGGCTTTCAGAGGCATTTAATCACAAGGGAGGAGATTGGCCATTCTTTTCCATCAGACCAACGGGCAGGTTTGAACCACATGCCTTTGGGATTGCAGCACAAATTTTAACCACTCCAA
>NW_006399847.1:10725277-10729543 GCF_000299155.1 Elephantulus edwardii
CTCTTCCTGAATGATATCTTTGACATCCTCCCACAACTCATCTGGTCTTCGTTCATTAGTGTTCAAGGCCACAAACCTGTTCCTGAGATGATTCTGAAATTCAGGTGGTATGAAATCAAAGTCATATTTTGGCTCCTGTGGATTTGGTTTAATTTTCCTTAGGTTACAGAAAAGAAAGCAAAATGGCCAAGGAGATGATAGACTGGATTAATCTAGGAATGGTTTGCCTCAATATAATTCTTGCATGTAATTCCAGCCTGTGTAGCTTAAGACAGCACACTCCAGACCATGTACAAGGCAGAACTACGAAAGCATGATGTTTCTGGACCTTGAGGAACAGTAGAAAGAACTACGAAGGGGATTGAGAAAGAATAGGGCATCAGGGCCAATCTGATAGGACTTGAGTCATGGGAAGTGATTTGTATTTGGCTGATTTGTTGAAGACACAGATGTGTCAAGAGCCTCACATTTATCTGTGGTGAACAGAAATGTTGGTCTGGTTGAGTTTGGAGATCTCATCAGCATGAATACTCTGTGATTCATTGGTTGTGTTCTTTCAGATGGGATGCTTTCAGTGTCTTTGTCCAGATAGCCACCACTGTGCTAATTGATCACTGCTGTGCAGGCTAGAGGAGGGTTGTGATGAGGTTTAAAACAATCTGAGCAAATCATGAGCTTTGGATACAGCTAAGTATAATGAATTAGGAAGACAGACTTATTCTGATACTTTCTCCTTGGTTTTTTTGCTAAATATAATTTCTTTTAAGAAGTGATATAGTATGAATAGATGGCGAATTGCTGGCCTTGGATCCGGCTGTGCCTGTAATAGACATGGGAGGATTTCAGAGAGCTTATTTGAACCTCCGTGTCTCCTGTATAAGTCAAGGCTGCTAGTCAATATTATCTTCTAGTGCTTCTCTGGTGACTAGTCCATAGTGTATCATATCATTCACTCTGGAGGATAGTCCATAATGCATCATAGCATACACTCTGGTAGATAGTCCATAGTGTCTCCTAGCATATACCCTGGTGGATAGTCCATAGTCTGTAGTATCCTGTTACATGTCGGTGGATAGTCCATTATCTTGTAGCTAATACTCTGATGAATACTCTGATGAATAGTCCATAGCATACAATCTAGTGGATAGCCCATAATCTTTAGTGTCTCATTGCATAAACCCTGGTGGAGAGTCCATAAAATCATAACGTATTCTAAGAGCTCTTGATTCTCACACTTCTGGAAATGACTTTCAAACATATGCACAGGCTTTCTACCTGTGATCTTGATCAAATCACTTAGCTTCTCAGATTCTATCTCTTCACTTCTGAAATGGGGCCACGACACTTGCCCTGCCATTAGCAGAAGTGTTTCAGACCAGCAAGTTAAATCTTCTATGTGAGGATATTTTACATGATAAAATGCTATTCCTATGTGGAATATTTTTTAAAAATCCCTACAGTCAGGAGTTTGTTTCAAGATTTATACACATATCCAATTATTTTTTAGCTATACAGTTCAGCTATAGCTGGCTAGCTTTGGGGAGTTGAAATTATTGCAGTATCCAGTTAAGCAAAAATGCAATTTAGTTTCTCTTTTCTATTATATCTTAAATTTTTATAATTATGTGCAACCTGTATATCACAGGCCATTAAGTGGTAGCTACTTGAAAAACAAATGGGTGATACTGTTAGATTAATTTTCACAGTGGACTTTTTTATGTGTATTATTTTGGAATACTGCTTTTTATGTATACTGGTTATTGGTTAACTGTGGTTAAGTGAGTTGCTAATAACTGGCCCCAGGAGTAAAAGAAGGATGATGAAAAGCTAATGAGTGAACAATTAAGATGGGAGAGAGTGAAATAAAGCTGAACAGCAGTGTGTTTCTTGTAAGTATACAACTAAAAATCTGTGAAACAAGAATGATAATTTTGTGTATAATTATCTCATTGGATTCTTTATGAAATATTTGGAAAGTTTAAGCTCTGACTGTAATACTCAATTTCACAGAGTTTTAAAGGCATCATTTTTATGTCATGTAGTGGCATAGCCTATAGAAAGTTGTGTGGCTTATCCAAAGCCTATGCTTCTCTGGGGGTTCAAATCCACCAGTGCCTCCACAGGAGAAAGGTGAGTAATCTCCTGTGCAGTTCACTGCCTTGCAAACCAAGTGGTGAGTCAGTGGTCAGTTGGTTCTGACTCCAGAGACAGTGAGTTATTTGAGTTTGAAAGCTATCACACACACCAGCACCACAGAACCCCAGACAAATGCCAGCACCCCGCTCCGCACCCCGTACCTTGCACCCCGCACATACACCAGCACCACAGCACCCAGCACACGAACCAGTGCTGGAGCACCCAGCCCATGCCAGAACCACAGCAGTGTAATTGGCAATGAGCACTGAGGGTAAATTATGATTTATAGTAAACTCAAGATTTTAAAACTTAAAATTTGAAACTAATTAAAAGGTAAAGAAGTCACTGAACAGTTTTCATAGTTGTGTTATATACTCCTAGGTGGCACATTTTACCCAGGTGTAACTAGTAACATTGACGATGGGTTACACGTTGATTCATTGTTGCTTAAAGAAAAACAGCAGAATTTTGTTTGATTTATTTTTACAGTGTAGTTAGTTGCTTGACTTGTGATAGAAATAAGATTATACACTGATTGGTCGTTATTTCTTTTTCATGTCTTTCTTTTACAAAATAGATCTGTTTTTGTTGAAATGGACACAGCAAAGCACTCACCGTTTAGTTTTGGTGTCACCCATCACGGGATGACTGTTCTCATGGCCCTTTTTTGAGTTGCTTTTCTACCATTAATGTGAACTTTCTAACTTTCTTTTTAGCTGCTAAAGACTATCCATTCATATCATATAGATTTTTCTTTGAAAGAACATCATGCTCAGCACAGACGTTCTTTTCTAGTTCAGGTGGTGGTGTCTGTAGGGAGTTGCTCCGTAACCCAAAGGCTGCCCCTTTCTGCTGGTTCAAATCCACCAGGAGCTCCTCAGGGGGAAGAAGGGAAGTCCCCTCCCCTGTGATTAAACAGCCTCTAAAACCTTCCGAAGGGTCAGGCAAGAGTTGGTTCCCACTCAATAATAATTTCATTTTGTTGTTGTTGCTTAAAGGAGATATCAGGTGTTCTTTTCAGTGTAACATTTTCCTCTTTTGGACCAGAATTGTTCTATATACTCTTTGATCCAAATATTCAGTAATGGTGTTTGTGTCCCTTGATGTGGTTGCTTTAGTGCTCCGATCTCCTTCAGTTATACCCTCCTTTCCTGGATTGTTTCCTGTGAAAGGACATTTGATATGCTTTTTTTGTGCGTCTGTTCCTCTGATGACAATTTCATTGTTGCCCTAGTAAGAGTATGTAAGTATAGCCCTTGTGTGCTTTGCTCTTCTCATTGATTAAAAGGTATGTACGATTAATGCATACCATTACAAATTATGACCTTGACTACTAGGAATCTTATTCCCTTCTGGGAGTATTTCTACTATTATAGGCTTAAGGGACTGAGTTCTCATTTATAAACTACCTAAGTAAGCTCTGGTGGCCTAGTGACAAGAAGCTGTGTTACAATCCCAAAGGCACGTGGTTCGATTCCCACAAACTGCTTTATGGGAGAAAAATGGGCAGTCTTATCTCGTGCGATTAATTGCCTCTGAAAATCCACTAGAGGGCCATCAATGCGTCAGTTCTGACTCAGCGGTACACAACAACAACAACAAGAAGAATATCTCTTAGTATACGTCATATAGTAGTGTAACTCTTCTGTATCAGGTTTACTCTGAATGCCACAAGACTTAGGTTCTCATTTGTTTTGAAATGAAGGTTTACTGTGCTTGCCCACCTGTCATGTTGGAGTGATGTGTTGGAGACACACCTGGATGGGCTCTATAGTGGGAAGGTATTTAGGGGGATAGAGTATTAGTAATGAAATGATTGTTGTTGTTGTTCTTATATGCCATCGAGTCCTTTGCGACTCATAGCGACCCTATGCACAATAGCCCTAAACCCTGCTCTATCCTGCATCAGCCACACTCCCTCTGACACACCCATCCTGATTACCCCAGTCGCCGAATCAATCCATCTCATTGAAGGTCTTCCCCTCCTGTGCTGTCCCTCCACCCTCCCAAGCATAATGTCCCTCTCCAAAGACCCATCCCTCCTGGCAACATGTCCAAAGTATGTCAGACGAAGCCCCAGAATCCTTGCCTCCAAGGAGTAGCTTGGTTTAATCCTCTCCAAGATGAATC
>NW_006399847.1:10731253-10783932 GCF_000299155.1 Elephantulus edwardii
AGCCTCAAACCTGTTCCTGAGATGATTCTGAAATTAAGGTCGGGAGGAGGTGCTGGGGGGACACAGAGAGCATGCCCCTGGGCAGAGGGGAAGCCTGGAAGCTGCGCACCAGCGGAAGTCACCTCAGATAATAGGAAAGAGGCATATTGCAGGTACACACACAAAAAAAAATGAAGTGATTAATTTTTATTAAAGCATATGTTTAGTTCTTTTAAAGTTGTGATGAGGTAGTGTAGTATTTTATGGTCTGTGTGTAAGTGTTTATAGTATACTGGAGCCCTGTACAGAATATGTATTACATTCTTAGGCTTTTTAAGAGAAGTTTATTTGACTGTTTTAAATGACAGATGTTTGTAATTTTGTCGCTGCTTCCATGGACATTGTGAATATTTTTGAGAGATGATAAATTCTAAAGGCTAAAATTCTCTCATGTGAAATCTGATTAACCCAGGATGGGTACTGATTGTGACACTAGAGCTAAATGCTCAAGAAATGACTTTACATTCCTAGACCTAAGGCTTTCAAAAATTGCAACTGGTTTCCTACTAAATATCTTCAAAGCACTATTGGAAAAATTAGATTTGCTGATGCATGAAAATGGTTAGCACAATTCTTGGTAACCTGAGGAGCCCAAGTCCCAGTGTGATCAACCTATGAGAGTCGTTTTCAACTAGATTCTATTAACTGAATCTGAAAATCTGGCAGAGAGTCAGCTATGGGTTGGTTCTTACTTAACGACACACAACAACATACAAAGTACTGTGAAAATACAGACTTATTGCTATGGCAGAATCTTTCAATAGGATCTTTAAACTGGATAGGCTGGGCTTTGTTTGGGACAAACACATCAGGGTGCATTTTGCTTTAAGTAAAAATATCAGTGTCCTCAAGCTAGTATCAATAAATCGATTTTACTCAAAGTGAAACTCATAGTTGTTGAGTCAGAGCCAACTCATAGCTGGCCTTCCATTAGGTTACAAGGTTATAAATCTCATGGTTTTTAATTTCCAGAGGGGCATGGCCTTTCCTGCTAGTGCTACTCCCCAGGGACTGGGCCACAGAATCTAGATAAATGCTGCACTTGACTCTCAGGACATGGAGTGAGGAAGAGACCTAGAAGCACAGAGCTAAATGGCAGCAGAGACCTAAGAGTCACAATGAGTGAGTTGATAATGCCTTGTGAGACATAGTGATTGTAGTGATGGTTCAATACACTTGGCCCCAGAAGTCAGGAGATCAAGAGACACATTGCACTGGGAAAGTCTGTAGTTAGGGACCTCTTCAAGTTTATTGAGGAGCAAGGATAAAATTTGAAGACTAAGATGCACCTGAAGCAGGCCATGGCCTTTATAGTTACTTGCTATGCATCTGAGAGCTGGACAATGACTAAGGATGACAGAAGAGAATTGAGTTGTGGTGCTGGAGAAGAGCTCTGACTATTACACAGGCAGCCAAAAGAACAAAGAGATATGTCTGAGAGAAGATGCCAGCAGCGTACTCCGTGGAAGTAAAGATGTTAAGGCTTCATCTCACATGCTTTTGACAGGAGAGGTGAGTTTGCTATCAAAGGTTATTCCTTGGAGAGGGATCTCATCCTTAGAAAGGTGGAGGGACTAAAGAGAGGAAACTCTCAACCAGATGGATTGACACAGTGACTGCTCTAAGGGGCTGTAATGTGTCAGATAGGACAGAGTTCAGATCTGTTTGTTTATAGAGTGACTTTGAGTCATATGTGACTCGATGGCACCTAACAATACTGACTTGATGTGTGGCCTCTTCTTACATTATTCTAGTCTTTTGGAAAACAATGTCTGACATATATCCATTACCTACCACCTGCAAAGTTTAACAGCTTCTCTTTGGTTAAAACAGCAAGGCAGCTTTTGAATGTGACTAAGATTTACTGATAGAACATATGGCTGTTTCAGAGGGAGATGGAGAAGTTTGTGGACCAAGGTTGGGAATGAGGCTGCAAAAGCTATGATCTGTGGTGTGGGCAGTGCACAGGCAAACCTTTCCACAGTGAGGACAGTACAGGCATACAGAGACAGGTGTACTTATATTTTGTTCCTTTGACTCAGGAGCTAAAACCAGTATTCCTGGGTGGCTTTTTTCTTCAGTGCATTTAAGTTAGGTACCCAGTCAACTGCCATATCAGGTATTCATTGAGGACTTTTAAGTATTTGTGCTTGGAACTTCAGACTCAACACACCCCAAACTAACCCTGTTAATGATGGATAGGTGGGCACTATGGTTAGCCTCCTGTCTTACCTTAGCTTGCCTCGATTCAGTCAGCTTTTCTCAAAACAGCTCTCAGCTTACCCGTCCACTTCAACTGGCAACACTAACTCATGGAAACATGGTTAGTAGCTTTGGCTTCCCTTTATAAGTTTCCTACCACATCTCTACAGAGAGCTCAGCTTGGTCTTTTAAAAACTAAATGTATAAGAAATTAAATAAGTGATATTTAAAATGTGTACAGGAATAACAACAGTTAAGGAACATGACATATGAAAATTTGAGTTAATGAAGATTTAACATGCTCCTTTGTATAACACGTTTGCAAATTAATCTTAATAATTTAAAGAATTGGTAATTAAATTACCTATCAGAATAAATTAGAGGTGAATAGAGAGCTTTGAGAATAAATAATGAATCTACATAAAATTAAAACCACAAATACAAGAAATTTTATTAGGAAGTATAATACTTATTATTAAAGTAAGAAAAATAAAACGGAACTTTGTGATATAAAAATTGCTGATCCTCATTCATGTTATTAAAACTGTAGAATGAAATAGTCTGTAAAAGTATTCTGTAGAAATATTCTAGTAAAATAGTTGTGTTGACCAAATGACAATACTCATGTATCACTTTTATGTATCAGTATTTATGCATCATTTTTCAGGCTGTTAACCGACAGGCTGGCATTTTGTATCCATGAGATACTGCTCAGGAGAAGAAGATGGGCATTCTTCTCCTGAAAAACCCCAGAAATCTGATGGAAGATTACCAAGAATTGTAACTAACTTGATTTCAGTGGGTGGATAGTAACTGTGCATATAAAATGTGTATTTCACATTTAAAATCTTTTCTATTATAAACTATCATTCAGAATATGTTGATATTAAGCTTGTTCTTTTTGTTGTTGTGTTGTTGTTGTACCATCAAGTCAGATTTTACCCATAGCTGACCCTCTGGTGGGTTTTCAGAGGCATTTAACTGCATGGGAGGAGATTGCCCATCCTCACTCAGAGCAGCTATTTCTATCATATATGATTGCCTCACTATTATTAACCCTATTATCTTTAAGTTGATACTCAATCCGAAGTAACATTTTGTTAGTAATTGTAACTTTAATTAATGATAATTTTAGGAATTATCATTGGCCTGTCTGGTGGTTTAACTAGTCGCCTAGTCAAAAGAACCTGCACTGCAATCCTAAAGGCATGAGAATTCGAGGCCACCAACTGCTCCACAGTGGAAGGCTGGACAGTCTCCTGCCTTACAATTAACTGCCTCTGAAAACCCACTGGAGGGTCAGCTATGGGTTGGTTCTGACTCTGTGGTATACATCAGCAACAGTAATAATTTTAATAATTAAAGATAGGTACCATTTATGAAGAAAACCAGAAGTAAATGAAGCCTGAATAAAGACATTGGTAGATTTTCTCGATTTCCCATTTAATCTTTTTAATGGGATTAATCATTATTAATGTATATATTGTTGTTGTTAAGTGCCATCGAGTGGCAGGCAACTCATAGCCACCATATGAAGGAGAGTCCTCAGCACTTGGGTGTCTCTCATCCTCTCTCCAGGTTCATAGGGTTTCCGGGGGCAAGCTGTTATGGAAATGGATGCAACTCCTCCTTCCAAGCTTGCTTTAATCGGGGAACTCCACCCCACTCTCTGTCTGCATTGGGTAACCAACCATTAAAGCATTTAATGTCACAGTGTTCAGCCTCACAGCAACCACAAGTGACCACAGTTCGGCAGCTTGTACACCAGGGCTATATGACCTAGAGGAATGTCTGAACAAAGACCAATGAAAGACTGGGGGCCGCAGATTAAAAGTCATCACCCCCCCAGGCATTGAGGACTCTCCTTCATAGATCTCTATGAGTTGCCTGTGACTTGACGACACTTAACAACAATAACATCAACATAGAGGTATGAGCTGGCCCAGTGGACAGAAAGCGACACTACCAAGCCGTTGCGATGGATTGATGGAAGCGAGTTTGCAGTGGGTGGGAGTGTGGTGAAGATGATAAGCACCGGCCAGTGCAGGCCCTCAATGAGGTGGATTGGTCAGTTACTGCACAGTGGGCGAGAGCATGGTGAAAATGAAGAGCACGGGGCAGGGCAGGCTCTCAATGAGATGGATTGATGCAGATGGAATGGGCTGGAGATGATGACACATTGTAGTACAGGCCCGCAGTGAGGTGAATTAGTGGAGTGACTGCGCAGCGGATGGGAGCTGGTGAAGATCTTGGCAGATTGCAGCTCAGACCCTCAATGAGATGGATTGATGGAATGACTACGCAGTGGACGGGAGTGTGGTGGAGATGATGGCACATTGCAGTGCAGGGCAAGGTTTCAGTCTGTTGTTCATAGCGTGGTTAGGAGCAGTAGTGAACTCAGAGGTACCTCACAACAGTTTAGTGTTTTTCATATTTGGCTCTTTATTCCATGGATTCTTGTAAAAAAAAAGTCTTTAGTCTTTAAAGTCTTCCAACAGAGATTGGAGAATCTTTGGGAAATATTTCTCTTTAATAATTTATAAGAATTCCATTTCCACTTTGGATGTTACATGATGTGTTGTTCGGATGTGGAAAAATCATCAGAGAAACTCCAGAAATGTCACCCAGTACACAGAACAAAGGGAACTCTCATGGCTTAGTACTAGAAGCTGCACTGCAATTCCAAAGGCACATGATTCAGACCTGCCAGATACTCTGTGTGAGCATTTGCCTCTGCAATCCCACTGAAGAGTCTGCTCTGAGTTCATTCCAGCTTGACAGCATCAGCAGGAACATCATACAGAACAAAGCAGGCAGAGCTGACTTTCAGTAAAAACTACCTCTATTCTCTTTTTTTTGTCATTTAACAAAAACCATTTTTTTAGTTTGTTTTTTTTTTTATAAATTCTCATAGGCTTTGTTATTGGAGTGTGGTGAAGCCAGAGAAATGAACTCCTCCTCTTCGTGGACGTTATTTTCTTATGTATAAAGTTCTTCAGTTTGCAGTGAACTTCAAGCATTTGTGTAGAGAAATGCTTGCAGATATTCACGGTGTAGTTGTAGGGGAGAGATTCTAAAAGCAAACAAACATTAGTGTATAAGAGAGGTTTCCAAATAAATGGTTTTTAATCAGGATGTTTTGGGGCTGCAGATAACTTACACTCACCTCATACAAGCAATCAATAAAGATATTTAGTAACTTATATGAACAGGAAGGCCATAGGTAAGTCATAATTTATAATTTGTTGATTTCCTAGATCTGTGCTACTAATGACAAAGTGCCTCAGAATTGGCTTCAACCCCAGGCTGGTCCTCTTCCCTGTAGTAGCTGCTAGACAAGCATATTGTAGAGAGTGGAGAAACATTTCACTTAACATAGAATACAACTTTTCTTTCACTCAGTAAGAACTATAGATGACTATGGAAATATAATAGCATATTTTCCTGAAATGACTGACAAATTGCTGTTGTTCTCAAATGTAGAAGTAGCTTAATAATGATGGTATACACCAAAACCACACAGAGGGCTTGTTAAAAAGGCAGAATCCTGGGCCCTGTTCCTGGCTTTTCTGCCTCAGTAAGTGTGAGGTAAGAGATGGAACGAGGATCATGTGGTTGTAAGAACCTGCACTGCAATCCCTAAAGCACACAATTTGAAACCAACACCTGCTCCACAGGAGAAGGATGGCAGCCTCCTCCCATGTGATTTACTGTCTCTGAAAACCCACTGAAGGTTAGCTATGCCTTGTTTCCAACTCAGTGGTGTACAACAGCAACATAATGCAAGATATTTCCCCCTCTGTGTGTTTAAGCTCTAATGCACACATACTGCATACATAGCATCCACGTGGACCCATCATGTTGTCCACATGAAATTAATGCTACTTGTTTTGTCATTAGTAACAAGCATTTATTTTTGACCCAGGAACAAATAGTATGTTAACTTGTAAGTAGAGTGAAATTTCAGATGTTTCACAGCTGCTGATGTAGGACATATATGGGTGAAAATAAATGAAGGCCTTTATGACTTTACTGGGACTCTACCTTTCATAGATGAGGAAGTTACAATTTGGATAATTGAAGAAACTTTGCACAAGTGTCCAGCTTGTCAACATCTCTGTGGTCCAAGAATTGCTACTGTGAATACAGAAAAGCCTTTCCTTCTGACACAACCAAGTCCCTGAATAAAGCCCACAGTCTTGGTTTTGAGTTCATTTAAGGGTGTGAGGAGACAAATTAGAATTTCTCATTTTAAGACAGAACCAGATAAAATTGACATAACATAAACTGAGTGAATTTCTAAGTTATTTATTGCTGTTGTTGTCGGCTGTCAAGTCACAAGTGACCCATAGCTCACTCTCCAGTGGGTTTTCAGAGGCAGTAAATCACAAGGGAGAAGATTGCTCATCCTTCCTCAGAGGAGTTGATGAATTCAAAACACATACCTATGGGATTGAAACATAACTTGTACCTTTGGACTAGGTGCCCACAAGACAACTATGACTCATAGCAACTCTGTGAATAGCAGATCTAAACCTTGCCTTATCCAACACCACCCACGTGATCTCTTTCAAGCTCAAGCTATTGTAGTAGTCATCCAATCCATCTGATTGAGGTTCTTCTTCTTTCACTGACTCTTCCCTTTTGCAGTATGATTTGTGGCTCTGTTGGACAGGTTCCTTCTGAATATATGCCCAAAGTAAAGAAGGCTAAACTTTACCATCCTTTCATCTACAGGTGCACTCTGGTTACACTTCTTTTGGCCCTCCTTAGTATCTTCAGTACTCTTAGCCAACTCTACAATTTGAAGGCATGGACTATTCTTCAGTCTTCTTTATTTGTCGTCCAACTTTGATATGCATATGAAACAATTGAAAATACTAAGGCTTGGATCATTGCACCTTAGTATTTAAACTGACATCCTTGCTCTTTAGAACTTTAGATAGGTCTTTGGCAATAGATTTCCACAATGCAGTACTTTTTTTTTATTTCTTACCTACTACTGCCAAGTAAAATAGATCTAAGTAAAAGCAAATCCTTGACAATTTCAGTCTTTTTTATAGCTATCCTGATGTTTCCTATTGATCCAGCAATGAAGATTTTTGTTTTCTTGATGTGGAAATGTAATTTATGTTAGAGTATATAGTCTTTGATATTCTTCTGTGAGTGCTTCAAGTCTCCACTGTCTGAAATAATTGTTGAGTCATCTGCATAATGCAGGGTTTTAATGAGTCATCTTTGAATTCTCATGCCACATATAGTCCAGATCCTCTAATGATTTGCTCAGCATATGGATTGAATCAGTTTGGAAAAAGGTTCCAACCCTGACACACACTTTTTGGATTTTAAAGCCTGTAGTGTTACCTCGTTCTGTTGATGAAACTGTTTCTTGGTCTATGTACAGGTTTCCCAAGAGCTAACGGATAAGAGTTCTAGGATTCCCATTCGTCTCATTGTTGGCTATAGTTTGTATGATCCACATGCAGTCAAATTCCTTTGCATAATTAATGTAACATCTTGCTGGTATTCTCCTCTCAGTAAAGATCCATCTGACATGAACAGTAATATCCCTTTTCCCATGGCCTCTCCTAAATCCAACTTAGATTTATGGCAGTTCTCTGTAAGATGACCTGTGCCAGCCATTTTAAAAATAACCTTGAGGAAGATTTTACTTGGATGTGTATTAATGGCAAGATTTGATTTCCACACTTTGTTGAATCACAAAAACACCATTCTTGGGAATAGGAAAAGACATTTAGAGCATAAAGATAATAATCTGATGGAGTTATTCATTACTTGGAAAAATAATAGCTCATTATATCTACACAAGTCTTTTAGCTGCAACTTTACTAAGAACTAGAATGTAAATGTAGGAAGCTCTGTTAACTTAGTGTTAAGAAATGGCATAGTCAGTGCAAAGATAGGCAGTTTGAATCTGCCATTTACCCTATAGGAGAAAGGCAGTTTCCCCCCATGCAATTCACTGCCTCTGAAAACCACTGGAGTGTCGGCTCTGTGTGGCTTTTGGCTTTATAGTAACTTACAACAAGAAGAAGAATGCAAGTTTAGGTGGACTGCTCCATTATTTGTTTGTGTCTTTGCTGCTGTAATTATATATACTGAGTTCAATCTATTTTAAATTATAAAAACAAACCCAGTTTGCTCATGAGATATGTATTAATTATACCTGCTGGTCAGTAAATCTGTCACATTGCTCACAGTGACTCTTTCCTATGGACTACTCATACCCTGAGCCCACCTTCTTTCCCACTGAAATCATTAGGTGTACACTCACAACAGTTTTTATGATTTAACATATTAGTGGTGTATCCCTTTCTGACTAAAGTAATTTCTTTTGGTAATGCAAAATTCTAACTCCTGTTCTGTGCTTTATCACTATGATCACTGTTTCTTTTGACATCATGATATTTAATCATTAGAAAAGGTTCCTATTGCAGTGTTAAGTTAGGAAGTTTAACTATATGAAGGGTCAATGAGTGTGCAGCACGATATTTTTCATGTAAAGCCTGGTACTGCATAGTGTTTTTGTCTACACTAGAGACCCATATTCCAGCCTCAGAATTATAGTGACTTTTGGAAGCAGTGCATCACCATAGAAGGTGATAGAATATGAGTGTGGGCTCTACACCTATCCTGTCAGAGTCATGAGCCATTGGCAAGGAAAATGGAATGTTACCTAGGTAACCTTATCTATGTTGTTGTTGTTGTTGTTGTTGTTATGTGCCGTTGAGTTGCTTGCAACTCATAGCAACCCTATGTACAACATCCCTAAACTCTGCTCTGTCCTGTACCAGTCTCACTATCTCTGACACTCCCATCCTGATTATCCCAGTCACTGAATTAATCTACCTCATAGAGGGCCTTCCCCTCCTGCGTTGTCCCTCCACCATCCCAAGCATGATGTCCCTCTCCAAGGACCTGTCTCTCCTCACAACATGTCCAAAGTATGTTAGACAGAGCCTCAGAATCCTTGCCTCCAAGGAGCAGCCTGGTTTAACCCTTTCCAGGACAAATCTGTTTGTTTTCCTAGCAATCCATGGTACTCTTAATACTCTTCTCCAGCACCACAGCTCAAAGGCATCAATTTTCCTTCTATCCTCCTTGGTCATTGTTCAACTCTCTGATGCCTAACAAGTGATTGTGAAACCATGGCCTGTATCAGACACACCTTAGTCTCCAGAAAGACACTATTGCTCTTCAATAGTTTGAAGACGTCCCTAACAGCAGACTTTCCCATGGCAATGCGCCTTTTAATTTCCTGCTTACTGGTGCCAAGAGTGTTGACTGTGGAGCGAAGCAAACTAAAGCTGTGAACAATCTCAATCTCTTCCCCATCCATCCTGATGCTACCAGTTGGTCCAGTGGTGAGAATCTTTGTCTTCTTGACATTGAGCCTCAATCCATATTGGAGGCTGCAGTCCTTGACCCTCTGTAGCAGGTGCTCAGGTCCTTCTCAGTTTCAGCAAGCAGGGTTGTGTCATCCGCATAACGCAGATTGTTGATAAATCATCCACCAATCTTGACCCCACATTTCTCCTCATAGAGCCCAGCCTCCCGGATAATCTGTTCTGCATATAGGTTGAAAAGGTATAGAGATAGGATGCATCCTGGCGTACACCCTTCTCAATTTTGAACCACGCAGTGTTCCCTTGCTCTGTTCTGACGACTGCCTCTTGGTCCAAGTATAGGTTTTGCATTAAAACGATCAAGTGTTCTGGGATTTCCATTCTTCTCAGAGTCAGCCACAGTTTGTTATGATCCACACAGTCAAATGCCTTTGCATAGTCAATGAAACACAGATAGACATTCCTCTGGTATTCCCTGTTTTCTGCTAAGATCCATCTAGCATCAGCTACAATATCCCCAGTACCATGACCCTTTTTAAACCCATCCTGGACTTCTGGTAGTTCTCTGCTGATGTGCTAGTCCAGTTGTTTTTGGATAATCTTCAGTAGAATCTTGCTTGCCTATGAAATCAGTGAGATTGTTCTATAGTTTCCACACTCTGTTAGGTCACCTTTCTTTGGGATGGGAACAAATATAGATCTTTTCCAGTCAGTTGGCCAAGTGGTTGTTCTCCAGATTTCTTGGCACAACTTGGTGAGCATATCCAGGGCAGCATCTGTTAGCTGAAATATGTCAATTGGTATACCATCTATTCCTGGAGCCTTATTTTCTGCCATTTCCTTCAAAGCGGCCTGAACTTCTTCTTTCTTCACCATAGGCTCTTGCTCATATGTTGCTCATACCTATGCGCTGTTCTTTAATTGCATTGCAGACTCATTGGAGCTGGAACTTTAGCCAAAGTATCTAAAACAAAACTCAGGGCAGTGAGAGATGCTTTCACCTGGTAATGTCTGATTATTTATTACAGGGTCACTGACCACCCACTCAGCGTCACTTTATTGTTCTGACCGTCTTTGTCTTTCCCAGTCCAGCATATGAAACATACACATCTTTGACTCTAGACTAGATTCCTGACATTTCTAAGAAGGACCTTTGAAATGGTCTGTTAGATACAGTGCTCTACATTTCAGTAGATGGTTTGTACTGCTACCCAGAGTTGGCTCCTCTCTCTGGAGGATCAACTCCACCAGTGGCTCCTCGGGAGAAAGATAGGCAGTCTACAGTATGAATTTTTTGTTGTTAGATGTTGTGAAGTCAAGTACAGCTAGTATCGACCCTACAAACAGCCTACCTGAAACCTGTCTATCCTTATCATCCTCATCATCTCTGACAATTAAAGCCTACTGCTCAAGTCAGTGAGTCAGTCCATCACAGTGCGGGGCCGTGGGGGGAGGGGGATTTCCTCTCCATTACTGACCCTCCATCTTTGCAAGCATGATTTCCCTTTGCAAGGAATAGCCTTGCCTAACTGCTTATCCAGAGTATGAGAGACGAAGTTTTACCATCTTTTCCTCCAAGGAGCAGTTTGGCTGGAGAGTCATCTCTGAGTCAGTTCCATCTTGATTTATTTTTTTAATTTTCTACTAGTTTATTTACAAAATTTAAATACATTGTTTTTAAGAACAAATTCTTTCAATTTCCCTCACCCAACCCCCATCAAATTGTACAACCACATGATTAATTCCTCTCCCTCCAACCCCCCTTACATCCTCATCACTGTTTGCACCCTCTCCCACCCCTCTTGGATCCTTATACTCATTCTACAACAATGGTTTTATACAATATTTATCCCTGTGGGACTGAGTTAGTTCACCCAGCATAATACTCTCCAGTACCTCCCAAGTTAGGTGATAATTTACAAAATCATGGCTCCTGTGTGCTGGATAGTATTCCACTCTGTGAATGTTTGTGCCTCAGTTCTGATTTTCTCAGGGCATATTCCAAGTAGTAGAATAGCTGTGTCATATGGAATTTCTATGTTCAGCTTTCTGAGGAAGTGTCAAACTGTCTTCCAGAATGATTGTACCATTTTACAGTTTCACCAACAATGTATAAGAGTTCTTTTCTCCCCACATCATCTCCAATATTTATTATTTAATGTGCTGTTAAACTTAGCCACTGTTACTGGAGTGAGATGGTACCTCATTGTAGTTTTGATTTACATCTCTCTTGTTGCCAGTGATGAGGAACATTTCTTCATGGATCTGTCTGCCATTTGAATATCTTTCTCTGTGAAAATTCTCTCCATGTCTTTTGCCCATTTTCTAATTTAGTTATCAGTCTTTTTTCTTGTGGAGGCCCGGGAGTATTCTCTATACTATTTTTCCAAGACTCTTGCCTGAGATGGTGTTACCAAATGTTTGTTCCTAGTCTGTAGTTTTTCTTTTCACCCTTTTGGAAAAAGATTTTGATGCACACAGGATTTAATGTTTAGAATTTTATCCTCTTTAGATTGTGCATTTCTGGTTATATTTGGCAGTCTCTTTATACCTTGGACTAGAACTTCTAAGCTTGATCCCAGTTTGTCTCTTATAAACATTATGGTTTGGGTCTTTACTCCAGGTTTCTGATCCACCTTGAGTTGATTTTTGTGTATGGTGTGAGGTGTGGATTCTGTTTTAGCTTTCTGCAGGCAGATGGAATTCCAGTTTTGCTGGGACAGTTTGTTGAAGAGGTTATCATTCCCCCATCTGATAGCTTTAATGTCCTTGTCAAATATCAGTTGACCTTAGATAAGAGGGTCTGTTTCTGGGTTCTCAATTCTGTTCCGTTGGTCTGTGTGCCTGTCATTGTACAAGTACCATGCTGTTTTAGTTACTGCTGCTGTGTAGTAGGTTTTGAGGTCAGGTATTTCTATGCCTCCAACCTCATTTTTGTTTCTCAGAAGTGTTTTGCTTATTTGGGGTCTCTTGCCTCTCCAAATAAATTGGGCAACTTCCCTTTTAATCTCCTTGACAAATTAATTTGGTATCTGGATTGAGATTGCATTGAACATGCAGATTGTTTTTAGTAGGATTTTCATTTTCACGATATTGAGTCTTCCAATCCATGAACAGGGCACATTTTCTCATTTCTTTAGGTCTTTTATTGTGCCTTACAGAAATGCTCTGTAATTTTCTTTGTATAGGTCTTTTGTATCTCTAGTTAGGTTCACTCCCAGATATCTCAATGTGTAAATAGTATTGGTTTCTTTATTTCTGTCTCTGAGTTCTCTTTGTTACTGTAGAGGAATCCTATTGATTTTTGGATGTTGATCTTATATCCCACCATTCTACTAAATTGTCCTACTAACTCTCACAGTTTCGCTGTGGTTTTTTTTTCTGTTGAATCTTTGGGGTTTTCTGTGTACACTATTATATCATCTGCATATAGCAACAATTTGACCATCTCTTTGCTGATCTGGTTGCCTTTTAGTTCCTTCTCTTGTCGTATTGCTGTAGGAACACTTCTAGTACAATACTGAAAAGAAGTGGTGACAGTGGAAATCCTTTCCTGGTCCCCATTTGCAAGGAAAATGTTTTTAGTCTTTCTCCATTGAGAATTTGATCTTGATTTTTGAGTATATAGAAGTATTTTGAATTTGGAAATAAAAGTAGAAATTTGTAGATTTAGCAATTTCTAATTTTTCCTATGAAGTATTCAAATGGCTGTCTTTGAAAATAATTGAAGAATGAGTTTTAAAAGTTATACTTGGGTCACTCATTCTTGAATATGATGAATCCAAGATGTTGAATAGTCCAAATGAAAGAGTATTTAAGTTAGATTTTTCAATTTCCAAAAATAGTATACTACAATACTTTGTGTTATTTCTATTTTTCCAGAAATTATTATTAGAAAATGGCATAATTTTTAACAAGTAGCTGCAGAAATGAAATCTAAAGTCAAGAATGAGTTCATAAATGTCCAGGCCCCAGCTTCCTAGTCCTACGGTGACTGTCCTTGTGGTCAGGTTGCAGAGGACAGAGGGCACACAGAGCTAAGCTTGGGACTGTTTTGTGAGCTTTCAAAGGAGCTACTCTGACATTTCCTTGAAGCAGCTTTTCACCAATTTTTTTCTTTTACTAGGAAGGGTTACTGGGCAGGGTGACTTTTCATACAGAGTAGTGTGTAAATCACTGTCAGTCTGTGCCCATTCCCCTTATTTCATCCAACTCGGATTTTTCCTAAATATAACAGAATTAGGAAGTTTATACACAGTGTCACTGCTCAACTCTGTCCGTCCATGATGGCTCCCTGGAATGCAATCCCACCCACCCTGATTGGCTGGTTTTCACACTCCTCTCTACAGTTTTTTTTCACTCTTCACTGAGAAATTTTTAATGATCAAGATTAATCATGGCATTTGTAAGAAAAACACTTGTATTTCAAGATAATAGAAACAAATATGTAACTCCCTGCTCCATGTCCTGCTGGTTCCTGTGCATTTCCTCATAATTTTATTCGCAATTGAACGTACTATATGGTGACTTTGTAAACTCGGTGAAAGCAAGACTTAGCACCTGTTTTGTTTGTAGCACCCAGACAATAAGTCAGAATACAATGATTGGCTATTGTTACTTTCAATGCACAGGAATGAATTATGGCTTTAATGTCCTCAGTGAATAGGGTATTACTTACAATACTATTAGGGAATTGTCATCATTGTTAGGTACCATCAAGTCATGTAGAACCTACAATGACCCTATGAACAACAGATCTGAACTATGTCCTATTCTGTGACATCCTCACACTTCCTGACAGAGTCCATTTTGGCAGTCACTTTGTCTATCCACCTTGTTGAAGGTCTTTTCTTTCATCAAGCTTCTATCTACCTTTCCAATCATGATGTCCCTCTCCAAGGAATAGTTTTCTCAGCAATATGCCTTAGCTTCAATAAATTAACCTCCAAGGAGCACTCTAGCAATACTTTATCTAAAACAAATTTATTTGTTCTTTTGACCATCCATGGAGTAGTCAGTACTATTCTCCAACATCATAGCTTAAAGGCATGAACTCTTCTTATGTCATCCTTATTCATTATCCAGCTTTCAGATGCATAGCAAGTAATCATAAAGACTATAGCCTGAATCAGATGCACCTTATTCCTCAAACTAACATCATTCCTCTTCATGAATTTGCAGAGGTCCCAGTCTGCAGACTTTCCCAGTGAATTATTATTATTGTTGTTGTTGTTGTTATGTTCCCTTGAGTAACTTTCAAATCATGGTGACCACATATACACCAGCTCTGAATCCTGAACTATCCTGATCCAATCTTATTGTCTCTGGCACACCTACCCTCATTACCCTGACCCTGAGCCAATCCATCTCATCCAGGGTCTTCCTCTCTTGAGCTGTCCCTTCATCCTTCCAGCTTGATGTCTCTCTCCAATGACTGGTCCCTCCTTGCAATATGCTCAAAGTATGTAAGATGAAGCTTCAGAATTTTTGCCTCCAAGAAGCAGCCTGATTTCACCCTCTCAAGGACAAACCTGTTTTGTTCTCTTGGCAGTCTGTGGTGTATTTAATACTCTTCTCTAGCACCACAGCTCAAAGGAAGGCATCAATTTTTCTGTCATCCTTAATTATTGTCAAATTTTCTGATGCATAGCAAGTAATTACTGGATCTGGCTCACCTTGTTCTCCAGACTGATACTGTTGTCCATCAGTACTTTGGAGAGGGCCCTGATGACATATTTTATCAGTACAATATGTCTTTTGATTTCCTGGCTTCTGGTACCAAGATTGTTGATTGTGGAGCCAAGCATACTGAAGCTGTTAACAATCTTTGTCTCTTCTTCATCTATCATGATGCTGCTAGTTGGCCCAGTGGTGTGAATATTTTGTTTTGATGTTGAGCTTCAATCCATATTGAAGGCTGCAGTCCTTGACTTTCTAAAGCAAGCGCTTCAGGTCCTCCACAGTTTCAGCAAGCAAGGTTGTGTTATCTGCATAATGCAAGTTGATGAGTCTTCCTCCAGTCATGATGCCACATTCCTCCTTTTAGTGCCAGCCTCCCAGATCTGTTCCATACATAAATTGAGATAGGGCACATCCCTGGTGTACACTCTTCCCAGTTTTGAACCATGCAGTGTTTCTTTCCTCTGCTCTGACGACTGTCTTCTGGTCCAAGTATAGGTTTCACATAAGCACAGTCAAGTGTTCTAGGTCTCTTGATTTACTGACTTCTGGTAACAAGGGTGTTGGTTGTGGATCCAAGCAAGATTAAATCATTGACACCTTCAGTATTTTCTCCATCTGTCATAATGCAACCTGTTGTTTCAGAGGTAAGAATTTCTATGTCCTTGACACTGAAATTCAATCGGCATTGAAGGTGGTATACTTTGATCTTCTGCAACAAGTGTTTCAAGTCGTCCTCACTTTTAGCAAACAAGGTTGTGTCATATACATAACACTCATGATCAGCCTTCCTCTTATCTTGATGCTACATGCTTTTTTATAGGTTCCAGCTTCTCAAATAATTTGCTCAACATACAGATTTAATAGATATGAAATGAAGATACAGCTGTGAGGCTCACCTTTCCTCATTTTAAGTCATTTCTGTTCACACTACAGCCTCTTCTTCTAGGTATAGGTTTTGGAAAAGCAGAATTAAGTTTCTGCAATTTCTGTTCGTCTTAATGTTAGTCATAACTTGTTATGAGCCACACAGTCAAATTCTTTTGCATAGTCAATAAAGAATAAATAGATATTCATCTATTATTTGATATACCTAGTGCAATGGCCTCTTCTAAAATCCTGCTTAAAATTTTTGGTAGTTTCCTAATTATATACTATTCTAGCTGTTTTTGAATGATCTTCACCAGTATTTTGTTTGTATGTAATATTATTTGATAGTTTCCACATTCTGTTGGATCATCTTTCCCGGAAATGGGAACAAATATAGGTCTCTTTCAATCCATTGTCCAGACAACTGTCCTTTGTCCTGAGACATAGACTGGATGCCTCTGTTAATTGAAATGTATTAGTTGGTATCCTGTCAATTTTTAGGCATTATTTTTTGCCAAGTTCTTCAGCACAGTTCAACTTTTCCTCTCATTACCATTGGCTTCTGCTCATATGGTACTTCCTGACATTCTTCAGTGCCAGTCAATTATTTTTGATACAGTGACTCTGTATATTCCCTCCATCTTTTTGTGATGCTTCTTGGATCATTCAACACATTGCCCATAGCATCTATCAATATTGTGACTAGAGGCTTAAATTTCTTTGTCATTTCTCCAGCTTGAGAAATGCAGAGTGAGTTCTTTCTTTTTTATTCTCCAGTTCCAGCTCTTTGCACATTCTATTATAATACTTTACTTTGTCTTACCAACCTGCCTTTTGAAATCTTCTGTTCAGCTCTTTTACTTCTGCATTTCCCCTTGGCTGCTCTACCTCTCCCCCCTCTCCTCATTTCTTCTTCCTCTCTCAGCATAAGCTTGACTCTGTTTTCTTTCATACAGGCTGCTCTGTCTGCCTGAGCAGCACCGTGGAGAGGGTCCTCCCTCTCACGGAAGCTTCCACCCTGACCCCAGGCTTCTCCTCTGCAGGTCTTCCCTTAAATGTCATTTTCCTGGCAGGATTTCCCTAGTCTCTGCAGTCCTGTTGCTTGTGGTGCTTCCTCAGAGTGTGGTCACTGTGTTCCCTGGAAACATCCATTCTTCAGATATAATTCTCTTTGTGGATGGACACACAGAAGGCCCCTAGCCTAGAGCTCCCTCACAGGAATATCAGGAGAATGGCCCTGTCACTGAGTGTGTCTGCATTCATGTCTTAGAGCAGGAAATAATACATTGCTGTCTTTTTGTTTTTGTTGATGTTTTTTAGGGTTTTGTTTTGTTTCACTTTTAGCTCTGGTTCATAGGGAGTTGCAATGCTAATTCAAAGGCTTAGCTTCCAGTGGTTCAAATACACCAGCAGGTCTGTGGGGAAAAGGTGGACAGTCTCTTACTTTTCTATTTACAGCCTCAAAAATGCACTGGAGAGTCAGTCTGAGTTGATGCTGAATCAGTGACATTGAGTTTAAATTTACTGAGTCTGTTAAATCAAAGCTTTAGAGTCAGTTAATCTGACAGCACCAGCACGTTCCTCCAGTCCTACCTGTAGCTTATGCTGAGAGAGGAAGAGAAAATGAGGAGAGAGGAGGAGAGGTAGAGCAGCCAAGGGGAAATGCAGAAGTAAAAGTGCATGTCAAGCATGTGTCTGAGCTCTGGGTATTCTGTTGCATTGATTAAGTATATATGGGTGTTTTGCGTGTATATACATATGCATTATCAGCAGGGGTGGGCAAAGGGAGAAGGTTCCACCTGTCAGGCCCCTCTATATCCTGATGGACCTCCCCATGAACCAGTGTTACAGACATACTAAACTTTTCTGTTCACAATGCCCAGCACGGGACTTTGGCATCTTCTTTGTTACCTTATTGCCTTTCTAAATACTGTTCCCTTTCTCAGTAATACCTGTTTGTTAGGTGCTTAGATACCCATTATAGAAAGAACAGTGAAGCCTTATCATATACACAAGACAAAGGCCAGCCCCTGGTCTGTCCTGTCAGAGCACATTGAGAATTGCTGAGCTGTAATATTTGTCTTCCCTGGGTCATACAGTTTCTGTCTCTGTCCTAGATAAAGAAAGCAAAGCAGAACCTTTGTTTATTTTCTTCTCTTTGATACCAATGTCCAGCCACACTAGGTACTCAAGGAATACTTTATGTGTTGAAGTAATTAATCCTAATCCCACCTCAGATGGCTCCTTTGCTCCTATAATATATTTGCCTGCCTTCTTTTGCTACTAACCTTCTTTGGATAAAAATCATCTGTGAAAGGTCATTATCAAGTTATCTCAGCACTTATTTAAGGTGTGTTTAGCTGTTTTACTGTCATATGGAAGTGCCTGGTAGTAATAAAGCGATAAAGCTGTCAATAAAAAGCTTTCCTTCTGCTCAATATTTAATGCTAAAGAGCAGGATATGTCATATTTTCATCCACAATAGTAAATTGACATTAATAAGGTGGGTAGGTAATCAATTTGCCTGAAATATTGTTAGCTTAATGAATAAAAATGTAAATTGTTGAAATATGGAGTATGGTAGAAGGCAGTGCATTCATATTAACCTATGTGATGGTTTTTACATAAAGTCAAGGTATGATAAAGCTATGCCAAGCACTCAGCTGATATTTTCAGATTAATGAAGGACAGTGATGGCTACTGGCCAGTCCCTGAAAACTCTAGAAGGCCTGATCTTATAACATTTCTGTTGTATTGTAGCCTGCAGGGTACCGTCCCATCCACCACCATGCTAAGTCCCTGTGACAAGTGTGAAATTAAGTGATGGTTAGAGTCCTACACAACTCAATGGTCACTCCCAATGTGTCTCCTTGTTGGGGTCTTTGCTGTTATCTAGAACATTAACCATTCTGAATGGATAGAAACATGGGAAGTGTTTAGAAAATTCCCCACTGTGATTAGCATGTGAAAAGTGACTGTCCAGGGATCCTGACTCTCACACAGCTGCAGAGCTGAGCTTGGACAGCTCCACCTTTGTGCATCCCACCCCCGTTCATGAGGAGAAGTGTGATGCAGATGAACACACCTTCAGAGTACAGATGTCTTTCGAAAAGCTCTGCCCATTGTCTCCCACAGCAAAAAAATTTCTGAATTCTATGGGAAATAAACCTTTATTTCAAAACTATTCTTTGAAGTTTTAAGATAAAAGAAGTAAGGCCTAATACTCAAGTCAAGGGACTGAAAACATTTTTTTAAAAAAAATTCTGGAAAGCTTATCAGAATTTGAAATGACTGTGATAACAGCCCCCATGTAGTTCAAGTTCTGAGTCTTGTGAACAGGGCTTAAATCAGCTTAGCTCAGCCCAACACATGTGGGAATCAAAGCCTTTTGTAAGGTTTTTGAAATGTTTTTTCATTTTCTCAGACAGGAGAGAATCAGGTTCTTTACTTTTGTATACCTCGTAACCTAGGGATGCTTTTTATACAGTGGTTCTGGTCCACTCTTGAAGCGTCTCAGAGAAATGTAATGGAACTTACTGAAAACTCTGATTTCCAGCCTTTGTGTCTCTGTGCCAGAAAGAGCCAGCATTGTTTCCATGGAGACAGGAAGTGCCTCTGACAGCAGTGGCAGTGGATGCACCTGCCCATCCAGGGTCATCAAGTTAAGTGTGACCAGGGCGTGTCAGGGATTTTCCAGCAGCAGGAACAGAGGCTGAGTTACTCAAATTAGTCATTTGGTGTTAGGTGCTGTTGAGTCAGAACCAACTCATAGCCAACCTCCTAGCAGGTTTTCAGAGGCTTTATATCATGTTAGGAGATTGCCCATCGTTCTTCCGCAAAGCATCTAGTGGATTTGAACCATTTGCTTTACTGTTGGTGGTGAAATTTCTTACCACTAAGCCACCTACTGTTATATACTGTTGAGTTGGAACTGACTCATAGTTGACTCTCCAGCAGGTTTTCATAGGCCTTAAATTGCACAGGAGGATATTTCTTACATTTTCTCCCATGGAGCAGCTGGTGGATTTGAACCATTTGTCTATGAATTGGTAGCACAACTCTTTACCACCAGGCTGCCAGAACCCCCTAATCAGTCAGCAACCATTTTTACTTCAGCAAACATTTTTAAGCTTGGTAATGCTCTTGTTTTCATTAATATATACTGTCTTACAGCTGTCAAATCATAACTGACTCTTAGTTGACCCTCTATATTAGTTATACATGGAAATGTATAATTATACCATTATAATGATATAATGTATTGCATAATTAATATTTAAGTTATAAATATAGAGTGTAAAGTAATCTGTTTTTAGACAAATAGAGTTAAAGACCATGTTTTTATATTTGTAGACAGTAATACAATTTTTGGCTTAAGAAACCTGCTTTAAATGAGGGTTCTACACCCTAGCCCAGTGGACAGTTGTCAGCAGGCCTAAACCTGATATCCTGTGGCTCAAATATAGTGCTGCCTACCCATAGTCTTTTCAGTTACTTGCTATGTATCTGAGAGGAGGGCAATGAATAAGGATTACAGAAGAACAACCTGCCTTTTGAGCTGAAAAGAGTACCGAATATCACATGGTATAAAATTACTGAAAATCTCATGGTGTAAGAGTACTGAATATCCCTTGATATAAGATTACTGAAAATCTCATGGTGTAAGAGCACTGAATATCCTTGGATGGTCAAAAGGACAAACAGTTATGTCTGGGGGAATGTGCAGCCATAGTGGAGGCAAAGCTGATGAAGGTTCATCTCACATAATTTGGTTATATTGCTAAAGGTTATTTCTTGGAGAAGGGCATTATGTTTGGGAAGGTGGAGGGATGGCAGAGGAGAGGAAGACCCTCAAGCACGTGGATTAATACAGTGACAGCTGAAGTTGGTCTCAGGTGTGTCAAAGATGACCAGGATGGCACAAGATAGGACAGGATTCAGGTCTGTAATTCATAGGGTCGCTATGTACTTGACACTATGTAATAACAACAACAACAACAACAATAATAATTTTATACAATCTGTGAGTCACAAAATGGTTAAAAAGAGAAAAGATTTAATAACTTGTGCTTTGTGACACATGGCATTATAGAAAAATCAGTCTTCATTGTCCACAGATGACGATTCATTAGGTTGTAGCCACAGCTGATGCCTTTGCACAGTCTAGAGTTGCCTTTGCCCTTTAAAGGAAGAGTTGAGTACTTAGCACAGGGATATGTGACCTGACAACCAGAACTGAAGTATTTACTCTCTGATCCTTTACAGGAAAAGTTAACTAACCTTGCTCTGGAACAAGTGGCTGAACTAGGTTTGTCCTTGGCTTCTCTAAGTATCAGAGAGAATTGAAAGATAGTGAGGCTGAAAAGATAGTGACTGTAAAATGCTCACTACACTGGAATCACGGAGCATGCAGCTTATAAAAAGCTTATAAAAGAAGTTTTGTTTTTGTTGTTAATGAGTTTGTCATTACAATTAATCTTAGGGAGCTCTCATGCTTTAGTGGTAAAAAGCTGCACTGCAATCCCAAGAGAACGTAGTTTGAATCCACAAGCTGCTTGGAGGGAGAAGGATGGACAATCTCCCTTGTGATTTACTGCCTCTGAGATTTGCTGGAGAGTCAGCTATGGGTCAGTTCTGACTGTATGATACACAACAACAACATCACCACATACCCAAGAGAGTAATGCTAATCAATGTGGATAGTTTTACCCTACTTACAAACAAAGTGACAAGAAAGAAAAATAAAATAGTGTCTTAAAACAGACATTATTGTGTTGAAGTCCTGAGAAAGGCCTGGAGGCTCAGTTGAACTCTTATCTCCATCTTGTTTATAGCTCCATCACTGTTATTATCTCCAGGTTTCCCCTCTTGGTTCATAGCAACATAGTGTTTCCTTTTCTATGCATATTAATCTTCAATTTTTAATGCTAATTAAAGTGTACCAAACTACCATTGTACCCACCTACTGGTCACAGCGAAGAACATTTGTGTCTCCTTTCCTGAGACGGGAAGATTCTTGCCTCCCTGTTATGTAGCCATCTCTTCTCTACTGTTGAACTGGCCTACACTCACCATGACTCCGAGCACACTGGAATGAAGGGCTGTCCACTTCTATGGCCATCTGTGATTGACTGAGGATTCACTTAGTGTAGACTACTAACTGATTTTCTGAAGTACATTGCCAGTCTTCCCACTTCATCTTAGTTTGAAACCTCTTTACCTATACCCAGGCCTTTAAGGACAGACAAGGGTGGTTGTCTACTAGGTGCATTGCCTGGGAATTGAACTCAGGTCTCCTGTGAGAAAGGTGATAATTTTACCACTAAACCAATGCCTACACTTATTTCTATATCAGGTCCTGTCACACTGTCCATGCCAACTCTTCTACTGTTTTAACTGTTTCTACCAAATGTTGAATTTGTTTGCCTTGACAAAGTATCTACAAGGTTATCTGTTAATGCCTGAAATGTGGAAATGCATTCCCATTATCAATATTTTGCCTCTCTGTTCTCATCTATCTAATTTCATCTCCCCAAAGCCTCACTCCATTAACTCTTTCTTCAGACGTGCAGCCATTCTGGATTTTTTAGGATGGCAGTTTGTCTTGACCTTATCGTTTGTGATTATGTATCTTTTGCCTCAATTCCACAACTAATTATCATTCACATTTCCCTTGTGCATACAGAATATGAGCACTATCGAAGAGTTGTGTGCATGCTAGTTTTGCTCTTTCTTTTGGCTCTGTAGATGCTCTCACAGGCAGTTTATGTTTTAGTGGGAAGGACTTCTTGACTTTGGATAGCATCACTTATTAATTGATGTGTAATGAACGATGGGGATTTTTGAGTGTTGACTAGTTGTAAATATTGAATAACAAGAATTTAAAAGTTAATTCAATATGCTGAAATATTTTAGAAATAACATTTCAGCTACTTATGTTTAGGCCTGGTAGTTTTTCTAGAAGGATAGTGTTACTGAAGGCAGCAGTGCACAGATGTGAAGGTGTTCACCTTCTGCCTTTGAGGGAAAACACAGAGGCTCACGTGTGGACCATCTACACTGTTCACCCAGGCATTCCACACTCCCTTTGATATTCCCCTCCCCCCATCAAGAATATTCTGTGCAGTGTGCCACCCAGCCTGGTGTGCCGTGGGCCTGGTACAGAGGGATGTGTTGCAGGAAGTGGCACAGTGAGCTAGGCTCTGTAGTTCACAGGGTGGTTTTAATGATTCCTTTATGAATGATTGTTGTACTAATGGAAGCCTTGTGGAAATGAGTCAGATAAGCTTCTGGTTTGTTTAAAGCTTACTGACCCAGTATAATTGAGTGTAACTCAGTGAAATCAGTCAATTTATATCCTTATGGATAATCTCAGTGTGTTCTTGAGAATCTATGAATGAAGGTTCTAATTTGCTTTTCTGCTTGTGCACTACCCTCAGGGAAAATGAAAGCATCAAGGAAGACAAAAATAAAACCCTCTTTAAAAGTCCTTCTTAAACATTAAATCATTGATTATAGTTCCTTATGTGAGGAATAATGCCAGACAGAGTATGTAAGGGTTGATTTATTCCAGAGATGTAGTACTTTTAATGACTTGAGGGCGGTGGTGACTTTAGCTGTAATTCTAATATAATTAATATGAGTTATTATTTTTATGATTAGAAGAAAATGAGTTAGGACTGAGAAAACAAGAAGGACAAAAGGAAGGAAGGGAGGAAGAAAATCTAAGGCAGGCCTCAGAAATAAGTGTTGAAAGAAAACAGAAGCATTTGTTTGTAAGGAAGCCACACATAATGGAAGCCCAAGGTCTAATTATCCTGGTACCCTTGCAGTAAATGCTTTTCTATAAAGGAACAAGCTGCACTGAACAGATTTCTATTTCACTGTAGCAGCCCAATTTATGTGGGACACATTGGCTTGATCTAGTTTAAAAACTCTTTAGTTGCTCAATGTCCGGCTATAAAAGGAGCAGTGATAATATGAGAAGATAGACTCCATACTTGACTAATTCTCTAAAGGAGAACTGTCCCCATCAACAACATCAACAGAAAAGAATTGATCCCTGTACTGTCAGGCAGGCATGGCCCTCCACACTTCTGCGCCTACTACTGATTGCCGGGTCTGAAATTTATTGCCCGTGACTCACAGATGTTACTTTGCTCACAGTATAGGCGTTTATTAAAGAAATAGGTTGGGTTTGTGAGGGAGGCAAACATAGTAAAGGTTCCGTTTTAGTGCAGTGGTCGCAAGCCAAATAAACAAGATGACACAATTCTTTCATTAGTTCAGACAGCTTCTCATTCAGCCACTGAAAGTCCAGGTTCAGTCCACCAACACAAATCCAGGAGCCTCTAGTTTCCTCAGTTGTCTAGCAAGCTTTGTCTCACAGTCACAAATCAGCTCTTCCTTCAAACATCCAGCAAGCTTAACCTTTAGTTCTAGCTCTGTGTCCACAGACTCTATTAAGGTATACCTTGGCCTAATCTCTCCACAGTCTAACCAAATCTCCTTCTTATATTTACCCAGCAGTTTTTGATGATATAGAGAATGTGAATCAACAGTGAACCATGTGTCTACAGTTGGGGCTGCTGGAGACCATGCCTCCAGAGGGGGTAATACAATGACTAAAAAATAATTTTCAAAAGTCCTCGCTCTACATGGTTTCAGGACAATTTGTTCCCATTATTGACCTTTGACAGAGAAAATTTTGCAGATATTCCAAATTGTCCCTGATTTCTAGGAGAAAAAAAAATGAACAGAGAATTACATAAAGACCATAATGTCATAGGATGTGTGTAGGAAGCCCACAGTTTGTGAGAAAGATGCTGGTAAGAACCTGGTTGTAAGTTATGTGGAGATATGTATGATTTTTCAGAAGCTTAGGAAATAACAAACTAGAAGTATGTTTCCCTAATAAGCTGTTAAGGATAAGAGAAAAAAAATTAAAAAAATGTATCTTCTAGCTTCTGGGAAAGGGCATATGAACATGGAGAGTAAACGAGGCAAGAGGAAGAGGGATCTTCAGTTCCTTTTGCCCAGATGGAGAACAGAGGGGATGTTGTGACCCAAGCCTACTCACAACAGAGCAACTGCACTAAGATTACTTCTTTCGTGGCTTTGAGAGTACTGTCTTATTTAAAAGAATACTTTGTCTACAAAATTATAACTTGTTATTTTTAATTACTTGCCTGAACTGTTCACTTTATTACACATGGAAGAAAAGACAAATGTAGCTTTATTAGAGAAGACGCACAGTGCTGGTTAGAAGATGAAGCTCCAGGGCAGTGACATTTCCTTCCAGCCCTTCGTTACAGGTCAGTAGTAGTCCTAATCTGGGTGGAAGCACAAAAATCACTTTACAGCCACTGCCACACATCTGTCTTTCTATTATCACCAGTAAGCACTGATAATATGTGCATTTGATTCTGTCAATACCAAAAGATGAAATATTGTATCGAATTTGCAGTATAATTGAGGTAGAGAACATATCCACAAAATGCAGCTTACTAAATGCTTACTGTAAGAGCCAGTCAGTGATAAAGACAATAGTTATCAATACAGCTTAGAGAGTTTGGGATGATATCTGAGAGAGAGAGAGGAGATGAACTTTCTTTCTTTAATTATTATTAATTTTAATGAACGTTTACAGAGATTTTGGATTTCCAGTCATTTATTGTTGCATTTTTCTCCCTTCCCAACCTCCCCTGGAGCTGGACTTTCTAAGAAGAATGTGAAAGCTCTCCATGCACAGAGGGCAGCAGGCTGACCCTGGACAAAAATGGCAAACAAACAGCATTTACCAGTATTTCAAGAAAGGTTCTAGACAGATGAAGAGATAATAATATGATATAGTGAATTTAATAGGACATAAAATTGACAAAGAGTAACGAAGACGGTTCCAACATATATAGTCCAATGTGGAGGAACAAGAGTGCAAAAGAAAATAAAATTCAGCTTGTTAAATGGTTGTGCTAGGTAAAATCCACAATCAGATAATTGTTTATTTAATGTACATGTGTGGTATTGTTCATGTTTTGTTTATGTTTCTGTCTCTGTGATTTATTATGGTATTTCTGTATGTTAGTGAAAAAGTATGTTTTCATTTCACCCACTGTATTCAGATAACATGATTTTTCTTTTTTGTGGGAACCTAACCCCAGTTTGCGAGCTCTGGTGTTCTAGTGGTATGCACAGTGGAAGACGCTTCAGAGAAAAAGAGTAGAATTGTGGGTTTGCAAGTAGGTGATGGACACCATTGCTGCCCACTGTGGTATAATTGTTGCACTTCTTCCATTTGGTATAGCACGGGTCTTAACACGATGTTGTTTACTCTAAATAGTGAAAACTGTCATTTGTGTATAAGTGTATGTACATGTATATCAAAAGTCTTCCAGGAAGTTCTACCAGGAAGAATTTTACATAAGTCACAGAGAAAAGACTAGTCTTCAGAGGAGAGATTGGTAAATGAATGCTGAGTTGGAATTTATCCTCTAACACCCACAACCAGGGGTATCCTTCAGTGTTTTGATATTATTAAGGCAGGCCGTTCGAATCCACCAGCTACTCCACAGGAGAAAGATGAGCAATGTTGTCATTGTTAGATAATAGTGGGCCGGGAAGGGCAAGGGACAATTTTGGAAGTTACTATAGGATAGCAATAAGTGGGTTGATGGAGTATGGGAAAATTTGAGAGATTTAATAGGCACACAAAAAGGTGGGATATGATAGGCATGCTGTTGTTGTTGTGGTGGTGAATTGCTGTCGAATTGAGCACAACTCATAGTGACCTTATGAACAAAATATCTGAAGCCTTTCTATAACTATTGTCGTTTCTCAGAGTTCATAGAATTTCCAGAGGTATGTTGTTTAGGAAGTGGATGCCTATAATGTATATGGGTGATTGTATGAAACACAATGTAAATGAAAGGCTTTATAAAACATAATGTGCATGAATGAGACACAACATATACAGATTACTAAGATAAAAGAATTCACTTTAGAAAACTCAATATAAAAACTTAATATATGTATATACACACATATACACCTTTGTGCGTAAACACACATATATACATACACATACACACACATACATATACGAATGACCTGGGCTGAGGATGCTGAGGTCACATCGACCCAAGTACATGACTCTGTCCAGCCCCAGATTCAGCTACAAGGAGGGAAGGTATAATGGACTTATAGGCAGTATAAAGGTATAATGGAAGACATAATGAAGGTGTAATGCTATAGCATTAGAAAGAAGTTACTTCATTTCTTCCCTGCTGTGGCTGGCTCAGAGCTGGAAGGAGCTCTGGGATGGAGAGGACTGTGGGAAGAACTGTGCTGGGGAGCATTGTGCTGGGGAGCCCTCTGGGGAGCACTGTTGCCCAGCAGTCCTGGGGGAGCACTGTGCCAGGGACCCCTAAGAGAGCACTGTACCAGGGATCCCTGAGGGGAGCATTATGCCACAGAACCCTCGGAGAGGACTGTGCTGGGAACACTGTGCCAGGGAGCCCTGGGGGAGTATTTGCCAAGGAGCCTGTGGGGAGCATTGTGCTGGGAAACAGTGCATCAGGGAGCCCTGCGGGAGCACTGTGCCGGGGAGCAGTATGTCATGGAGCCAGGGCTGTGGAGACCTGTGGCAAGCACTGTGAGGATCACCAGGCTGGGAAGCCCTGCGCTGAGGAGTCCTGTGGGAAGCACTAGGCCAGGGAGCACTGGACTGGGGAGCAGTGGGCTGCAAACCACCTGGCTGATGGTCAGAGTCAGAGTACACGTGGAAATGTGAGGGAAGCTGATCCCATTGCTCATTTTTACATAAAAGTAGAATTTCCTTTTTTATTTACTTAAGGTTTAGATTTGTTGATAGTTCCTTTTACTCAAATATTTCCACTACTCTCTTGCATTTCAGTAGAGAATATTTTTTCCTTATTCTTAAGAGATGACATAATTTGCATTTCTGTAAGATCCAGCTGCCTAGTTATGTAAATGATAAACATGAACTACGTTGTATTTTTCAAAACCATATTTGCAGCATATATAACTGAGTGCTGGATTTATTTTAGAGCATGTTTAAAGAATGCTCCTTTGGGCATGGCTGCTGAGTCTTTGGGGTGGAAATATACCTAAAGGCAAGACAACAAAGCTAAGCGAGTTCCTTTCAATTAAGGAGTCCTCTTTGATAATCAAGTCAGTGACTTAAAAACAAACAGCAACCATCCTCTAAAGAAGAACTTCTGGGCTTCCTGGTGGCATCATCAAAAGCCTCTTGCTAGAGTATTTACTTTCTGGTCTATCCTTCTAGAAGCAATCACGTTTACTTAGATGAAGTATGTTTCTGGAGAAGTTTCTACTTTCTAACTCTAGCTGTCTGATAGCCAAATAACACTTTACGTTAGTCTGTGCTCTATGTTGGGGGTTTTTTTAATTCTGTGGGCTAAGGTTGAGGCTGACTTTAGTCCTATTTTACAGATAACTAAATTGTGGCTCAGCAAATAAAAGGTTTGACTTGTATTTTACAAATGGTGAGTAACAGAACACAGATTTTTATTATTATTACTATTATTTTATATTGGTTTGCTCACAAAGTTCACATACATTGTGTTTCACACTATTCATCATTCATATTGTGTTTCATAGAATCATTCCCATACATTACGTTTTATAAAGTCAAGAACCATTGGACTTTGACATAATTACCCAGTCTTTTCTGGTCCATGCTGTATGTTTCCTATTTCCTTCACCCTCTCCCTCCACCCACTGAACTGTGCAAACCTGTGGTTTCACCCCTACCCATCCTCACCCCTCTGCTCCCACCTCTTCCTCTGTTAGGTCCTCATACATGTTTTACTAGTTATCCTTCTGTTTTTACAATAATGGCCTTAGGCAGTATTTTTCCTTATGAGGCTGAGTTAGTTCACTCAGCATAATGCTCTCTAGTTTCTCCCAAGTTAGGTAGTATTTTTCAAAATCATTGCTACTGAGTACGGCATAGTATTCCATTGTGTAGATATACCACAATGTCTCAATACATTCAGTTGTAGTTGGACATTTGGGCTGTTTATATATTCTTGGCAATGGTAAATAATGCTTCTATGAATATTAATGTACAGATCTCCACTTGTGTCTCAGTTCTATTTTCTTGAGGGCCTGTTCCTAGTATGAAATAGCTGCATCATACAGAGTTTGTATGTTCAACTTTGTGAGGAAATGTCAAACTGTCTTCCAGAGGAATTGTACTATTTTACAATCCCCCAACAATGTATGAGAGTTCCCACCTCTCCACATCCTCTCCAACATTTACTGTTTGCTGTCCTGCTATACTTTGTCACTGGGGTGAGATCATCTCATTGTGATTTTGATTTGCATCTTCCTTAATGCCAGTGATTTTTAGCATTTCTTCATGTGTCTGTTGGCCATCCGACTGTCTTCCTACACCATACACAAAAGTCAACTCAAGGTGTATCAGAGACCTGAGAGTAAACCCCAAAACCATAAAGTTTACTGGAGACAAACTGAGATCAAGCTTAGAAGGTCTAGTCTATGGTATAAAGAGACTGCCAAATACAGATAGAAATGGACAATCTGGAGAGGAGAAAATTGATGAATGAAACCTTCTAAAGATTAAATCTCTGTGCTCATAAAAAACGTTTTCAACAGGCTGAAAAGAAAACCTACTGACTGGGAACAAACATTTGGCAATATCTCAGACAAGGATCTCATAACTAAAATTTACAGAATGCTTCTGGCTTCTAGAAGAAAAAGACTGATAACACAATTACAAAATGGATAAAATACATGGAAAGACTTTTTACAGAGAAAAGTCTTGCCCCCTCAGTAAACTTTGTCTGAGAGAAGAGTGCTTCTTGTCACCTTCATCCCCTCTGCCTCTTAAGATTCTCTTACTCACCAGGCAGACCTGCTCTCTTCCTTCCTTGAATTACAGTTCTCAGCAGTGGTGTTTATTATTACATGACTGAAACTCACACCCACTTAGCATTCCCTCAGTTTTCAATTTCTAATTGTGGAAGAGATGGCCTTTTGCCCTTATTAAGAATATTTGCAGAGCAACAGGTAGGTAAGCCCATACTAGAGATGATGACTTTCCTTCCTTCAGATTATCTCTGAATCAGACAGTGTGGTCTGTGGAGCTGTTCGTATGCAGGAACCTAATTAATTTGGTTTGGGATGACTTCAAGGAGCTTGATCTGCAAGAATTTTTTTTGTTTGTTTTTTATTTTGTCCTCCTCTGACCCCTGGACACCCAGCTGCAAACTTGTAGGAGCAAGTGAACATGAGGTCTTCCTAACTAGGTCCTGGTAGGCGCCGCCTATAGTGCAGGCTGATTTGTGCTCTTATTACTGATTTTAAAATCTGTCTTTACATGACTGACTGCTTTTTGGTGTAGTGTGTAGGGAGTTGCTCCACCAACTGAAAGACCACTCTGCCCTGGTGGATCAAATCCTGCTATGCAATTTACAGCCTTGGAAAGGAGCTAAGCAGGTCAGCTAGGAGTCGCTTCTCATATACAACATTGAGTTCGAGATATTGTTTTGTTTACTTCTTTATTGTCATTGGAATTATTAGTTCATATTATTTGTCCCAAGTAAGCATTTAAAAGTTATATTTAGAAAATAAAAAGACTCCAGGGAAGTTTCCTCCCCCATAGAACTTAATTTTATAAGTGGTGGCCATAGGCCATGCCAGGAAAGTGCTAAATTGTAAAGTGTGGTGAAGTATAATTCCTTGAGTAAAAGTCAATGTAAGAGTCAAGAGTCCCGTTGTCATAATGAATGTGTAGTGGAACTCATTTGCATATTATATCATGAAGCCGTCTGTCTGATGCCTTTGTACTTATTTAATTATAAAATGAATTAGAAAATATATTTACAAGTATAGTTTTGATTGTAAACCTCAAGCAGCACCTCCTACTTCTACTCTAACTCCTCTTTAGCTTTTGCAGATATACTTCGGCCTTTGTAACAGTTCTGGGACTGGGAAGGTTTTCCAGCCAACCCTCAACAGACAGGGCTTTGGCACTCCTGGGGCGTGCCGAGTCCCTGCGCTAGAATCCTAATGTTCAGTGTACTAGTCTTCTTCAGTCTTCTCCTGAACGTTCCTGCAGTTCCTCAGAGGTAGACAGTGTCTTCTTGTCACTATTTACATCTTTGTGTAAGTTTTGATATAGATATTCTCTGAAGAATCTGCAAACTCTGTTTCAGATTTTCTGGCCATTTTACAAACTTACCTTAATTCCATAACAGATCCATTTATTTTTTTTCTTAAAGCACCTAGGGTTTAATTTCCATTTCCCATGTATACAGTTGTGGTTGTTAGGTGCCATCAGGCCAGTTCTGATGCATAGTGACTCTGTCATAGCAGAAGGGCTTGTCTTTGCTAGCCTCACGCTCACTGGTACTGTATTTGGACCACTGATGCAACCACTTTGTAGTCGTCCTGCTGAAGCATGGCATTCTCCCTTAGAGATTGGTTCCTCCTGAAAACATGTCCCTAGTAACCATCCTCAGTTCTGAGGCTCACACTACATATATTTATTCCAAGATAAAGCTGGGGCTTTTTTCTTCTGCAAGTTCATGGCATATTTAACAATCTTTACCAACAACAGAATACAAATACTTAATTCCTCACTACCTTTCAGTTTTACTCAAATGAAGAAAATAGGATCCTAATCTTTCCCTTCCAAAATTAAGCAATCTGTCACTCATACTAGATTTTCTTTGGAACTAGGAGTCTGAATACAAATTTGGGTTTTGTTCTGTCACCTACAATGACTCTAGACTATCATCCACTTCTGGAATCAAAGGCACAGGGGCTGAGACCTAGGGAACTTCATTATCCCTAAGTGATGTCTGTGAATATTATGATTAGGCAAGTTTGAGTAATGAGAAAGATTTCTTGAACAAATGTTTATTGTATAGAAACTACCTTTAATTTTACCTACTAGTTTATGTTTTGCAAAGCACTTACCACTTATATTAACATCCCAAATAGACCACAGTGAATAGTTACTCTCTTTTTTAAAATAAGATTTTTACATTACAGGTCACATGGCTGCCGCCAGGGCACTGTGAACACCATTGGTGTCACTTGGCACAGGCCCAGGCAGTGGCCTTCTTGACCACTGTTCTGCCTGACTGGACAAGGAAAGTCCTGATGAGGGTCACTGTGCTGGGATGTGGGTCCGTGACGGGATACGCTAATGGTGTAGACCTAGTGTTTGAAATCCTTGGCTGTCTTCCACTGACTACTGAAAGACTTTCCTAAATATGAAATGTGCATATTTAGTTGGAAATTATGCATTAATTTATGGATCATAATAGTTTCTGGTGGTAGATTCTTGTCTGATAGTTACAGATATTAAAAATAGACTTTAGCCTTTGCATTAATTTGTAGTCCCCAAAAACTTGCTCATTCATTTTAGGTCATGATGGTCTCATATTAATAAGAGAGAACTTGTCTGTGATGTCTTTGAGGATTTATTTAAGATCTAAGAAATATTTCTGCAGAGATGTTTCCTGAAATACATATGAACTACCTTGGGCTGTTCTGTAAAGAATGGAAGATCTGCTGACATGACATTGTATTGGAAGGAAATGCCTGCCATAGGAGGTGCTCATGTGGCCGTGGCTACCCAGGAACCACCCAGTGTGGGTTCATTTCCTGAGACTGAAGAGTAAAGGAGTGGACAGAAGGAGGCTGCTGGATTAGTCCTGCATAAGACAAGAGGAGTTCTTAGAAATCAATACACAGTTGGCTAACAAGCCTGACCACAGGGAGATTAAATGCTGATGAACAAACTTGGTGAAGTTTCATCTTTAAGCTTAAAATTGTAAAACAAAAATGCTTGGGGGGGGTGTGTGTGTGTGTGTGTATTTACATATATAACATTGTTTGTAGGAAGAGATAATTAAAGAATCAAAGTATTCCTTAGCTTAGTCCTTGAATGCCTCAATCTGAAGCTTAAATAACTAAGTGTTATTCCTTTGTATTTGGGAGTGATTGCAAGTTTAATAATGTGGTAGGTTGACACAGAAAATAATGAATTGTTCTCTTTGACTTCTGTAGCTTTGAAAGTAGCTATTGTTGTATTCTTTTCTCTTGAATTTTGGAGGCATCTTGAAACCAGAGCCACAGCCCCTTTGACCTGGCTCCATGGAAATAGGAGCATACTTCAAGGGTGTACATGGACCTGTGCCCATTGCATGACAAGTAGGGACATGTATTATTTAGCAGGTACTGATGTTCTTAGCTGCTGTCAGCCTGACCTCTGACTCATATTGACTCCTTTCACAAATGATAAAACTGTTGTGATGCACAAATGTTGCACTGGCGTAATTATAAGTCGTTAGCCAGACCTTTCTAGTCCATCCTATTTACTCAGACCTACTCAACAGCACATAAACCTCTGCTAACAGACGAACAGTGACTGTGTCCAGCCGAGAATTAAACCTGGATCTGCTTTAGGGAAGGGTGAGTATTCTATACTGATTGCTGCTGTCCTCATTAGGCACTTGACATCGTCCTGTCAAATCAGAACCCATATCTGACTCTCCGGTGAGTTTTCAAAGGCAGTTAATCACATGAGAAGAGATAGCCCCTATTCCTCATTCAAAATCAAGTTTAGGCCTGTGGTAATTTGAGATGCTTCATTTTTTAGTAGATTTATTAGAAATCTGGGAAACAGTGCCTACACTTTTATTTCAAACTTATATGTTGTTCTAGATTTTTTTTTTTATTGTTGCTGTTCTGATACTGTAAAGGTCATCCAGGTTTGTGATGAATTGACAAGGTGTGAAGTGAATCTGGAATGGTGACTTTTCTTCCACCATGATGTGCCTCTGGTGGTTTATTTCATTCCTGTTCTGTTCTTTGTTCTGTGAGTGAGCACCTGTCTTATTTTTAAATATTCTGTTAACAAAAGGGATGTAGTTCATTGAAAGTTTGTGTCACTCACATAAAACGTATGGTCTTTGTTTGTTTTACCCAGTGTATACTCTCAGGAAGCACACAAAAGATCAAGATCATTCAAGAATGAGTGGTGGCAGTTGTTATGGGCCATCAAGTTGGAACCACCCTATAGCTGGCCCTCCAGTGTGTTTTCAAAGGTAGTAAATCACACAGGAGGTGACTGCCCATCCTCTACATTTGGAGCTGCTCATAGATTTGAACTGCATACCTGTGTTGGCAGCACAGTTCTTACCACTGAGCCACCAGAGCCCCCTTCTGTAGACCCTTCTTTAGGCGTATCTGTCTCAGAAGGAGCAGTAACACTCGAGGACTTTATCTGAGTAAAATATCCCACCTGAGTATCAGCTATTCCTGGCTTAACATGTTTCTGAGAACTTCTTCCATGTTAGACATTTTAACGATTGTCAGAAAGCAATATTACAAATAGTGTAATAATAATCTTTGTTTTTCAGTGTGAATCAACCAAAGTCTTAGCTTTCAGTCTTTTTTTTAAATTTATATTATCTTCTTAGGTTTTCTTCTTGTTACCTACTTAGATACGAAAATGCCATTAGTTGAGGATTAGAGGGACTGTGAAAATGATCAAGAATTCATTTGGGAAAGAAACTCCATTCGGGCTTCTAAAAGTTTCCTCATAGTTTCAGAAATGTCAGAACGTAGGAGTTTTATTACACTTGTGGGGTTTATACTTCTTAGCATTAAAAAGTTAATCTTTTCAAAAGAAAAGTAAAAGATATGTATTTTAGAAGCAAAGTCCCTTTATATCCATTAGTGAAAATTATAGCTAAACATATCCTGAAATTCAAGATATTATCACAAACAAAAAAATTCAACTTACAGTTTTTAAAAAGAAAGGCTTTTAAAATGTTTTTCCATTTTTTTTGTTTAATAAAGTCAATGCAAGTAGGAAAATATTTCATTTATGCTTACATTGTTTATTTAATGAGATTTCAGTACTTTTTTATGACTTTTTAGAATATCAAAAATTAGTGTTATAGTAAACACTTTTATTTTTATTTATAAAATGGGAATTAATTTTGTAAAACACGATATATAGGAATGATCTATGAAACAATGTGAATGAAAGAATGTGTGAAATACAGTGTACATAAAATAAGCACTATATATAAATTTTGTATGCAAAGCAATATAAAATAAAACTTAAATTCTAAAAATACTTTTAGACCAGATTTTGGGGAAAGTATACTGAAATAAATTTAAGGAAATATTAAAATTTACAGGTAAAAATTAACACACTTAGGAAATTTTCTTTCTCTCATTTGATTTTTTCTTTAAATAGCCTCTCAGAAACGGATGATTTGGTTCCTTACAGTAATTAAGGAGCTCTGGTGAGGTAACCATACATCTCAGTGTTTCAAATAGGCCAGTCATTCGATGGGAGAAAAGTGGGCAATCTCCTGCCATGCAGTTTACGGCCTCTGAAACCCCACTGGAGGCTCAGCTGAGAAATGATTCTAACTCTATAGTGATGAGTACAAAGTTTTATTGTAATTAAGCAGTCTTTAGGCTAGGGTTTTTTCCTTTGTGATTTGTCACCATAGAAGTTTATTGTGTTGTTGTTTTGGGGGTTTTGGGTTTTTTTAAGATGTACCATTCTACTAGATTAGTGAATTTTTAAAAAGAACATCTTTTCAGTCCTTTTTTTCCTTTCTTGGAGAATGTGAGCACTTGTATACCCACACACTTAAGAAAAAGAACAAGTGTTACAAGATAATTAGAATTGTTAGGATAATTGCCTTTTATAGATACGTAATGCCTCAGTTGTTTACTGGTAAATGAAATGTAAAAGAGTATATTAGGAATAATGCAGAAAACAGATCTAAATAGAGAAATTGTATTCTGTTTAGACATTTGTAGCTAGTTCTAAATTATATATATTATATATAAATGATAGAAGTATACACACGTGTATATATTATTGTTGTTGTTGTTGTTAATGTGCTGTTGAGTCACCTGCAACTCATAGCAGCCCTATGTACAACAGCCTTAAACCCTGCTCTATCCTGTGTCAATCTTACTGTGTCTGACCCACCTATCCACCTTTCCTCTCCTGCGCTGTCCCTTCATCCTTCCAAGCATGATGTCCCTCTCTAAGGACTGATCCCACCTTGCAACATGTCCATAGTATGTCAGAAGAAGCTTCAGAATCCTTGCTTCCAAGGAGAAGCCTGGCTTTACCCTCTCCAGGACGAACTTTTTTGTCCTCCTAGCAGTCCATGGTATAGTCAATATTCTTCTCCAGCACCATAGTTCAAAGACATCAACTCTCCTTCTGTCATCCCTAGCCATTGTCCAGCTCTCTGATACATAGCAAGTTATTTCAAAGACCATGGCCTGTATCTCTAGAGTGACACTATTGCTTTTCTGTACTTTTGAAAGGTCTTTGACAGCAGACTTTCCCAGTGCAATATATCTTTTCTTTTCCTAGCTGCTCGTGCTAAGAGTGTTGATTGTCGAATCAAGCAAACTAAAGCTATTTATGATCTCAGTCTTTTCATCATCCATCACGTTGCTACCAATCAGCCCAGTGGTTCAGAAGGAAGGAAGTAATAAGTATCAGAGCAGACATAAAAGATTGAGAGAGGGAGAGGGATTATGCTGCGTGAACTAACTCAGTGCTACAGAGATAAATATTGTATAAAACTAATATTGTATAATGAGTATAAGGATCCAAGAGGGGTGGGAGAGGCTGGAAGCAGAGGGATGTGGATGTGCAGGGGAAGGGAACATTAATCATCAGGTTGTGCAATTTGATGGGTGAGGGAAACGGAAAGAATTTGTTTAAATTTGTATTTGAATTTTGTAAATAAACTAATAGGAAGGGGGGGGCAAAGAAATCAGATTATGTCCCACATTTAGAAAATATGCTGCATCTGTTGCAAAGCAAAGATGTGACTGTGAGGACTACAGTGCATCTTACCCAACAATATTTGTGATAATCTTATGTACATGAATGTGAAAGCTTAACAATGACTAAGAAGTCAGATGAAGAGTTAATGCCTTTCAGTTTTAGAGTTAATGCCTTTCAATTTTAATATTGGTGAAAATTGGAAACATGTCATAGACTTCCATTACAATGAAGCATGCCATTGGAATGTAGTATTTATTACCACTAGGCTATCAGAGCTGTTGTTATTATTGTTATGTTAAGTGCTGTAGAGTTGTAGACGACTCATAGCAACCCTGTGAATGTAAGACCTGAACAGTTGTATAACCTTCATTCTTTCTCCAAGGTCATAGGGTTTCAGGAGACAAGCTATTTTGGAAGTAGATGCCACTCCTACTTCTAAACTTGTTTTAATCGGGGAGCTCCACCAAACATTGTCCACCGTGGGTAACCATTGACATACCTCATTTGACATATCAGTGTCACAATGTTCAGCATCACAGCAATCAGGACTTACCTCTGTACAGCAAATGCACAGACCAGCGCTATACCATTTAGAAGAATGTTTGACCAAAAACAATTAAAACCAAGTCTGAGGGCCACTGATTAAAATCACCAGCTTTGGCTTGGTAGCATCATTTTCTGCCCACTAGGCCAACAGAGCTCTATGTTGTTGTTGTTAAGTGCTGTCCAGTCATAGAAGACTCATAGTGACCCTATGAATGAAAGATCTGAACACTTGAATAATTTTCATTGTTTCTCCGAGTTCACAGGGTTTGGGGAGGAAAGCTATTTCAGAAGTGGATAACACTCAGATGAGATATTTTTCTATACCAAAGAAATAATCAGATATAGACAAATATAAAAAAAAATCACTCAAAAATAATGCAATGATTTTGTTTAAATTGATTACCTTCCTTTCTCTTTTAGCTCCATTAAAGTTTAGTCTTCAAAGCATAAATATCATAATACACACACACATACACACACTTTCCTTTATATGTTTAATCATGACACACATTAAGCACAAAGAATAAAAGAATATAATGTAACACTCCTTCACATAGATTTCATAAAGTTTGATATTTTGCCATTTTTTGTTAACTCCTTTTTTTAATTTATTGTGCGCCTATTCTTTCCTTCCTCTTCCCCTACTACAGCTTACACCACAATGGAATCCCTTGTTCCAGATTGTTCTCATACATATAAATGCATGAGCATATATTCCTTCCAGACAATTCTTCCTATCATCTGTTCTAATGCAGTATTCATTTTATATCCACTCTTTCCCTATGTCCTCCCTAAACCACACCCCTATGTCTGACCTATTGTATAACATCGGTATTATGCAGTATTTATCCTTTTGTGACTGATGACTGAGATATTTCACTTAGCATAATGTCCTCAAGGCCCCACCATATTATGTAATCTTTTACTATTTCAATCATCTCCTTGCCCAATTATATACAGTTACAAATAATTAGAGTTCAGTAATCATTGTTGTACTTGTTTCATTAAGCAATTACAACTTTCTCTAAATACTCTGAAGATGTAGATCTACTTTGGTAGATGGTAGATCCTAAAGTGCAGATATATTTAGTTTTATTTTAGGAAGAATTATTTTTTTCTCTTTTATAGATTAATTGTTACACATTTTCTCCTTCTCCCCCCCCCTCCACAGCCCACCCTGCAAATGTACCTCTTGTTTCATATAGGAAGAATTGCTTTTAACTGAACATAAAAATCTCATATGACCAAAATATTGCACTGCTAGGAATATACTCAAAGGGAAAAATAGAACTGTAACACAAATACAGATTTGTACATCAGTCCTCCTAACATCATTATTAACAATGACAAAAAAAAATGTAAAAAACCCAAATATCCATCAATAAACATATGAATTGAGAAAGTATGGTCCATTCACACACTAGAATACAATGCAGCACTAAAAACAATGGTTTAGTAAATTATATCTATAAATAAGGCAAGGAAGCATCTAGAGAGTATTGTGTTGTGTGCACTAACCCAATCTTATAAGGACAAATACCACATAAGACCATTATTGTAAAAACAGAAGGATAACTAGTAAGATGGATATAAAAGTTCCAAAAGGAAAAGAGAAGGGTAGGAGGGGCAGCGAGTGGGGAGGAAAGAAAATCACTAGGATAGAGATTAGTGGGCAGGGAAAGATCTAGTGGGGACCTGAGAAGACATAATAGTAATAGTAGACATAGATCAATGGTGATTAATTTTATAGAACACAATGTATATAAGTGATTGAAACACAGGGTGACTGTAGGAATGTGTGAAACAATCCGCATAAATGATACATGATGTGTATTAATTCTGTATACAAACCAATGTAAAATAGAAATAAAATGCAGGGGGAAGTATTGATTTTAATTTCCATAAGCACATGGTTTGAATTTACAGTCTGCTCCACTGGAGAAGAATGGCAATCTCCTCCCATCTGATTTACTTCCTCTGAAAACTTGCCAGAGTCAGCCATGAATTGGTTCTGGCTCAATGGTATACAACAATAATAACAATAATAACAATTAGTATTTTTGGAGTAAATAACTTGATAGAACCAGATTTATTCGTTTGTTCCAAAAGGCTTAATGCTAGCTATCTCTTGTACTTTAGATGAGATTTGATACTTAGCATCTTTTCATTTATTTATTGGCCATTTGTGTTTCCTCATGTTAATAACTTGCCCATATTTAAACAGTTTATAAAGGAGTTTTATTTGACTTGTAGAAACACTTTATGTATTCTGGACTCTAATTGTTAATATGCTTTGAAAATACCTATTTCATTTCTTCAGCTTGTTTTAACTTTACTCAGCTCTTAATATATACAGGAGCTCTGGTGGCATTCTTTGCAATGAGTTGTGCTTTCTAACCTAAAAGTCAAGGATATCAGAGCTAGAAGCCCAAAATCAGGGTTCCTGCTCTCTTGGTTTTGGGGAAAGTTTCTGTTTTCCTTCAAAGACTGTAGCCAGTATTCCTTGGAGATTTCCATGTGCCCTGCCTTCTCTAATGTCATGTTACTTCCCTTCTCTCAGTAGATATAAAGATAGAGGTATGAGGTATTACAGCTCACAAGTTAGGGACAATTTCCATACATTAAATTCGGACTGGGATTGGAGTACGGTGTTACACTCCATCCTTAATGCTTTTTACAGTTCTTTTTTTATCAGATAACGGGAGCTCATTCCAAGGCTCCCAAATTATGCCATTGCTTAAATGCATTTGTTGGGGATGTAATTCCCCAACCGAAAGAATAATCCTTGTCGTGGGTTTATTTCTCTAGAGAAACAAAACCAAATGAAGCTTATATGTAATTGGGTACATAGATATATGGGAAATGTTTATCGCAGAGAAATGGACATGCAATTGTAAAGGCTTCTATGTCCCAAATCCATGGTTCAGATTCAAACTAGCGGCTTCAGAGTCGTTTAACACCAAGGCTAACAGTTGCAGGATCAGCAGGTAAAAGGGCAGGTTTCTAGCTGTGGAGGCTAACAAATCAAAGATTGCAGGAAATGTGATCGACTGCTACTTCTGACTTCAGAGGCTAAGGAATTCAAGTTCAGTAAGGAGTAACAGCAGACTCACGTCCAAAGAACAGAAGGGCAGATGGTAATGAGCCAAATGTGAGATCCAGGAGCTGGAAAAAAACTAGAAAGCTTGTCCAGGATATCTACAGATACTCGGTGTGGGCACTTCCAGGAAAATTCTCTTTTAACTGATCATTGTTCAAGGTAGATTTCATCATGGAGAAATTGTATTTTATGAGGTCTTATCATGAAAGATAGTCATGGATCAGCCAAGTGGACACAAACGGAGCAACCACTGCCCTTAGCAAGATGGAATGGCACAGTGGCTGCAATATTTGATTCAGTTACAACAGTTACTGTGAGGATGATGCAGGCACTCTGTGTGTTTTACATGCGGTCATCTGTGTGCACTGGTACTCAGTGGCACCTGACAACAGGCACTGTATTGCACAAGGATTCTCTGTGCTGTATGTGCTGACAGTTATTAGATACAAATTGAGAGGATTAAATTAATTAGAAGAACAATCAAAATGTTCTGTACCCATGTAGAGTTGATGCGTAAGTTATACTAGTGTATTAGCAAATACTGAGGGGTGTATTTCTTCTGAGACTTGATACTCTAACTATGATTATGCTAGATAAAAAATAAAAGTAGCTAGTATTGAAGTTGAAGACGTGCTATTTATGTTGATACAGAAGGATGAAATCACTGTCTTGAGTTTTTTGCACTGTCTAGGTGAACACCTTCAGTGAGAAGACCTGACTTGCACCAAGGTTCATAGCCTGGCTTTGAGTGGGTACTTATCTCTGTCATTTTTTTTTCTGACTAATCACGTAAAAAGTAACTTTTAGGCTAATCACATAAAAGGTAACTTATAGGCTAGATTGTTTTAAGATCCTAATTATAAATATTAGGAACTATTGTGGGGAAAATGCACAACTTTTTAAAATGGCAATTTTTGTACTTTTCTCTGTATTGTTAAAAAAGAAGTTACCCATAGGAGCCGTGTCCGAGCAGAGTTAGAAGCGGCTTTATGTCTGTGTGCTGTATTCCTATTTCTCTGTCAAAGAGCCCCAGGCCCTTTCTCTGGGCAGGCACCGAGGAGTTGGAAATGAAACATTTATCAAAATAGCATCATTGCTAGAAGAAATCTGTAAGGAAAGGTAAATAATATTAAGGAATTTATTCCTTGAAGAGAGGAAACAAAATCCTAGTGAATTGATGGGTAGTTTTATTTTAATGTAAAATTGTTGACATAGGTTAAAAATAATTGATGTAATTTTAGAAAGAAAGCTTTTTTGTCACCTTCCTTTTTAAGACTGAATATATCCTGTATGTGATGATGGTGGTAGAAGCTTTATGGTGGTTCAAAATATTATATTTGACATATAGTTTCACAAAAGATTAATAAGGGTCTGGTCTGGTGTAATTTATCATGTATTAACAACAAAGACAAGATTTAATGGTAGGACTGTGTATTATGTAATAGGTTGCAAGACTTCTTGTCCAAATTGCATCTCATTTTCAAATTTTTACGCCTTACCAATACTGACTTCAATTTCCCTATCCTAATAACTTTAGTAATAACATCTGAAACCAGTGTGTTCATGTATATAATGAAGATAGATAAGGTGATATCCATAACAGACTTTGGGCTTCTTTTAGAACACTGTCTTAACAGGGTCTGAAAGGCCTGGCAGAGGTCAGCAGTTTTCTGCCTTCTTCCTAGAAGGAGCGCATTACAGTTGCTGCACAGCAGGAGGCCCATTTGTGAAGATGGCCAGTGGACTCACCCCTGGCTTTGGAGTCAGTCCATGTCTTTTTATTTCTGTGACTTTTAAAAACTTACTTAATTTGATGGAATTGGCTTTATTTACATTTGGAAATAAAGATGTAAGTCAGTTGTATAAGAAATAAATGCAAATATCAATGCATGTTAATGTTTACTGATATAATCAGAAAATTCTTCCTAAAAATATTTATTTTAATTTAGTGGAAGAAATGGATCTGAAGTGTTACTATCCTATACTGTTAACAACAAAATGGTACTATAGACCATAGGGCCTATTTCCAATAATTTTACCTTTTTTCCAGTCCTTATTCAGTATTTTGAACTCGGCATCATTTTTGTTCCTCCTAATTTGATCCCTCCTTAATGGATGTCATGTAGCTTTAGATGTTCACTTCATTTCTGTAAAAAGGAGTTGGAAAATCTCTATATTAAAATGTGTGCCTAGTGAAATATTATCATAGATAAAATCCCTGCCAATACAAGCACCTAAGGAGCAGATCTTGTTAAAAAGCTTGATGATTAGTTTCTAAAAGTAGTTGTTGTTGTTGTTGTTTTTGTTGTTGCTGTTGTTGTTGTGGTGGGCCACTGAGTGGCAGCCAAGCAATGGCTGACCCTCCATTGGGCTTCCAGAGGCAGTAAATTGCACTGAAGGAGATTGTCTATCCTTGTCCTGCAGAGCAGCTGGGGATTCCAACCATTTCCAAGCCTTTGGGATTGCAGGGCAGTTTCTTACTGTTTAGCAGTTTCTGGACCAGCAGAGTTTCTTTGCTACCGCCTCCCCCCGCCCCAATAACCTAGGCTAACAAGAATTGACACTTAAGAAAGCTGAGTAATAGCATGGCATTGTATTCATTATCGCTTATGTCAAGGAACAAAATATACGTGAATGACTGGGGTGGGGGTTTGGGGGGGATCCAAAACACCACCAGTATGCTTTGCAAACTTTCGCTCAGACCACAGTTTAAAAAGAAAAAAAAATCTTATTAGCAACTAGAAACTTTGGTGATAGGTTTATGAATTCTTTCTCTTTACCTGTTGGCATTAATCCTCTGTGGTTAATTTTTTTTTCATGATGTCTGTGGCAAAAGCTTCAAGTGTGTGTTTATTAGTGTCTTCTTGAGTAAAGCCACCCCTTGTCTGTCACACCATTGTATCCTGTGTGTAGAGAGAGCAGTTTGTGACCTAGTAGGATTTCCCTGGTCTGTGAAGGCTGGGCGTTTTAGAGGGGAAAGGTTTAGGATTCTCACACCACTCCAGAGCCTTCTCACCATGAGAATGAAGCAATATGGTAACACTTGTAACAAGATCCATAGACCTGCCCTCTGTGCCACAGTAGCCCCTAGACGGCCCTCAGTTGCCCTTCAGTCTCTCAGGCTTTACCCAGTGCACTGGAAATGACAGTCAAACAACCCCAGCAAACATCCATTTTGCATATAATTCTCCACAGCACAGCTGAGCACCAGCCTGAAGGGTCCCACAGGGTCCTTTGTGGAAGAGTTCCACACAGGGCTGTGCTTTGTTAAAGCTTCCCAGGCACAGGTCCAGGGCGTTCCAGAGCCCTTTGTTTCCACGGCAGCAACAGGGCTTGGATAAACTCTGATAACCAGTGCGCTGGATCCTGGCAGGGCACACCTGCCAGAGGGTTTTGAGGAGAATTCTTCTCGGGACCATCAGTCCTGTCCTGTACTTACAGTGCTGTCTGTCTCAGTGTCAGCTGGCAAGTGATCTGCGCTCTGCATGCTGACAGACCCATGGTTCTCACTGAGACTTGTGTCCGTGTGAGTGTCTGCTTTCAAGCCGTTCATAAGCAAGAAAGAAATATACATTATCATAACAAGAATTCAGTACCTTGCTGCTGGAACTTAATCCTTGTCCTCTCTCACTCTCGAAGCTCTACTTTCTTCATTTTTTTATCTTCTCTGGGGGCTCTCAACTCTGGCTTAGGAGTTAAAGAGCTCCAAAGTTGAGCCCCAAGGAGCAGGAACATTTCAAATAAAATTGCTTCTGGGACTTACTTCTGTAGATGAGAGGGACAGTTAAAAAGATAACTTGTCAATTTCACAGCAACACCTAGAGCTTCCTCATGAGGTGATTGATTTCCTGGCTCCTGATAATTCTTTTCCTTCTACCACATAGGTAACAACTCCATGCTGGCTGGAGACGCTGTGGTGGTGATAGGAAGCACAGACTCTTTGGAAGAATTTTCTAGTTACTCTTAATTACTCTTCATTTTTGCTTATTAATATCCATACACAATCATTTTTCTTTTACAGTTCTTGGCTTTTGAATTTGAATCTAGAACGGGACCTTCAAAGATCATCGTCTTAGCCTACCCAGGAATCCCTTCAGTAAAACCATAACAGGTATTCAGTCACCACTAAAACACATTGTGATTAGAAATTGCACTCTTTCTGCAGTCAGCCTCTTTTGATTTCCTCCCAAAACCCACACTCTCCCTTTGGAGCAGTATGGAATACACCATATCCTTCGACCAGGTCAGTGGCCTTCTAACACCTCAGAATTTGAGAAATTTTCCTATATAATTCACTACCTAAATTTTACTGGTTCTCTTTTAAGTGTCATTGCTGGAGAGTTGTTAAATGTTTGGAAAACATTTGAAATAGAAATTAAAGAAGTTTAATTGGCATAGGGGAGAAGTGAAAGAGTGTCTAATATGTCAGCTTGAATAAATTGGATATCATAAAACTGCTGGAACACCATCTGTTTTGCAGAATCGTCCTGTAGTTACAAAGTTCTTGACATAAGTGTGAAAAGTTTGGATTCAAATTAAACTCAGATTATTTATTGTTATATGGTGTAAAGTGGCCAACAACTCATGGTAATACTATGAACAGCAGGTCAGACCTTGCCCTAACCTGTGCCATCCACATGATCTCCCACAGGCTCCACATTGGTGCTGTTACTATGTCAGTCCCTCTTGTTGAGAGTCTCTTGTCAGTTTCTGTCCCTCTAAGCCAGCATTAGGCATCTGTAATGTGGATGTAGTGCACCTAGGATGAAGGTCTAGTGACTGTGACTGTGACTGAGACTGAGAGCTTGAGGTGGACTGAACCCAACAAACTGAGCTGAAAAGGGAAAGAAGGCAAACTCAGGTGAATACAGGAGACAGGGGCCAATCTCTTGGGAAATGGGTAATTTGGAGACAAGGTTAGAGACAAGGCTCTAACAAGTTTGCATTTAGATACAATATTGATTTCAGATAGTAATAAAGTGTATGTATCAGAAGCATAGATTGCTGAAAACAGGTACTAATGAGAAAAATCTACAGTGTCTCCTCATAAGCCTGAAGACAGGCCCTACTTCTTATCCATTAAAGAAAATAATAGTAATACTTTTCATTTTAAGTAAAATTGATATATGAAACTTTGGCTTCATAACTTGGCACAGAAGATTTTATCCCCAGAATTATTTAAATGGGATTTTTAAGCTCATTTCAGATAATTGGCACACAAATAAATATTTTTAGAGTATTCACTCTGCTGTTTTTCTCAGAATTGCACTAAGTACTGTGAAGAGAGCCCTAGAAAATTACAGTAAATGAAAAAGTTCAGTGTTCTGACAATTTTTAAGGAGCTTATTCTTTTCAGCCAGAGGAAAACATTTAAAAAAAATTACAGTATCACAGTGAAATAGAATTTTTTTTTTAAGTTGCTAAGGATAATTAACAAAGGAAATAATTGATAATTCAGTCTTTGTCCTTTTGTAGCAACAGATTATCACAGATCCCTCCAAAATAAAAAAAATGCACAAATCATATCTCCCACTAGTGAACTGTTTGGTGGTCCTGGATTTATCCTGTCTTTGTTGTTATCAAGTCTCGAACAACTCATAGCAACCCTATGACCAAACCCTGTCCTATTCTGTACCATTCTCATCATCTCTGACGTACTGAAAAGCCTCTTACTGTGGACACTTCGCTGAAGGTATTTCACTCTTTTGCTGATCCTCTATCTTTCCAGCCACAATGTTCCTCTCCAAGGAATAGTGTGCTTTTTTTTTTAAGTGTTCTACTAGTTTATTTACAAAGTATGACTACATTGTTTTTAAGAAAAAATTCTTTCAATTCCCCTCACCCCCTCATCAAATTGTAAAATCTCATTATTAATCCTCCCCTCCCCCAGCACACCCTCATCCCTCTGTTTCCACCCTCTCCCACCTCTCTTGTGTCCTTATACTCATTCTACAATAATGGTTTTATACAATATTTATCCTTGTGGGACTGAGTTAGTTCACTCAGCATAATGCTCTCCAGTTTTCTAAATTCATGAATCATTAGAAGGAAAACCAAGTCAGTAGTCAGTGTAGCCCCCTCCAGTCTTCATATACTTGATTCTGGCTGCATGAATGTTGATACTGTGTACTCATTTAAATAAACCTAAACCTACCCCTCCAAAAAACCCCAGCCTGGGGCAGTCAACATTGGTGTTGCTCTTGGGGAATCTCATGTTGATATGCTTATTATGAGGTCACAGCAATTGTCCACTTTGCTATAAGCTCCCTGGTTTTCTTTTTATTTCCCTTTGCTGCCTCTTGTTAGTGTTAGTAATCTGAGTTCATTGTTGGCTGATTTTTTCACATTTCAGGGAAATATTCATGTTCTACTGTCCTGACAGCATTACCTTTTGGTTGATTGCTATCTACTTGGATATATTGAGTCTAATCTAATTTTTGTGTGTCTCTTTTATTTTGTTGTTGTTTGGGTTTCTGTTTTGTTTTGTTTTACTACCATTCTTGTTGCTGCACGTTTTGGGACTCATCTATCAGTGAGGATCATGTGCCTAAATGTGGCAGCAATTTCATGACATGTCGCTCATACAAGAATGATACTTGTGGCCAGTACTAATTAGGGAAACTCTGATGGCTTAGTGTAAGGAATTGTGCTACCAACTCAAAGGCAGGCAATTTGAAGCCATCAGGTGCTCAGGGGAGATAGATGGTCAGTCTCCTCCCATACTCATGGAACTAACACAACAATTGTACTAGTACAATGGGGCTTGAGTTCAACACACACTGTCCCAGGCAAACCAGGATATATAGGCTCTGTACTTTTAAAAGTCTTTGCATGGAACCAACTCATAGTTGACCCTCCAGTGGGTTTTTGGAGGCTGTAAATTGCAGAGGAGGAAATGACCCATCTTTATCCTGTGGTACCTTTAGTGGATTTGAACCACCAGAGAGATGCCACCTTTGGATTAGCAGGGCAACTCCCTAAGGACTACACAACCGCAGTATTTCTTTATTCTGGTGGCCAAGTGGTAAGGAATCTTTCTGCCATCTCAATGTCACATGGTTCAAATCTACCAGCTGCTCAATGGAAAAAAGATGGATAATCTTTTCCTATGCGGTTTAGTCTCTGAAATCCCCCTGAGGTGTCAGATGTGGGTCAGTTCCAACTCCATGACATATAACAATAACAGTTTTCAGCTCAAATCATAAATTGTTCATATTCCAGCAAATCATTTCCTATTTCAGGAAACCTATATGCTAATTTATAAAGAAAACTTATCAAGTAGATCTTACACCTTCTTTGCATAGCAATTTTAATCAATAAATGAGTGTGAGTGGGATGGTGGGAAAGATTGATGAGAGTGAGGTAGAGGGAGTGGGAGTTGTATGACTGAGGTGGTGGGAGTGGAGTTTTATGATTGAGGTGGTGAGAATGAGATGGTGGGAATAGGAGTTCTGTGACAGGTGGTGGAGTGGAGTTTGATGTCTGAGGTGATGGGAGTGGGAATTCTATGACTGAGGTGGTGGGAGTGAGGAGGTAGGAGTAGGCATTGTATGAATGAGGTGATGAGAGTGAGGTAGGTGATGGTAGGAGTTGTATGACTGAAATGGTTGGAGTGGGAGTTGTATGTTTGAAGTGATGGGGGGGATGGTGGGAATGGGGTTCTGGAAGCTGTTAAGAGCTCTTTGGTCAACGCTGATTCCCCGTGACCTCAATGTGCCTGTTAGTGCTGCTTCTCTGTTTCTGTAATAGAATTGGTGCACTGACACTATATTGTCAAGTTTATGTATCTTAATATGTTTAACTCTTAAATATTAAATCCTTTGCCTCCATTGTTGAAACCTTTTTGTATGTTATCTGCTGTAAGCAAAAAAATCGGCCAAAGACACAACTCTTAGTGTTTTTATCTTCCTTCCAACATTGAAGACAGCTTTTTCTTTCAATTTTGGGTTTTTTTACTCCTATTTTTTTCAGAGTATCTTGGTATATATTTTTCTTACTTTCCTGAAAACCTGTTATTGCATTAAATCTTTGAGAAACAAATACAAGTAGTTTCTTAATATTTATTTCTATGTTTCCAATATTTGTTACAAGTTGCAGGTTCTGCAGCAAACATTTTACTTAGCACATACTAATCATAAGGCTCCTCCATCTTAACTTAGGTGAAGGTAACTGATGAAAGCTACTGGACATTAAGGCTGTAAATTTTCAGGGAAGGATTGTGGTGTTGCTACAATCAATACTTCGCAGATAGGGCTCACAGTTTTTTCTATGAAATATGCTGGCTGGTGGGTGGAAAATCAATGCCTGAGAATGAAAAACAGGTGTCAAGTTTGATAGGGACATCATGTGTTTGATGTTTGGAGGCCAGAGGGTCCTGTGAACAAGCATAGCAGTAATTCTGTCAGATACAATATGTGTGGAATTAATGAGAATGCCCACACCAGCACAGTCTGGGTAGTGAGCCTGTTCCACAGGAAAGGCAGGCCCAAAGTGTGTCTTCATTCTGCATCCTAAACCAGTGCTGTGAACAGAAAGACTGTACCAGAATTAAAATAAAGGCACATCTGCAGCACTTTATAGGAGCAGAAAAGCTGAGTGAAAGCGTAGAAAGGACTCCTAAGTGCCTGGCAGATATGTGTGATTGAGTGTGGATGTGGATGAGCTTGAGCAGATAAACAGTTTTTTCTAGGCCAGCCAAGAGTGGCCTCATTGTGGAGTTGTTCATTCTGGAGTTGTTCAAGAATAAATGAGGCCTCACACAGCCAAGAAGATAGAGGAGAACAGGGATGTCTCCTGCTCTTGCTGCTTCATGACTCGTGATACATTCCTTGGGTCATCACAGAAGTCAGTTATGACAATGACTAAGGAGGATAAAAGGAGAATTGATGTCTTTGAGCTGTGGTGCTGGAGCAGAGTATTGAATATACCATGGACTGCTAGGGAAACAAACAGATTCATCCTGGAAAGGGTCAAACTGAGCTGCTCCTTGGAGGCAAGGATTCTAAGGCTCTGTCTAACATACTTTGGACATGTTGCAAGGAGGCACAGGTCCTTGGAGAAGGACATCATGCTTGGTAGGGTGGAGGGACAGCTCAGGAGGGGAAGGCCCTCAATGAGGTGAGTTGATTCAGTGACTGGGGTAATTTGGATGGGTGGATCAGAGACCATGCGATTGGCACAGGACAGAGCAGAGTTTAGGGATGTTGTACATAGGGTCGCTATGAGTTGCAAGATACTCGAAGGCACATAGCAACAACAACAACAACCTGCATATCATTAAGTCTTAAACAAAGAAGGAGAAATGAGAGAAAGTACTTGCAGCCGGCAGTATAAAAATTAGAACCCATAGTATGTTATGAACTCATAAAATCTAGTAAGAAATAAGTGAGTATAAAAATGATCAAAAGATTTCAATAGGCAATTTATGAAAGCACAAGTAGGAATGCTTATGAAAAAAATTCAGTTCTAGTTTGGAATAGAATTAAACTCAGTGAAATTATTTTTACATATATTAGTTTGGGAAGGCTTGCTGTTATTTTTTTAATGACAGACCCAGTATAGGTTTTATATGGCTTACATAACTGATGACTACGCACTTTGTGGTGTTTTTTTTTTCTTTCGTTCAGGCATTGAGCATTTTATTATCGGTTATCACACATTGCCACTCCGGTACACTCAGGAGTTCTAGCGGCAGAGTCCATAATATGTTACACTGTGAACCCAAGGTTGTGGTTCGAATCCACCAGCAGCTTTGAAGCAGAAGGATGGGCAGTCTCCTTCCGTTATGTTTTTTTTTTCCTTTTTTTAAATTTAGGTTGTTTATTTTTCATTTCAATGAACATCTACAGAGATTTTGGAATTCCATTCATTCATTGTTGCACCCTTCTCCCCACACAAACCCCTCCCCCCTCCCCCCCCCATTTGCTCCTCTCCTTGAAAAGCAAAAGAAAAACTCCCTCATTGGTGCACTTTGTGGTTTTAAACAAGAGAAATTTCTTCTCCCCCAGTTGTGGAGTGCAGAGTTCAACATGAGGAGGCCATGCTCCCATGAGCAGCTCTGGGAGAATCCTTTACTTGCCTCTGTCTGCAGTGATGGTCAGTACTTCTTAGTTTATGGCTGCATCTCTCCAGTCTCCACCTCTCACTTCTCATGGTTCTTTTCTTGCATGTCAAGTCTCCCTGCTTTTCTCCCTTAAGAATATTTAAAACATCCTACCAAAAATATCAATTACAGGGCTGCACAGTTTGGTGAGTGGTAAATGAAATTGAAAAGATCTGTCAGGGACCTGAAAAGACAGGGTTATTGTGGGAATAGTCCAATGGTGATTAATTTTATAAAACATAATGAAGGGGAATGATTGTATGAAACAGAATGTGAATGAAGAATCATATGAAGCACAATGTATAAGAACTTTATAAGCAAACAAATATAAAAGAAATATTTTTTAAAGAGATTGAGATTGTTCACAGCTTTATTTTGCTTGGCTCCACAGTCAACACTCTTGGCACCAGTAGCCAGGAAATTAAAAGACATATTACGATGGGAAAGTCTGTTGTTAGGGACTTCTCCAAAGTACTGAAGAGCAGTGGTGTCTCTCTGGAGACTAAGGTGCATCTGATACAGGCCATGGCCTGTGATATCACTTGTTATGCATCAGAGAGTTGGACAATGACTAAGGAGGATAGAAGGAGAATTGATGCCTTTGAGCTATGGTCCTGGTTCCTTGAAGAGGGACATCATGCTGGGAAGAGTGGAGGAACAGCACAGGAGGGGAAGGCCCTCTATGAGGTGGACTGATTCAGTGACTGAGGTAATCGGGATGGGTTTGTCGGAGACACTGCAATTGGCACAGGACATAGAAGAGTTTAGGGCTATTGTACATAGGGTCGCTATGAGTTGCAAGCACCTCGACGGCACATAACAACAACAGTCTGCTTCCAACCAAACAATATTGATGTTATTAGATGCTATCAGTTCTGCTTCAACTTAACAGTGGCATATATGTACAAGAGAGTGGAACCTGCCCAGTCCTGCCAAAGCCTGCCATTGTCCACCACCCTTAATTACATTAGTACAGTCATTCAGTCAACATATCTGAGGTTCTTCCTCTATTTCTCTAACCTTCTACTTTTCTAAATATAGCATCCATTTTGGAGGACTTACCCTCCATGACAACATGTCCAAAATATGTAAGACAAAACCTCACCATCTTTGCTTCTTAAGAATGTTCTGCCTTCCCTTCTGGTGCAGATTGGTTTGGTTTTTTTGCAGTCCAGAGTTTCATCTGTTCTCTTCACCACTGCCATGTACAAAGTCACTATTTATTTGATCTTGCTTATTTGCTTTGCAACTTTCTAGGCATAAGAAGCAAAGAAAAAAGCTATACCTTGGGTCATATACACCTTAGTTTTGAAAATTACAGAACTTTAAAGAGCTATTTAACAATAGAGTCACTCGATGCAAAGTCACTTAATTTCTTGACATCTGCTTTCTGGGTGGTTGGTTCTAAATCAAAGGAAAACGAAATCCTTGAAATCGTCAATCTGTTGTTCATTTATCCTAATCTATTGGTCCAGTTAATTATAACCAATAAATTTCCATGATTCATGGTCCAGTTGTGAGAGTTTTGGGGTGTATTTTATAGTGTGAGACATTATCCACTCTGAACAGCTAGAGTCCTGCTTTACTTTAAGTGAGCCAAGGTCTCTTAACTTTCCAAAAGCAAGGTTGTATCTTCTCTCTATCACAGGTTCAAAGTCTTCCTTTTTTCACATACTTTATCCTGTAGTAGAAAGACGTAGTAGTAGACACAGTTCACATATTTTTCACATAGTGTATCTACTTGGGCTGTTTGATCAACATACAGATTGAATAACTATGGTGAAAGGATACCACGTACAAAAGTGTGCTGAGGCATATGTTTCTTTTTTTTTAAATTAAATTTTATTACTTTTAATGAACATTTACAGAGATTTTGGGTTTTCATTCATTCATTGTTGCACTGTTTTCTCCACC
>NW_006399847.1:10788935-10813090 GCF_000299155.1 Elephantulus edwardii
TCTTAGTTTTTCTTCTTTTGCCTTCTTTTTTGGGTCTGCTTTTTGCTCTAGCAGATCAGTGGTGACAATTTTGTCTTCAGTTTCACTGATTCTGTGTTCCATCTCATCAACTCTGCTCATATGTCCCTCCATCATGTTGGCAGCCTCTGAAGCACTGGAGCTTGTATTTTGAATGGTGGATTCTTGTTTTTCCAGTGCCGCTAATGCCTTATTTGTTTTCTTTGCAATGTGTTGCATTGTTTTTTTTAACTCCTCCTGGTCTTTCTTTGTAGCATCCTTTAATTCATCAAGTTTGTCTTTCATCCTTTGGAAATATTCAGGCACTCCTCAAGGCATATGTTTCTTAACTTAAAATTGTCCACTCTGCCCCTGTTCAGTTCCACCCTCATAGTCTTTGCATGAGTTCTGTATGTGCACTTTTAAGTGCTCTGGGATTCCCATTCTTTGCAGTGTTACCCATAATTTCTTATAATCTTCACAGTCATGTATTTTGACCTAACACTGAAGTCAGCGTTTTTTTCTTATTTCCTGCCTCCAACCAAGTTTGATTTGATATCATCAATGATATCCCTCATCTCACAGATTCTTCTGAAATCAGCTTTAAATGCTGACAGTTCCCTGATATATGAAGATTTCCTATTCGTTAAGATTTTACTTGCATATAATACTGTTCAATAATTACCACAGTCTTTTGCATCACCTTTCTTTTGACAAAAATTCTACCAGTTGCTTCTTGGGATTTACGTGTGCAATTTACAGCCTCTGAAAACCCACTGGAGGGCAAGGAATGTGTCAGTTCCAAATTCATAGCAATGATTTTGGCTTTTACTGCTATCAGTTGGCCTTGTAACTGTCTTCAGAATCCTTTAGCATGTACAAGTAAGTTTGTCGAGGTAGTATCTGTTTGCTAACAGGTCTCAGTTAGTATTCTGTCAATTCCAAGTGACTTTTCCCCCCAGTGCTTTCAGTACATCTTGGTTCTTCAGTACCATTGGTTCCCAATAATTTACTAATTCCTGAAATGAGTTCTTATTTTACGATTACCTAGTGCATGCTTTCATATTTTTTTATGCTTCCTCCATCATCCAGTATTTTGTCCATAGAATCCTTTAGTATTGCAACTTGAGACGTCTCAACAACAAACACACACACAGACTGTATACACACATACATATATGTATATTCAAAGACCATTTTCTTACATTTAATTTACTTTTATTTTCGGTATCTTATTTGTTTAAAGATCATTGGAGGGTTTTGTTTTGTTTTTGTTTTTTCCCTAAATTTTTTGCTCCTTTCTCCTTTCCCTTTTCAACCAGGTTAATCCTCCAACATCAATTTGGTGAGTAAACCTCACGTTATTATTTTATTGCGTGTGTATTCTTAGATACTCTTAAGTTGAAGTTCTTTTTTTCTTTTTTGAATTGGGGCAGGTACATATCTTCTGTATTGCTAAGTACATGGGAGGAAACCAAACAGAAGAAACTTAGAATTCTTTGATAAACTTGGAAAAGTTTATGTAAGGAATAATTTAAAAAAATTAGGTCTCCATCTGGAACAAGAGCACCACAATATGTCATACACTCACCTGATCTATAAATTGGTTAGCAACTTGCAAATCAACATCATGATAAATGGAGAAAAGATTGGCATTTTTAACAGTTTCATCTTGCTTAAATCCACAAATCAGCACCCTTTACACTCACAGTTAGGAGGTCAGGAGACATATTTGCATGGGGCAGGTCTGCTATCAGAGGCCTCTCCAAAATGCTAAAGAGTAGTGATGTCAGTTTGGAGACTAAGGTGCACCCAATTTAGGCCATACTAATTTTAAATCACATCCTGTGCATCTGAGAACTGAATAGTAAATAAGGATGACAGAAGAAGAATTGATGTCTTTGAGTTGAAGAAGAATTGATGTCTTTGAATTGTGCTGTTGGAGCAGAGTACTGAACATCCCATGGATTGGCAAAAGGACAAACAGATATCCTTTTTCAGATATGAAAAACTACAGTCAGAGTGCTCCTAGATGGCAAGGATAGCAAAGCTTTGTCTCTCATACTTTGGACATGTTAGGAGGCTGCTCCTTGGAAAATTAAATCATGCTTGGAAAGGTCGAAAATCAGCAAAAGAGAGGAAGACCATCAATAAGATGGACTGACATAGTGACTGTAACTAATGGCTCAAGTATGTCAGAAATGATGAGGATAGCACAGGATAGGACAGGGTTCAGGCCTGCTGTTCACAAGGTCACTGTGAGTCAGTTGTACTCAACAGCGCCTGAATATAACAACAATCTGATAACTGAATAACTGATGGAAAAGTAAGAAACAGAAGAAAGTAAATGGAAATTTTAACTCAAATATTTTTTTACTATCAAGGAAAATAATCTGCACATAGTGAAATAAAGTACCAAATTAAAAATAAATTTAGACCCATGTTAGACTTTGAAATAAACTACTTGAAATGTTTTTGGAATATTGGTAGGATATGTAGACTATATCTCAACAGGTAGATAACTTTTAGGAAAATATTATTTTTTCAGTAGGAATGAAGTCCCAAGGCTGAGTAAACAGTCCAGATTTTATTGAAATGGGGAGTGGGGGAAAACATAGTGTCAGGTGAATAGCCTGCAGGCAGAATGACTTTTAAGAGCCATTTTAGAGGAATTTATGCATTAGGTAGGAAATTATACTGAATTATCTCCAGTTCATTTGTAATGTTAAAACAGTGGGAGAACAGACTGTAAGTCAAAGGTTTCCTTTTGTGTATCGTTTCTCTGTTTGAGTGCCTTGAGGCTGAAGGCCTAAGCCAAGGTGTAAAAATGTTGTAAGTGGAAAATCATTAGTTTCGAAGTGACTTTATTGTTTATTCACTTCTTCATTTTATACATCACAACAACTAATTTCTGTTGACAAAATATAGTGTGTGGTTACTCAGCTACACAGATTGTAGATATTGCTGCCCCTGGGTAGAATTAGGGCCAGTTCACCCTGACAGACTACATGTAACTCTTGGGCATCACCTAGCTTTGTTTGCTTAGGAAGATAGTGAGCTGTATCATAAGTACAACAGGGTGACCTGGTCCTCTGTCTCCTTCACAGCTAGTGTTGTATTTGAGCCCACAGATGCTGCTGTCTCTCTGACTTAGCACACTTAGGGTCTCTCTTGTTCTCATTGACCCTCGATTCAACAAACATCGTGTCCTCTTACATCAGATTGAGTCCTTCGGGTATTGTGTCTAAAATACGGTTGACAGACATATGTTCTCTGGTGTTCCATAAGTTTTCATTCGCTAGTTGTTGGAAGTAATCAGGCCTTTTTTCCTCCTCTCTTAGACTTGAAGCACTGTTGAAATCTCATCCACCATAAGTGTCACTACTAAAATACCTGTGGCATAGCTGCTAGCATTTCAGGAACCTGTAAGCCCCCGTAATATGTCAGGCTGACTGATAGATGAGTGGTGATCCTCCTCTGTTACTGGATGACAAATGAAAACAAACCCAGGCTTAGATTGTGAGTAACTTTATTAAGCAATCTATTACAATGGGTAAATGTTCTGAGGCTTTTTAAAAAAAAATCTTCCAGAACCTCAAAATTAAACAGAAGGTAGCTTTGTGAATTTTTTTAAACAGCAGAAGTAAACAATGGAGGGAATGTTGGTCAGATATTGTTGTGATGTATCTACAAGTCAACATATGACTTGTGGTGACCCTATGAACAACAGACATAAACCCTGCCCTATCGTGTGCCATCCTCATCTCTGCCACTCTTGAGCTCATTCCTGTAGTCACTTTTTCTGTCCATTTTGATAGTTGATGTGATCAGGGAGGCTTGATAGGGAAATGCTTCTTTGTCATATTTTATTATGTAGTGTTTATGAAGACTTGAAGGGAAATTAAGGACAGGTACCTGTGAGGAGGAGAGAAGTCTATAAAGTGGACAGTTGTGGACACTCTTGTCCTTAAGCTTGTGAAAGACTCGGAGTCAGTAGAGTCAGACAATCACAATAACATCAGCTGTACAAAACCAATTATTAAGAGGTCAGACAAGCCCTGTACTCTATCTAACCCCACACTCTGACTGTCCTTGCCAGGACTCTTGCTTATCTATTATAGGCACCATAACTTTTTTCAGTGGCTACATAGAACTCACAGGCAACACTGATTCTGTATGGCTTCTTTTGTGATGGTAGGGAATGAGCTTCCTATTTTCTGCTTCTGAATCTGCTCAGGATGGGAAACGTGGCCAATCCCTCATTAGTAGTCTACATACCTTTTAAGAATATTTCCACCCAAAAGATGCGGTTTGATTTAATATTGTGTGTGCGTGTGTGTGTTTCTTATTCATGTTATTAGCATTGTCTTACCTAGCCATTCAGTATTCATTATTACGAGTCCAGTATTGATGCCTTTGGTTGTGTTTTTTGAGAGAGTGTTGAATATCCCATGGACTGCCAAAAGAATTAACAGATAGTCCTTGGGAAAAATGTAACTAGAGTGTTCCATGTAAGCAAGGATGGTGTAGCTTCATCTCACGAAATTTGGACTTGTTGCTATGAGAGGCCAATCCTTGGAAAGGGTCATCATGCTTGGAAAGGTCAGAGAAGAAGAGGGAGACCCTTTATAAGATGAAGACAAGAACACAACCACTGAAACGTCAAGTGGCAATCCTGAAGGAACATATGTACAAAATGTTGAATGATGCAGAAAGCATCAAAAGACGATGGAAAGAATACACAGAGTCAATATTCAAGAACGTTGTTTGTTATTGATGTTGTTAAGTGACATCAAGTCAACTCTGACTAATAATGATCCTGTGTACTATGGCTCTGAACCGTGTTCTATCCTGAACCAATTTAGTCGTCTCTAACACATTACTCCATTACCCCAGTCACTGAGTCAATCTGTCTCATCCAGGGTCTTCCTCTTGTTTGCTGTTCCTCCACCCTTCCAAGCATGATGTCCCTATTAATGGATTAGTCCCTGCTGGTGGCATACCCACAGTAAGTCAGACTGAGCTTCATAGTTCTTGCCTCCTGAGCAATCTGATTTCACCCTCTCCAGGACAAACATGTTTGTTCTCTTAGCGGAACATGGTACTTTCAGTACTCTTCTCAGGCACCACAACTCAAAGGCATCGATTCTTCTTCTGTGCTCCTTAGTCATTGTCCAGCTCTCTGACACGTAGCAAGTAATTTCAGATACCATGGCCTGAATCAGACAAACCTTAATCTCTGCACAGTAACAAAAGTGATTGATTGATTGATTGACTGATTGATTGATAGTGAAGCATTTTAGGTAGTAGCATATGATTAAGAACAAATAGTAACAAAGGAAGAAGGCTAAGGTACTCTAAAGGGATTGACCAAAAATAATGCCCCAGGGACTGGTGGAATACAGATTGACATATTTCAACACAAAGAAACAGCTCTGAACATGCTCACTGTGCCAAGAAATTTAGAAAACAGCTATCTGAACAATTAACTAGAAAAGATAAAAATTTTTTCTCATTCATGAAAGACAGTGATCCAAAGGAGTGCATAAATTGTCAAACAATGTCATTAATATCTCATGCATGATATATATTGCTGAAAATTATTTTTAAAATTATTGGAACATAACACCAGAGAACCACTAGGAATGCAAGCTGGATTCAGAAGAATCCTTGGTATGAAAGTTATTGTTGCTAATGCTAGATGGATCTTACATGAAAGCAAATACTAAAATATATACTTATGCATGTTTTATTTACTATGCAAAGACATTTTAGTGTGCATCTTGACAAATTATGGAAAACATTGAGAAGAATGGGAATCCCAGAACCCTTAATTGTGCCTATCTGAAACCTGTACATCGACCAAGAAGATGATGTCAGAGCAGAACAAGGGAACAGTGCATGGTATAAACTCTAAAATTGTGTATATTAAGGTGGTATTCTTTCTTCATACATATTCAGTGTGTATACTGAGAAAATAATTCAAGAAGCTGGACTTTATGAAGAAGAATATGGCATCAGATTTGGAGAAGGACTCAGCAGCAGCCTTTGTTATACAGATGACGTAACCTTGGCTTGGAGAAGTGGACACATTTTAGCATCAACAAAACAAATTTCCTCAGCACTGGGCCAACAGGTAGCCTCATGATAGATAGAGAAAATATTGAAGCTGTCAAGGATTTCCTTTTGCTTGGATCCACGGTCAACTGCCTTGGTTGCAACAGTGCAAGAAATCAAACCATTTCCTGCATTTGGGATATCTGACCTTAAAGACTTCTCCAAAGTACTGAGGAACAAAGATGCCAATTTAAATATCAAGGAATATCTAATACAAGTCATGGAATTTTCATGTGCTTCCTAGGCATCGAAAAGTTGGGCAGTGACTAAGGATAGTAGAACAGTCAATGCCTTTCAGCTGTGGTACTGAAGAAGAGTAGTGACTATCCCAGGGACTGCCAAAAGAACAACTGTCTTGGAGGAAGTACAACCAGAATGCTCCTCTGTGGCAATGGTGGTGAAACATCATCTCATATGCTTTGCGCATATTTTCTGGAAGGGCCAATCTTTGGAAAAATATACCATGGTAGGAAAGGTGGAGAATCAGAAAAAGAGAGAAAGACACTCAACAAGATGGACTGCCAAAGTGCCTTTAACAGTGGACTGGAATATGTTGGAAATTGTGAGGATGGTGCAAGATTCAACAAGGTTCAAATCTGTTGTTTGTAGAGTCTCGATGAGTTGCAGTCAACTTGATGGCAGCTGACCACAACAACAATAAAACACAGCCATTTTGGTGAATATCAGAGCCAGTGGCAAAGACAGCATTTGAATAATCAACCTACTACACCACAGAGCTCCAGAAATATTGCAGAGTTGTTTCAGCATCTTATTTGAATGTGATTATATATGTAATGGTAGTATTTGTTCACCTCTTTCTAAGATTTTCAGGAATCCACTTGGTCATGTGGGTAAGTTCCTTCCTGTCTTTAGTGGTAGTCCTCTAATTGTGGGGGCTGCCCTTGCCTGGATTTTTTTCAATCCTAGAGTCTGTGAATGTGAACTGTCTTTGCCTCTCTGCTGACACTTTAAATTTTTTGTTTGATGAAAGAAATCATGCATAGTGTCAGTTTGTGAGCTATAAACAAGAAATCTGGACAAAATATGGCTGCAGAGTAAAACATCTTCTCAGAATAAGGGGGAAAATACTTGGGGTTGTTTTCACGGAAAAAAGGGTATGCTGACTTTTGCTGCGTACTCCTCCCACAGTTATTATCTTTCTTCATTAGAATCATCCCATCCTTATCTCATCTACTTAACAGAAAACCCCAAAAATACCTATGTCTTTACTAGTTTTCCAATTTGAATGAAAAATATCTAGTGCATCAAATAATGGTTTTTCAGATGCTTGAAAAGACCCCTTTCCTTTGTAGATCCTATTCTGCTGCTTAATTATTGAGATAGCATACTATCAATTTTCTGTTTCTGACTTAACATCTTAAAATGTGAGAAACCTGTATTTAGTTAACTGAAAGTATTGAAAAAGAATGCTTTTCTTTGAGGTACTAAATTTCTCACTTTGAGAAATAAATTAAATATGTACGTGGATAAAATGCCCATCATTTCTCCATCCCAATAAGTGTACCTTCTTTAATATAATAGTTGCACAACTTTTTTTTGTTGTTGTCCTGAATATCTTATTAATTCCTCCCCTGCTCACCCATCCTGTTAATATTTGCAAAAATTCTCAGTAGGGTTTGTTTTCTCAAGTCTGCTGTACTCTGTAGACTCTTAGCATGGATTTGATTATAGCATCTTCCACTCTGAGTATGAGGGGACTGTAACAAAGTGGCTGCTGGGGGAAACCCATGCTTCCTTGGAAAGTCTACAGGTCTCTCAGGCTGGGGTGAATCTTTCTATACCAGCTCAAGATCTCCCCCATCTGTGTATTGGTACTCTTGAAGAGGTTGGCGTCCTGTGTACCATTAAACCTTGGATGTGATTCTACTTCTCAGACTCTTACACTGTCCTGCAGTTAATTACTGCACACTGAGCTCCTTAAATTTAGGGTGTTTATATCCCTTATATTTCTGTGTCTGTACTCAGTCATTGTTCACTAAATGACACAAACTTCCTCGAGATGCCACTTGGACTCTTGGGATAAAGACGTGGTCACCTCCATCTTCCTCCAGACCCTGGTAGTATCCCCAGTGGACTAGAACGCTGGCATCAGGTTCACTCCTGAAAGTGATTGTATCTCTGAAATTTAAGAAATTAATAGTCTGTTAGTCAAGTCCTTACTGATTTTAGTAGAAGGCAAGCAGTTGACAAGGCAGAGGAAAAGAGCTGACATAGTTAAAATATGCACTAGCTGACTGCTTTGCTCTTCTGCAGTTTGCTTTCTTGGCTTTTTTGCAAATAGCCGTGTTCTCACTTTATGATCACAGAGTTAGTGGTAGTTAGAGCAGCTTTGTAATCTCTTGTTTTTTTATCAGACAAGTCTACCCACCTTTGTTTTCAATTCTGGGAAAATGCAAAGTGAAAAATCATGGACATAACTGAATTAGCTTATTGTCTAGACTTAGTTGTAACAATAGAATCCATAGTAAAATATGGGTTGGTGATACCAAGATAGCATCTTAATAGATAACTGGAACTACTTTTTAAAGTTTCTTTTTTACCAGATTATATAAGAGAAAAGCTGGTGTGTTTTATGATTTTGTGCAACTCAGAAATAATTACCGAATTCATAATTCTGTATCTAGCAGCCTTTTAATACTTACATTGTTATAATGCACCAGATTTATTGTCTAGAAATGAATCTTTGAAGTTAATAAAATTCAGTTGTCAGTGTTGCAAATACATGTTAAATGTTGTATATTATTTTTCTCTGTATATAAACCATCTGTGAGGAAATAAAGCCTCATAAGAATTCTGGGAACTTTTACAGATAACTCTATTTCTTTTGTAAACAGTTTGATACTTTTTAAGTTCTACCTACCTGCTTTAATGAAAGATGTTTGATCTTAGTCTTGTATTCCGAAAAAACCTTAAATATCATTTAATAATCATTACTTTTATATTTAACTGCTAGTTGTTACTGTTGAGTCAGAACCAGCCCATAGCTGATCTTCTAGTGGGTTTTCAGAGGCAATAAATTACATAGGAATTGAGAAGCTGGCAGGTTCAAATCACATACCTTTGCAATGGTAGTGTAATTCCTCACCACTAAGAGCTCCCTAGTAAAGGAGTAGTATTGGTTAAAGTGAATATACATATATATAGTGAGCCCTAAAGGTTTAATCTTTAAGGAGTTGTTCTGCTAACCCAAAGGACACGCCTCTCTAGAAGTTATGACTCTCCCAGCAGGTCCAAGGGAGATAGATGGGAAGTCTCTTCCCATGCGATTATTTATAATTTGAGAGTCCCAACAAAGAGTCGCCTAAGAGTCAGTTCTGAACAGAAGACAATGAGAATATAGGGATATGTGTGTGTGTGTGTGTGTGTGTGTGTGAGAGAGAGAGAGAGAGAGAGAGAGAGAGATACTACTTTGTACATGTGTTGTTATTGTTGTTGTTGTTAGATGCTATTGAGTACAACTCATAGGAACCTTATGGACAAAAGATCTGAACCCTGTTCTATCGTGCGCCATCTTCACACTTTGCCCATTGCAGCAGTTACCATGTCAGTCCATCTAGTTGAGGGTCTTCCTCTTTGCTGACCCTCCACCTTTCAAATCATCATTCAAAAATAGTAGAGATATTGTTTCCCAATTTTTTATTTAAATTGTGATTTTAATGAAAACATACAGAAAATTTGAATTTTTATTAATTCATTCATTGTTGCACATTTTCTTCCTTAACCCCCCTCAGTTTACTTAACACGTTGCCACATACTTTTAAATTGATGACCATGCTTTTTTTTCGATGTATTACCGTCATTTGTGGCAACTTGTTAAAAAAAAAACATGACTCATTCCCTTTGCTATGCACCTCTTATGCTGGACTTTTTTCCATACAAATAATGCCTAGTCATTTCTTCCTGTTAAACGGTTACTTCCTTCATCTGTTTCAGTGCAGTTTTTATTATTTATTCCCTCTTTTCTCAGTTTCCAACTTTTTGAGAAAGTGCCACACTGTTTTTTATAGTGGGTGTCCTATTTTTGCACTGCCAACAACAAGTGAATAATGTTCCAGACTCTTCAGAACCTCGCCAGCATTTGTTGTTTGCTGCTCTGTTGAACTTCGCTATTGTTACTGGGGTGAGATATCTCTCATAGTTGTCCTTCAGAAATAGTAGATACTATGTTTTAGATGCTGTGAAATGTGATATTTTCTACATAGCTGGGTATATGCATTCTTTCCCAGGGTAAAATAGTTTGGGAAGTGGTAAATGCTTTAGCTAAACTAGAAATTCTTGAATCCATGAGATCGTTGAAAAAGACCTTCACATAGATATCCATGTGTTTTTAACATAATAACTTGGAAGTTCTACTTTCAACATTATTTCTACTTAAAGCATTGAAGACAAATTTCAAAATTTAAGATGGAATAGTTCTGTGAGCAAAATATTGACTAATACAGGAACATAGTAGGAACACACAAAGCCACTGTGCCGAAGAGTTGGTTGAAACTCCAGTGTTTAAAGAGGTAGCTTAGGATTGTGACCTAATAATAATATCAAAAGTAGAAGTTCAAGATTCAGTGAAAACACTAGTGAAAAACACAACTCCTAGTGTAATGTTTCAACAAATGAATGCATCAGTGGAGGTGCTCATTTGTATATGCTAAGAAACTTGGAAGACAGCTCCTAACAGACAGACCAGACTCAGTCACTGACTCACTGCTGTCAAGTCAGAGCCAAGTCCAGCATGACTAACCCTCCAGCAGTTTTCTAAGGCTGTAAACTACATGAGAGGAGATTGCCTATCATTCCTCTCTGGATTTCACATGCCTCAGAGGTGTGACCTTTGAATTCATACTGCGGCTGACTAGTTGTTGTTGATATTGTTGTGTGCCATTTAGTCAGAACTGACCCATAGCAGATTCTCCAGCAGGTATTCAGAGGCAGTTAATTGCACGAGAAGAGAGACTGTCCATCTATATTTGAGATCATTCCAAAGAAAAGTTATCTAAAAAAGTGGGAACAATATTATTAAAATGACATACTAAAATGACATACAAATAAAATAAAAGATAATTTAAAAATAGCTGTAGCCGTACAGCAACAAGAAACAGCTATAACTGCAAGAGAGGTTGAGGAATGAGAGATGCCATTTCTGATATCAGATGGATCTTGGCTGAAAGGAGAAAATACCAGAAAGATATTTACCCTTGTTTTATGGACTATGCAGAATCATTTGACTGTGTGAATCATGACACATGTAATTTAAGAACATTTAATTGTGCCCATGTAGAGTCTGTACATAAACCAAGAAACACTTATTTGAAATGAACAAAGAACGCGGCATACGTAAAAGTCATTCAAAGATGTATATCAAACTCCTGTCCTCTCAGCATGCTTATTCAGTGTGTCTGCTGAGAAAATCATGAGAATCTGCATATGATTGGAGAAAGAATAATTAACAACTTTAATATGCAAATGATACATCTTTGCTTGTTGAGGATTTGAAGCACTTACTGATGAAGTTAAAAGACTCTTGCCTTAAAAGTAATCACCATTGGACTATGACCACCATTACTCTGTCTTTCCAGGTCCCAATTGGTGATTAATTTTATAACATATAATTAATGGGAATGATTGTGTGAAACACAATGTGAATGAAGAATAGTATGAAGCATAGTGTATACAAACTTTGTAAGTAAGCCAATGTAAAATAAAAAAATTTAAAAACAGACTATTACCTTAAGTATGGACTTCATCTTGACATAAAGAAACAAAAGTCCTCACTAATGGGCCACAGACATTATGATACATGGGGAACAGTTTGAAGTTTCCAAGGATTTAATTTTACTTGGATCCACAATTGACACCTGTAGAAGCAATAGTCAAAACATCCATTTATTCATTACATTTGTCAAAACTTTAAAAAAGACTTCTTTAAAAGGTCATTTTGAAAACTAAAGATGTACCTGACCCAAAATAACTTATGTATTCTCAGTCACCTTGTATACTTTCAAAAGCTAGATGATTAATGTGAAGACCAAAGAAGAATTGATACATTAGATTTACTGAATTGGTGAATAATATTAAATACACTATGAAGAACAGGCAGATCTATCTTGAAAAAGAGCAGCCGAAATGTTCATCAGGTATAAGGATGGTGATACTTCATCACAGGTACTTTGGACATGTTATCAGGAGTCGCAGGGGATCAGTCACTGGACAAAGATATCGTAGTAGTCAGCAAAGAGGAAGGCATGCATGAATGAGATGGTTTGGGCCTGTGACTACAACAGTGGGTTCAGACAGCAGCGATTGTGAGGATGGCATGGGACTGGTGTCTCTATTGTGTGTGCTGTTGCTGTGAGGTGAAACCTTGACATCTCCTAAGAACAACAAATGACAACGCTCACTTCTTTTACTTTGTGTGATTGTGGGCCCATCATAAGCTTTTGGATTTCACTTGTAACTCTGGGGCAGGGTGTTTGCACTTGAAGAAGTCAAGCAGATGCTGCTCCAAATGTGGCTGTGTGCAACTTGGCTGGGAAACTTGCACACATTTTCATCCAAGTGCTCTTTTTCATTCAGATTATATTTTGTGTTCGGATAATTGGACCAGGAGCTCACCCTGCTTCCAGTATTATGGTTGAGTAAGTATAAGGTTGAAAAAGTGTAATCTAGTCGCAACATCTTGTAGTGAATCAATCAAAAGTGACTTTAAATTGAGACTGGACAGAATCCAAGGTCATCAGTAGTAGGAGCAATGAAGGAGCAGTCTTAGTTCACTGGCAGCATGTGATATGGATTTTTATGGGAGAAATAAAACAAGATTTAGTAAACTATTCAAGTTGGTTTTGTCTCACTTTCTACCATTTAATCAGGTTTTCAGTTTCGGATGTGTGTCTTCTGTCTTGTTACCTTATGTTCTCACTGGTAGCACATACTTGCTTGGTGAGAGTGCTGTTTCTGTCACCTGAGCAGCCTGAATGCACTGAACAGTTCTGTTTATTTCACCAGTAGATGTGGAGAATATAGTTCATATATCAGTTTATACATATGAGAGTTAATTTGTCAAACTTTATGTCATTCTACATTCCTGGCTCAGGTTGATTACACAAGACAGAAGACAGCATTTAGCAAAATGAACTATGCTAACTGGCCACAAAGCAGTAACAGATACCATTTCTTTTTTGTTTTGTTTTGTTTTTGTTTTCCTTTTTTTCCTCCAACAATATTTTTTAATTGAGATTTTAATGAAAGTGTATAGAGAACTTGGATTTCCATTCATTCATTGTTGCACATTTTCCTCCTTGCCCACTCCCACCCCAGTTCTCTTTTTTCTTGGAAAAAATAATTCTTTCATTGTTGTACAATCTCCCACCCCACTTCCAGTCCACTTTACTATGCAGCTCTTATTCTGGACTGTCGTCATGCAAATAATACCTAATATATTCCTGTTAAGAAATTCTATTCCTCATCTGTCTTAATACAGTGTGCCACTGTTATAAAACAGGACTGACACAGGGAAACTAAGAAAAGAGGGGATAAATAACAGATAGCATTTCTTTGACATAGACTTTTGTGGTCATGAAGTCTCATCACTTGAGGCTTGCCTTAGATCCTCCACACAGCTAACTTTCTTGTGGATAATGACTTGAAGTAATACAGTTTCACATGCAGCAGCAGACTACTGTGATACCAAGAATTGTCCTGCTACATCTTCAGACTGATGTGTGAAAATAGCACATCCTATTTATTTTTACACAGCATTATAAACAACATCTGTGCCTATGCTCTCCTGGCAAGGATGGAGCCGCTAAAACTGGAGAAGATCTATACTGTGGTTTATCATTTTACCAGGTGATTTCCATGGTAGCAGCATAAATGATGAGTTTGAGTATTACTCCTCAGGTGTGGATCGTGGATTGGATTGAACAGTGCCTTGATACCCAGTTTATGGTTTCAGCTACATGGCAGTTGCTAGACGCACAATTGACATTGGTAAGGTTTTGCATTTAATTACAGTTATCATTAAAATGTTTGACCTTGAGTTACTGTGCGTTGAAAAGCCCCTTACAAGATCAAATTAAGACGGCCAGGTGTGTATTTGTCATTTTTAATACAGTGTGGTGCATAAGCTGGAGTTTTATGCTGCATTTTTGCAATATTTTTATTCAGGACTTCTATTGAAGCCCTGATGGGTAAACTATAATTATGTCCATTTGCAATTGGAACTCTGCGGTGGAACTCTTTTCACTCAGTCTGAAGAGTAATTTTCAGAGCTAGTTTCTTCTTGTTGACTTGGGCCATGGCACCCAGGGTGCAATCGGGGCAAATTGTCACTGACATCAGGATGATATGAAAAATATATGTCTGTACTCTTTTATCTTTCAATTATCAGCAAGATTCACGTTTCCTTCATGCTAAGGAAAGAAAGTCACAAGGACCCATGCTTGTCTCTCTTTAGAAGTCTCTAGAATTAGCTTGTCATGAAATGTAAAACTAATGTGCAGTTGTAAAAGCTTCTGCCAGCCTTTTCCTCACTGCTGCCTGATGGCTAAGTAGACTTGGAAATGAAAGGGGTTATTATAAAGTGATTACTGAATAGCTAGGTATGTCATTTTAAACAAGCAGCTAAAATCCCTGGTAGACGAGCAGGCTGCAGTCTTGTTTTGTATCATTCATATTTAAGACATGATTTTGATTGTGGAGGAGTAATCAAGAACTAGGGATAATTTAAGAAAAAAATGTACTGGGTGATATTTTCTTTCATTCCTTATTAAAATACATTTGAATTTAAATGAGGCATTCTCTAAAATGTGTAACTATTAAGTATGTACCAAATATAAAAATCTGAGTACTAGTTGGTTTTACTTCAGAGTTGCAAAGACTTTACTTGACTAAAAACTTATTTTTTAACAAATTAAAATGTTTATTATAAAGTAATATATTTAAAATTACTTACATCAAAAAAGGAAGAGTTTAAAAATTTAACTGCTAATATTATTTAATCTTACGAGCAAAAATATAAATAAATTGTATCTTCTATACTCTTCTCTAGAACACTTTTTATTTTCAGTGTTTTCCTTGAAAGCATTCTATAACCTTCACATCCGCACCCCTGACCTAGAGCTTCAGATTTGTTCTGTGTAATATACATACATCCTTTCATGGATACCTCACAAGAAGCAAACATCCAGATACACCTAAAATAAGCTGTTCCCTCTTTGTTTTATGTCTCAGAAATCCTAGCATAAAAACATTTTTTTAAATTTGCCTTTATTCCTATTTCTTGTCCCACTCTTAAGGCTTGTTTTTGTAGAACACTTCTCTGGCTGCTGTGTTTCTGGCTTCGACTTCATTTACGTGTCCTGCACACAGTCCTCCTTCACAGGCTTGCTCCTTTTCCAGTGCATGTTCTGTGTGCCCCTAGGTACATGTCTTCTTACCAGGCTTCCCAGGCCACCTCTCTCCAGGACCAGCTCATTCTACCTTTGAGTTTAATCTTAGATGTCTCCAGGACATTTCTTGACTTCCTTCAGCAATTTGAACAAAGATGGCTCCCTGGGTGATGGTCAGCACACAGGCAATTTCCAGGAGGTTGAGATTCTCTGCTTTTCTGGTTCTCTGTCACACTAGCTATCCACAGAACCCTCTCTTTCTCTTATCCTAGCTGGTTAAGGACATTCATCCTTTCATTTGTTAGCTCGTTGAAATGGCTCATAGAACTCACAGAAGATGTTTGACCTCACAGAAGATGTTTTACATATGATTACCAGTTTTATTATGATTGTCAATTTCAACTCATTGCTACACTGTAAGTAAGTGTAAAACAGAACTGCTCTGTACAGTTTCCAGGCTGTGACATTTTGGAAGATCATCAGGCCTGTCTTATTGAGATGTCTTGGGGTGAGTTAGAACCACCTGGGCTATTTGACTAGTATGCAAATGCTTAATCATGTATGTCACCTAGGAAGCCTTTATTAAACAATAAAAGAATCCAAGTCATGATTATGATAAGGAAGATATGGATGAATGAGGTCTGGGAAGTTTTCCTGTATGGAGTCACCATGTTTCAACAGGTATACCACACCTTCCCTTTGTCACCTTGGAAGACAAAGCAAAGTATAACAACAAAATATGCAAAGACCTAGAGTTAGAAAATCAAAGGGAAGAAAACACGTTTCTCACTTTATAGATATAATTTGAGCTATTTCAGAAAATATATGCAGCCCAGGATATGCTTGTCTATTCCAAGAAATTGGGAAGACAAGCTACCTGGCCAAGCAACTAGAAGACATTTATGTGCATTGCAGGAAAATGTGATCCAATAAAATGTAAGAATTTTCTAAGAATATCACTACTATCAAAATGTAAAATCTTGTTGAAGATTATTTCTTCTTCAGTAGTGCTTTGCTATCCTTGGTCTCCTTTCTTTCCAAATGGTTATTACATTTTTTTGCATCTCTTTGAAAAATGAAGATGGAATCCAGACACAAATTGCAATATGTTCTAAGCTAAAAGCAGAGAATACAAAAATGACATTTACTTGTGTTTATGTATTATGCAAAGGCATTAGACTGCAAGGATCATAATAAATTATGGATAACATTGAGATAAATGGGAATTCTAGGACATTTAACTGTACACAGACCAGGAATCAGTTGTTTGAACCAAACAAAGGAAGAGTGTGTGATTTAAAATCAGGAAAAGGGTGCATGGAGGTTGCATTATTTTGTCATATGTGTTCAGTCTGTATATTAACAAATAATCCAAGCAACTTGACTATCTGAAGAAGAATGTGAAATCAGGACTAGGGTAAGACTCATCCAAAATCTATGCAGATGATATGGTTTCACTTGCTGGAAGTAAAAAAGTCTAGAAGCACTTACTAAGGAAGATCAAAGATTACCACCTTCACTGTGAGTTAAATTTAAACTAAGTAAAACAAAAATCCTGGCAAGTGGCCCAATAGACTGTATCATGATTAATGGAGAAAACATAGAATTTATCAAGGACTTCATTTTACTTGGTTTCACAGTCAACACCTATAGTATCGTTAATCAGGAAAACAGAATTTGAATTTTATTTGGGCACATTCACTATCAAGGATTTTTTTTTTTTCCTTTTTAAACCGTAAGTCTAATATAGTTCTTGAAAATGTGAGCACCTTAAAACCACACATGTTCCATGGGAAGTGATCAGTGTTGACATAGTTTCAAAAGATGGATCTCATTGGAAAAGCCTGCTGTCAGGAACCTCTCTAGAGTACTGAAGAGCAGTAGAGTCAGTGTAGAGACTAAGGTGCGCCTGATATAGGCCATGGTTTTTGCAGTTACTTGCTATGCATCAGAAATCTGGACAATGACTAAGGATGATAGGAGAATTGATGCCTTTGAGCTGCTGGTATATGTGGTCCATGTACCATGGACTACTAGGAGACTAAATAAGTTCATCCTAGAGAAGGTGAAACCAGGCTGCTTCTTGCAGGCAAGGATTCTGAAGCTCCATTTGGCATACTTTGGGCATGCAGGAGGGACCAATATTGGAGAGGATCATCATACTTGGAAGGGCAGAGGGACAGTGCAAGAGAGAGGATGAGATAGATTGACTCAGTGATGGAGGTAATGGTATAAAGTATTAGAAACGATATACTTGGCTCAGGATAGAGCAGGATTCAGAGCTGTTGTACATGGAGTCACTATGAGTCTCATGTGACTTGATGACACCTAACAGCAACATGGTAGCATCTCAGTCAACTTGATGTGGTGCGATGCTAATGAACCTAGGTCCATCATGGGTGTGACTCCTTAGAGACCCACCTTGTTTCTTCTCCAGTGTCTCCTGTTGGAGTTGTACCTTTTTTTCTTGCCAGTTTTCATTCAAATCCACTAAGAAATGGGACGGTTCTGCTTTTGTTTCTTGGCAAGGAACCTCTTGATCCTGAAAGTCTTATGAAACGATGTAGTGAAGACAAAACAGGGCTGCATAAAACACAATGGTAGAAGAAAAGAAGTAGTACCAAGGATCTTTCTAAGTTGCTAAATAGCAATGATGTTTGCTTTGAAGACTAACTAAAGCCTTGCTGTTTTCCATTTATTTAAATTAATGTAAAAGTTGAACAATGGATAAGGAAAATGGAAGAGTAATTAACTATGAAATATTATGTTGATGAAGTGTATTGGGTATATAATAAACTGCCAAAGGAACAAACATGTCTGTCTTAAGAAGTATGGGCACAGGTGCTGCCACAGGTGTTCCCTACAGTCAAGGATGGTAAGACTTCTCTTATACTTGAGAGCATTCACAGGAAGGACAAATCCTTGGAGGAAGGCACATGTTAAAAAGTAGAAGTCCAGTAATGGAGGGAGAAGATTTCCAGTGAGCTGGATTGACATAGTGGCTACAGCAGTGAGCAGAGATCCGAGTATGGAGCAGGATCAGGCAAAGCTTCAGTCTGTGGTACGTGGGGCTGGTGGGAGTAAATCAGGTTACTCTGCTGGACGTGAGCTAGGGGCTCACTGAACAGATCTTTACATGGAATGTATGTGTGTTTATAAGTGTACTTCAGTAATAGATGCCGTACACAACTGTAGTAATTAACATACTGTGATAACCATACAAATTAATGGAGTAGATTTAAAAAAAATACAAATTTAATGGAGTATAATTGAGAATTCTGAAATAAATTCTTATATTTACAGTTTTTAAAACACTAAACCCGTTGGTGGTGTAAAAATTCTTTGTCAGTAAATGATACTAGGAAAGCTGGACATCTGCATGCATAATTAATTTGGATATCTTTCCTATATTCAAAAACTAAATCAGAATGTCTCAAATATAATTGTAAAATATAGAATTTGGAACAGTGGAAAAAAATACAAGTCACTTCCTAGTTTTCCTAATCTATTTCAATGCCTTTGTCCAATTGTGTGTCCAGTAATTCGTTGTTATTGTCAGTGAATTTGTTCCAGCTCACAGTAACACCATGTACAACTCTGTAGAACACAGCACTGTCTCAGATTGCACTGTTCTCACAGTATTTGCTGTGTGTGTTCCCACTGTGTTGCCACCATGTCAGTCCTTCTTGTGGAGGCCTCGTCTGTGTCTCTGACTTTACCAGGCAGAGCTCTGATGGTATAAGTGATTGGAAGTTTATCTGCTAAGTCAGAGGCTTTCCATCTGGTGATTTGATTCCACTAGGGAGAAAGGTAAACTCCTCCTGTGCAGTTTATAGCCTTGCAAACCCAATCATGGCAATGAGTTTGAGGATTTTTTCCCTTTTTTTTTAAATAACATTTTCATTTTATGCTAGTTTACTTATAAAATTCATATACATTATTTTGGGGGTTTATTTTTATTTTTAAATGCAAAACTTAATTTTGCATTACTAAGCATTCTTCAGGGATTCATCTTCTTGATAAAGTGCCCCATGTACGACTCAGATGGAGGCCATATAGGGAAGAGTAGTGAGGGAGAAGGAAGCAAACATTAATAGATAAATTGGGTAAAGGGAAAGGCAATATATAAGAAATTGGGGAGGCTTAGTAATTCATTGATTAACTGTAATATTATGCAACAAAATGTGTGTGAATAAATGAAAAACAATATGGTTTGTAACTTACACTAAAACAAAGTAAAACAAAGCATGAGAGACTGATTCTCACCACCGTCCTATGAGCCGTTCAAGCTGGACTTCATCCTACACAAATTGGTATTTTCTGGTAGGCTGTAGTCTGCTTGGTATTGTTTGCCAGCACCAAAGTTTATCCTGTAAAATGGCTCTCATCAGAATTACGAGTCCATGCTAACTTTCACTTCCCTTTCCGTACCTCTTTATGCTGGTCTCCCACTATGCGGGACGTGCCACGTGCTACTGCCACAAGAATCATTGCCTGGAACAGTGTCTGCAAGTTCAGGTAGATCAACACTAAGCCAAAGAATGAGTGTTGTGAGGCTTACTTCTTTTCTTGGATGTCCACTGCAGAAAAAATAATTTCTTTTTTTCTTTTTTTATGTGTTGGCTTGCTTACAATTTCTTATACATTGTGTTTCACACTATTTTTCACTGACATGTGTTCATAAAATCATTCCTGTGCATTATATTTTATAAAATTATCATCATTTCACCTTGCTTATAATTATCCTGTCTTTTTTAGGTACTTACAGGATCCTTCCCATTTCCTTCATTCCCTCCCTCCACCCACCAAACTGTGCAACCCTGTGGTTTCACCTCTACCTATCCTCACTCACTCTTCTCTTCCACTCTATCCTTCCCATAGGACCCATATGAGTTTTTCTATTTGTCCTTCTATTTTAACTATAATGGTATTATACAGGTTTTTTTCTTATGAAACTGAGCTCACTCAGCATAATGCTCCCCAGTCTCTCCCAAGTTATGTAGTATTTTTCAAAATTGTTGCTCTTGAGTGCTGCATAGTATTCCATGGTGTGAATGTGCCATGGTTTCTCAGTCCATTCAATTGTGGTTGGACATTTGGACTGTTTCTTACAATGGTGAATAACACTGCTATGAGCATTAGTGAAAGACTTTTTTTTTTTTTTTGTGAAAGACTTTTAATAGAGGAAGACATTGAGCTGGCCAAGAGACACATAAAGAAATTATCAAAATCACTGACAGTAACAGAGATGCAAATCAACACCACAATAAAATACCATCTTACCCCAGTTGTAGTGGGAAAGCTTAGTAGGGCAGCTTGCAATAAATGTTAGAGAGGATGATGAGAGTTAGAAACTCTTACACACTGTTATGGAAGGCAGTTTGACATTTCCTCAAAAAGTTAAATTTAGGAATTCAGTGTGACCCAGCTTGTATCCACTTCTAAAGAACATGCCTCCAGAATCTTCATGAACTTTGATAAATGTCTATAGTTATGGAGGGGCTTCAGGCCTTTTGCTTGTAGTCTCACTATGAGTAGTGCTCAACTCGAAGTCCAGTCAACAACAACAATTCCACTACTAGAAATATACCCCAAGGAAATTAGAACTGAGACACAAATTTAGTCTATTTTTACTGTCTTTATCCTATCAATAACATATCTGTGGATTCTAAGAAAGCTTTTTAGCTAACTCTTCAAAACTGTAAAATTCATTCAAACTAGGTGGTTGAGAAATTACCTGCTTTAACTGGGATATTTCATTCAAAATCCCTTCTCCGTAATATCCAAGGAAGCATACTTGCTAATATTTATTTATAGTTACTATAGCAAATAAATTGATGTTGTGCAGCATGGAGTTGGAACCAACCCATAGCTCACCCTTCAGTGGATTTTCAGAGGCAATAATCACATGGGAAGAGATTGCCCATCCTTCTCTCGTGGAACAATTGGAGGATTCGAACAGTGTACCTTCAGGATTGCAGTGTAGATTCTTAACACTAAGCCAGGCAGCACCAAGATAAGACAGTGAAGATGTTAAGACTGTTAATAACTTCAACTTTCGTGGCTCCACAATCAGCACTCCTGGTACCAACAGCCAAGAAATCAAAAGATTAATTGCATTGGGAAAATCTACTGTCAGGGACTTCTCCAGAGTACTGAAGAGCAGCAGTGTCATTCTGAAGACTAAGACATGCCTGATCCAGGCCCTTGCTGTGCATCAGAGAGCTGAGCAATAGCTAAGGAATACAGAAGAAGAATTGAGCCTTTGAGCTGTGGTGCTGGAGCAGAGTATTGAATATATCCTGGAGTGCGAAGAGAACAAACAAGTTCCTCCTAGATCTAGACCAGGCTGCTCCTTAGAAGCAAGCATTCAGAAGCTTCATTTGACATACTTTGGACATACTGCAAGGCAGGACCAGTCCTTGGAGAGGGGCGTAGTTCTTGAGGGTGGAGTGAAAGTGCAGGAGAGGAAGACTCTGGATGAGATGGATTGACTCAGTGACTGAGGTCGAGGGGCTAGGTGTGTCAGAAACAGTGAGGTTGGCTCAGAATAGAGCAGGGTTGAGAGTTGTTGTACACAGGGTCACTATAAGTCACAAGTGACTCAACACATACAACGTAACAGTTAAAAGAAGCCCTGGTGGAACAGTGGTTAAGCAGTCAGTTGTTAACCAGTAGTGCAGCAGTGTGAACTGGTCATCTGTTTCTGTAAAGGATGAAGCAAGAAGGTCCTATCATGAGTTCTAATGTATGGTGTTAAGTAACCGTGGGCCACAGTTGATTCCAGGACACCCAACAACAGCACACACCCAACAATAGCAATAGCAAGTGAACAAAACTGCAAGTGAGTGGAATGTCACTCATCCAACTCTGATTGCTTTTCAAATCTTTGTTGTAATTTTTAAGTGTAATTTTTTCAGGTTAGCTCTGAGTTCTAGGAACCCTCTGTACAACAGAATTGAAAACTGCCCCATCCTGTTCCATCCTTTATTGCATAATGTATCACTTCAGTCCCAGTATCAGTTTATCTTATGAACTGCTTCCTGGTCCAATTTTAGAGGTTTCACATGAGCACAATCAAGTGTTCCATGATTCCAGTTCTTCTCAAGGTTAGCCACAATTTGTTGTGATCTACACAAATGCCTTTGCATAGTCAGTGAAATACACTCTGTTGGGTCACCTGTTTTTTTTTTGAATGGGAATAAATATAGATCTCTTCCAGTCAGTCGGCCAAGTAGTTAACTTCCAGATTTCTTGGAACAACCCTTTTTCCTTTCTTTCTTATTGTGTGCTGTTGAATTGGATCTGACTTGCTCCCCCTTGTCTAGCAGTGCATCTGGTGAACTCGAACCACGTACCTTCAGGATTGCAGCAGAACTTCTCGTCACTCGGCCACCAAAGCCCCCATTGGTATCACCTTTTGATGCTTCCTGACCCGTTCAAAATTCTGTAGTCAGCATCCTTAAGCATGACATCTTGAGGCATAAACTTTATCTGTAGATCCTTCAGCTTATGTTTGTGAAAGTAGAAGGTTAGAAAATGGAAAGATGAACTGTTGATGTGCCAGCAGGTATGTACTTCTGCACATGGGAGAAGCATAGCACATCAGCAGAAAGAGTATATTTTGTTGTTTGTAGGATTAGTACATTCTTCAGTCACATCACTTGTTTAGCTACCCTTTTGTTAACCCTTCACTTTCAGAAACATGACGTTCTTTTCCAGATTGGCCCCCTGAGCAACATGCCCAGAGTATGTGAAATAAAATCTCACTTTCCTCACATCTTAGAAACAACCTAGCTGCACTTTTAACAACACAGATGTGTTTGTTCTTCTTTTGGCAGTTTATGATATACTCAGTAATCACCAGCATTGCAGCAATTCTTCTTCAGTCTTTCTTTTCATTGTCCAGTTTACTTACATGTAAAGCACTTGAAAATGTGAGGGTCTCAATCAGGTATCTCTCAGTCTTTAAGTTAACATCTGTGCTCTTTAGAGACCATTTTTAGACCATTAAAGAGGTCCATGACAGCAGACATGTTGATTGCATTATGTCCTTTGATTTCTGTCTGCTGCTTTTATGGCTATTGAGTGTGGATCCACCTAAAAGGAAATCCTTAACATCAATCTTATTTTCTTTTTACTGTTCTCTTTGTGTAGATTTCATTTACCTCAGGATGATGCATAATCTATAGGAAAGTCAATAGTCTTTGTTTTTCTTCAGTAAGTACTTAAGGTCCTCTATTTTTTCAGTAAGAAAGACTATGTCATCTGCGTATCATAGGTTGTTAATGAATCTTCTTCCAGTTTTGATTCCATATTCTTTTTTCACCTATTGGCTTTTATGAAACTTAAGAATCTCTTTTCTTTAAAAAAATAAACAGTTGGTAAAAAACATGGAGGGTAAATTACAGGACGGTGATCAGTGTAGACAGCGATGCATGGCCTTTTGTGATACCGTTTGCCCAGGCTTATAAATAACTACAAACAGAAAACTGTGCAATTATAAGATAATTTATATAGTGACCATATGATATATTACTCTGGAAATGAAAAGACAAGGAAAAATGGGGTTGCCTTTATAGTAAAAAAAGTAATTTCTAGATCCATCTTGAAGTACAACATCGTGAGTGACAGGAT
>NW_006399847.1:10816468-10821880 GCF_000299155.1 Elephantulus edwardii
TCAAAATCTATTCCAAACCAATTTTTTTACTATTCTGAAAAACCCTATGAAAATTGGTTTGCCTCCTCTCATTTCATATAGTCTGATGTAAATACCAAGGAAGTCATTTACTCTAGGTTCATTTTTATTTCACGTAACAGTTTTCTCATAAAGTTCATCTATAGGAAGAATTGTAGTTTGTTCACTCCAGTGCACCGAAACAATTCAAAACTCTAATTTCACTCTATAGCAGTAGTGTTCCCTCTATAGTGGTGAACTTTACTCTTTGAAAATGTCACCAGGGAACTCAGGCAAAACCTAAAATACTCTCATTTCATGTTAGTCGCATGAGTAGACACTATGTGGCTTCTTTCACAACAGTAAAGTAAAACAAATGTGAATCACAGCATAGGAACTTGGAAAAAACTTTTTCTAGAAATAGATAAATACTGATAAAAGAGAATTATTTCCTGAGTTTGCCTTCTGAGTGCCATAGAACCAAGCTGAGTATTTAAGTATATATTTTAGTGAATATAGTGGATGATGAATATTGACTGTGTGGATCATAACAAACTGTGGCTGATTCTGAGAAGAATGGGAATCCCAGAACATTTAATTGTGCTAATGCAAAACCTATAGTTGGACCAAGAGGCAGTCGTCAGAACAGAGCAGGGTAACACTGCATGGTTCAAAATTGGGAAGGGTATATGCCAGGGATGCATCCTGTCTCCATACCTTTTCAACATGTATGCAGAGCAGATTATCCGAGAGGCTGGGCTCTATGAGGAGAATTGTGGCATCAGGATTGGTGGAAGATCTATTAACAGTCTGCGTTATGCAGATGACAGAACCCTGCTTGCTGAAACTGAGGAGGACCTCGTGCACTTGGTGTGAAGGGTCAAGGACTGCAGCCTTTAGTATGGACTAAGGCTCAGTGTCCAGAAGAGAAAGATTCTCGCCACTGGACCAATTAGCAGCATCAGGATGGATGACGAAGAGATTGAGAATGTTCACAGCTTCAATTTGCTCGGCTCCATAGTCAACACTCTTGGTACCAGCAGTCAAGAAATAAAAAAGCGTATCGCGATGGGAAAGTCTGCTGTTAGGGACCTCTCAAAGGTACTCAGGAGCAACAGTGTCTCTCTGGAGACTAAGGTGCACCTTATACAGGTCATGGTATTTGCAATCGCTTGTTATGCATCAGAGAGTTGGACAATGACTAGGGAGGACAGAAGGAGAGTGGATGCTTTTGAGCTGTGGTGCTGGAGAAGGGTACTGAATGTACCATAGACTGCCAGGAAAACAAACAGATTCATCTTGGAGAGGATTGAACCAAGCTACTCCTTGGAGGCAAGGATTCTGGGGCTTCGTCTGACATACTTTGGACATGTTGCCAGGAGGGACAGGTCCTTGGAGAGGGACATCATGCTTTGGAGGGTGGAGGGACAGCGCAGGAGGGGAAGACCCTGTATGAGATGGATTGATTCAGTGACTGGGGTAATCGGGATAGGTGTGTCAGAAACAATGAAATTGGCACAGGACAGAGTGGGATTTAGGGCTGTTGTGCATAGGGTCACTATGAGTCACAAACAACTCAAAGGCACATAACAACAAGAACAAAGTATACAGATGAGAGATGGCATAAGTATTTGGTAAGCTTGTCAGAATATAAAATATTGTAACAGGTACGCATTTGAAATTTGACTATACACTACTAGAAGAATGAACATATCTACGTTGGAAGAAATGCAGCCAGAATGCACCCTAGAATTAGGTAGATGAGACTTCATTCTATGTACTTTGGAAATGTTATCAAGAAAAGCCATTACTGGGCAAAGGATATCATGCTTGGAAAAGCAGAGAATGAGCAAAGCAGAGGAAGGCCCTCAGTGGAGGGAATGCACAGTAGCTGCAACAGAGACAGAAGCAGAGAATATGAGGATGCTGAGCAGGGTTTTGTTCTGTTGGACATGTGGTCTTATTAGGAGCAACTCAAGGTCTGTGAAAGTCTCCTGAGTTTTCATTTCAGATAAGAGAAAAAGTACGTGAAAGAGGTTGGTTTTGAAGCAAGATTAAAAGGAACTGAAGGCTGTGTTTTGACAGATAAAAGAGGAATCACTGCAAACATAAATCTTCAGCCTGAGCAGAGGGTCATTTTATAGAGTGAACTGCATTTGAGCTCATGTGAAAGGTAAGACTGGTCACGAGATCAATTTGATAGTTGTGACTTTGATAGGAACACTATTTCTTGGTTCACATATTAAGAAGGCAACAAATAGAAGTCCTCTGATGAATTCAGATGAACTGTCTTCTGTGAAAGGCATTCTGTCAGTGACACGAGGATTGGAACAGGGAGGAGCAGCAGGATTTGGCATATCAATGTAAAGGAACTTTAATTAGTACCGACATTTATGAATATTAAGATCTACCTACGTGAGTAAATTATTTTCTCATTTTATTGCTGGCAAACTGGAACTAACTCAGGGATGACCCTCCACCAAGCTTTCTAGATATTATTGTTATGTGCCATCGAGTTCAAACGGTTTTGAGAGGCAGCTGGTGAGAGTCGCATACCTTTGAGTTGGCAGTGAAATTCCTTACCACTAAGCCACCAGCGGGTTTTCGGAGACTATAAATCTCACCACAAGGAGCTTACCCACCTTTCTCCTGTGGGATAGTTTCTGGATTCTAGTCACCAGAGAAGCTCTGACTTTCGGTTAAGAGTGTAATTCATTCCCTGTTGCCTATGCCAATGATAAGAGTCTCCTGAAAAAAAAATAACAAACAAAAAATTACTTCTGTCAACATATCTGTGTCCAACACATTCACTGCTCAGGCGTGATTTACTTGACTGGGGTTTGTTGTTGACATTAGGTGCCATCCAGTCAGTGATGGCACAGAACATCCCAATGAACAACAGATCTGAACCTTACTCTGATCTCACAGTCTGTGACAAGTTCAAGCCCCTTGTTGAAATCACTGTGTTTGTCCATCTTGCTGATGGGCTTCTTCCCTTTCCCTGACTCTACCTTTCCCTACATGATGTCTTTTCTCCAAGCATAGACCCCTTTTGATAACAAACTCAAAGTATATGAAACAAAGTTTTAGCATTATCACCTCAAAGGAACAACCTTTTTAACCTTTTTACACTTCCTCTAAGGCATACTTATTTCTTCTTTTGACTGTCTATGAAATATTCAGTGCTCTTCTCCAAAACCATTTTTCAGATGCTTTGATTATTCTTTGGTCTTTCTTATTCGTTGTTCCAGTTTCAGAGATATAGGAAGCAATTGAAATGACTGTGTCTTGAATCTGGTGCATCTTAATCTTTAAAATGATACTCTTTTGCACTTTAGGGAGATCCTTGACAGCAGATTGTTCCAATGTACCATGTTTTAAGTAATATTCTTTCTATGCAAGGAAAGCTGCACTGTCTATATCAGCTTTATAAATGATTTAATCAGCACATAGATTGAAAACCATGCAGTGTTCCTTGTTCTTTTCATACAACAGCTTCCTGATCTATGCATAGATTTTAGAGAAGTGTAATTAAGTGTTCTGGCATTCCCACTCTTCTCAATGCCATTTATAATTTATCATGATCCACAATGTCAAATGCCTTTGCATAACCAATAAAACACAAGAAAACATCTTTCTTGTAGTCTCTGCTAGCCAAGAGCCATCTACCATAAACAATGATATTCTGGATCCAGTTTGAATTTCTGGCAGTTCCATGTTTTTGTACTGTTACTGATTTTTAAATTATATTCAGCAAGAGTTTACTAGGAGGTGATATTAATGATATTATTTAATAGTTTCTACATTCTTTTGGATCACTTTTTTAGGGGGAAATAAAATAAATAAGGATATTTTCCCGAGTGTTAACTAAGTAACTATCTTCCAAGTTTGTTGGCACAGCAAAGTAAGCATGTCCAGGGCTGCATCTGTTAGTAGAAACATGACAATTGATAGTCCATCAACTCCTGAGTTCTTAGTTTCTGCTGGCTACTTGAATGCCATGTGGATTTCTTCCTTCATTAATGTTGCTTGTTGATCATAGGCTGCTACTTGATAAGTTTCAGTGTTAAATTCTTTTGGGTGCAGTGACTCTGTACTCCTATCTTCATTTGATGTTATCTGCATCAGTCAGTATTTTGCCCATAGAGTCCTTCTGTATTTCAACTCAAGGCTTATATGTGTATCAATGTTGTTGTTGTGTGTTGTAGAGTTGGAACCTATCCAAAGCTGACCCTCCAGCGGCTTTTCAGAGGCAGTAAATCGTACAGCAGGATATTACCCATTTTTTTCCTCATGGAGAAGTTGGTGGACTCAAACAGGGTGCCTTCAAGATTGCACCACAGCTTGTTAACACTAGGCTACCAAAGAGTATAGAAAATAAGCATAAAAGGAATACTTGTTAATATAAATGTCATTCAAATATATGCACCTAACACCAAAGACAAAGATTTGAGAATTTTTACCAACTTTGATCAGATATACAATCAAAATACACTAATAATATTTGGTAACTGAAACATAAGAGTTGGAAACAAAGAAGAAAGAATAGTAGTTAAAAAATAAAAACTTGGTAAAAGAATTGGAGCTGGAGATAGAATAATAGAATTTTGTATAATCAAGAATTTATTCGTTGCAGAAACCTTTTTAAAAGCATACACAGTGACTGTAGGCATGGACCTTATCTGACGGACCACACAAGAATCATATTGACTCCATCTGTGGAAAGAACCAATGAAGAAGCTCAATACCAGTGGTCAGAAGAGGATCAAGGGTTGACTATGGACCAAAACATTAATTACTCATGTTCAGATTGAGGTTGAAGAAACTTAAATCCACAAGAGCTGAAATAGGACCTTGAGTCTTTCCTACCTGAACTTAAAAAAAAAAAAGAAAAAATCTCAAGAATATATTTAATGCATTGAAAATTAATTATGGAAAACAGATAAATTGTTGGATAATATCAAATATGTGAATCATGAAGAAGCTGAAAGGTCATTACAAATACAAAGGGGGGGGAAACTAAAATGATGTCAGGAGAGACTGAAAATTGCACTAGAACTCTGAGAGCCCAAAATAAAGGGGAGAAATGCTGAGCTAAAAGAGATGAACAGACAATTTCAAAGGGTGGCTCAGGAGGATGAAGCAAAGTATTTATAATGAAATGTGCTCAGAACTGATGTTGGACAATCAAAGGGGAAGAACCCACTTGGTATTTCTCAAGATGAAATAACTGAACACAAATTTAAGCCTCAAATTACCAGATTACGTATTATTAAATTAAAAATATGTTCTCTAAGAGCTTTTACTATTTAAATCACATATGTTTTGGATGTTGCTGTGTTGTTATGTGCTGTCGAGTCGTTTTCGACTCATAGCGACCCTATGCACAACAGCCCTAAACCCTGCTCTATCCTG
>NW_006399847.1:10822387-10835028 GCF_000299155.1 Elephantulus edwardii
CTTCTTGACATTGAGCCTCAGTCCATACTGAAGGCTGCAGTCCTTGACCCTTCGCAGCAAGTGCATGAGGTCCTCCTCAGTTTCAGCAAGCGGGGTTGTGTCATCTGCATAACGCAGATTGTTAATAGATCTTTCACCAATCCTGATGCCACAATTCTCCTCATAGAGTATGTTTTGGATAGAAACATTTTTTAATAGTAGAATATACAACTCAACAATTCCTGCGTATGCAACTCAGGAGCCTTGTTTATATTCTTTAAGTCATGCAGTTATACTTTTCTAAGTGATTTGTATCCATTTTACTTAGAGTCACTGTCCCCAGATTTTCCTTTCTTATTTTTTGTTGTTGTTCTTGTTTTATTTGCTATTGCCAATTTGCTCCAAAATAAATTTTAAAGAACTTAAAGAAACCCACAACCCTATATTTTAGTTTTGAGAAGGCTTAAGGGAGTATTTGGTTTGTACTTTTATGACTGTCAGAGGGCACTAATTTTAGGGATCCATCCAAGATGACAGTTTTGAAATCTATTTTGCTATTTTGATCAGGATTCTCTTTAGACTTTTTGGTCAGAATGTTTAGTAATGCTAGTCAGTCACTCTTGTTTTCTTAGTATCTGAACCAAGATACTCAGGTCTTCTGATGTCATGACGAAGTGGGCAGTGGTTTATGTGGTCGTTAGCCTCTCATACCATGTTTTCTTCCCTGAGTCCTGACACATATTCCTCTTTGGCTCTAATTGTGTAGAGACCAATTGTATGCTGGTAAGGCACACACATGGCTCACATTCACTGACTTAAGCAAGGCCACGGCATGCAGTTGTGCAGATCATGTATAATGTAAATATAAGGTGTTCTTTCATGTAATAAACCTCCTAGATGTTTCTTTTTCAATATGTACTGCTAGCCGAACAAACAGATTTGTCCTACAGAGGGTAGAACCAGACTGGCTGCTCCTTGGAGGCAGGGACTTTGAAGCTTTATCTGACAAACTTTGGGCATGTTGCAAGGAGGGACCAGTCCTTGGAGAGGGATGTCATACTTGGAAGGCTGGAGGTACAGCATAGGAGAGGAAGGCCCTTGATAAGATGGATTGATTCAGTGGCTGGAGTAATATGGGTTGGTGTATCGGAGACAATAATGTTGGCACAGGATAGAGCAGGGTTTAGGACTGTTGTACATAGGGTCGCTACGAATTGCAAGTGAGTCGATGACACATGACGAGAACAACACTTTGTAGTTTCTGAGGTAGTAAGTGTCTTGAAGATGAGACTTTTTGTGATATGCACAAAGTTACCTTAAGGAATAGTCATGGTTTTGGCCATTTACATTCCTCAGCTTGAATGCCCCAACCTGTCCCCACTCCACCCACCCCAGACTTGCCAGTCCGAGTTCTACTTTGAATCTTCCTTTAAGTATCAAAGAGTGGAGGAAAATTAATTTCAAAATTTTTAAGTGAGAGGAGGTGGACAATAATGGTACATTAAGTCTGATACAAGCAGAGCAGTTGGGCCTGGGGTCCACTTTCTTGTCCCAAAGTTTAAGCTGCAGATAAAGAGAAAAGAATAATCTGTGATTTGGTTCTGTTCTTCCTTCTGTTCTTGGTGAGAAGACGGCTTTGTCATTATCTTCTGTGTGAGAAGCCCAGCCCCATGGCTCTTCATGTAGAACAGTTAAGTTTTTAATAAAGTTGTTGTCGTGCTTCTGTGTGAGTCTAGCTTGTAGTAATCAGAGGATCTCTGACATCACAGTGAATTAAGCACTGTCCTGCTCACTGAAAGGTCAGCTGTGTGCTCTGCAGGAGAAAAATGAGGCAGTCAGATCCTGTAAAGATTGGAGCCCCTAAAGTGCAATTCTGCTCTGCCCTGTAGGGCCCCTGTGAGTTGGCATTCAGTAGCAGTGAGAGTGGTAATTTCTTCTTTGTTATTGTTAGTAAATATTTGAGGTATTTCCTGACTTTTCCATATTTTGTTTTTAATGCAGCAAGAAACATTTTTGTATGGAACTCTTGAATCTTCCAGGGAAGAAAAATTGGTCTATCACTGTGTGTTTCAACTCTTTTACTATAATGTGAAATATATTTTACATCATGACCTAATTATCTACACACACACACACACACACACACACACACACTCTTGTGGATTTGCAAGAAAATACATGTATGTATATGCTTAAAACAAAAGTTGTGCAATATCATCTCCACTCATTGATTAGAAGTGTGCTCTACTGTTTAATTTTCTCTGTCTTCCTTTAAAACACTGCTTGTGTGAGTATGTGACCAAGGGGCTTGATGCACTTTCTGAAAACATTCTTGATCTGCTTCTCAAGTTGAATGTGCAGATAGGACAATGTATGTCCAAAATGTCTGTATTTCAGGTGAGCTTTTATGCATTGCTTCTGCTACTGGTCAGAAACATCAGCATGACTAGTAAGGAGCTTTGCAGGCGCTATGTCCTGAACATTTCTACATACGAGAATCTCCTGGGATGCTTCTTTACATGTGTGTACTTATGTGTATGTATTTGGAGCTCTGGTGGCCTTGCACTGCTGACTGAAAGTTTAAACCCACCAACTAACTGTTCTTTGGGAGGATGAGGAGGCAGTCATCTCTCGGAAGCCTAATGGAGGAGTCCTGTGATTTGGAATCAATTCAGTGGTGCTGGTGGTGGTGGTGGTGGTGGTGGTGTGTACCGTCGAGTCAGAACCAACCCAGAGCCTACCCTTTTGCAGGTTTTCAGAAACATATTGACCATCCCTCTCCCACGGAGCAGCTGATGGATTCAAACCTGTGCCTTTGAGATTGCAGCACAGTTTCTTACCTCTAAGCCACCAGAACAGATTATGTGGCATTATGTGGAGTTTTGGTTTCCCCCGCCCCATTTCTGTAGGTAAATAAATGTTTGTGAAAGGACATAGTCAGTTTTCCCCCTTTTTAAAAATATCTAAATCTCTTGTGTACGTTTCTATTATATGACCATGACCATCTACCACCGTAGCACTAGTTTGTCTGTATAGGAAGCTAATAGCATGACCATCAGAAGACTAGGCCAGTGAGGCACAAGAGCATAGCTCGACCCCCCAGCGGGTGCTGACTTCTGACTTGTGGTCATTCATATTGACCTTGCCTTTGTGCCACAGATCTTCATGCTGGGGCTGTGTTACTGTAGAGCCAGCATGGAGCTAGCTGTTGGAGCTAAAGCACAGAGCACTGACAATCTTCCTGCCAGCTAGGGTGTTGTGATCACCTGGCAAGACGTGGCCATCTATCAGAAGCAGCACACAAGGTCCATCTGCAGAGACAATCCATGGGCCCAGTGGGCCATGTAGGCAAAATGGCTTGCAGCTAACCAGGTTGCATACTTTAACCATTTTGTTCCCACCAGGAGATAAAGATGGGATTACTGTTACTGAGTGAAAAGCAGATACAAATCACATCCCCCCCCTCCTCCTTGGTTCTCATCCTAGACAGTGTACTTGAGGGCACACGGGGTATTCCAACACATGATGATTGGAGCTTAGGAGACAGAGACACAGAGACAACCTGGTTATCAGAGGAGAGGCTTCTCATCACATGCCTGGCGTGGCCTGTATGTTGGTGGCTGGTGGCTTTCCACCTCTCTCTTTTTTGAAGGAGTGTCGTGGCTATGTGAGGCTCCTTATTCTAAATTAATTTCAGACCCAATTGAGAAAACGTCTCAACCTTTTAATTAATTTTGATTGATATTGCCTTTGTTTAGGAAGAACAGCATTGACTCTTGTTATTTATGAGTATGGTATGTGCCATAGTCTGTGTTCTCTAAAGGAACAAAACTTGAGAGAGTGAATGAAAACCAATCTCTGTAAACTTTTACAAAAATTACAATAAAAAAGAAAAGCAACTTAATGAGATATGTTTGTTGTTGTCATTGTGTACAGTCCAGTTGGAACCAACTCATAGCTGACCCTTTAGCAGATTCCCAGAAACAGTAAATCATGTGGAAGGAGATTGCCCATTTTTCTTCCACAGAATAGCTGATAGGTTCAAATCAAATGCATTTGGGTTGCCGGCTCAAGTACTTACCACAAGGCCACCAGAGCTCCTATTAGAGAGAGAGGGATTAAAAAAAAAAAAGACATATGTAGCTATATGTATTTATCTGTATGTAGTTGTTGTTGTTATATGCCATCAAGTTGTCTGTGACTCATAGCAACCCTATGTACAGCAGCCCTAAACCCTGCTCTATCCTGTGCCAATCTTACTGTCTCTGACACACCTAACCCCATTACCCCAGTCACTGAGTCAATCCATCTCATCAAGGGTCTTCCTCTCCTGCACTGTCCCTTCACCCTCCCAAGCATGATGTCCCTCTTCAAGGACTGGTCCCTCCTTGCAGCATATCCAAAGTATGTCAACAAAGCTTCAGAATCCTTGCCTCCAAGGAGCAGCCTGATCTAACCCTCTCCAGGACAAACTTGTTTGTTCTCTTAGCAGTCCAGGGTATAGTCAATACTCTTCTCCAGCAACACAGTTCAAAGGCATCAATTCTCCTTCTATTATCCCTAGTCATTTTCCAGCTCTCTGATGCATAGCAAGTGTTTGCGAACACCAGGGCCTGTATCAAGCACACCTTAGTCTACAAACTGACCTCATTGCTCTTCAGTACTTTGGAGAGGTCTCTGACAGCACACTTCCCAACAGAATACATCTTTTAATTTCCTGGCTGCTGGTGCTAAGAGTGTTGATTGTGGAGACAAGCAAACAAAAGCTGTGAACAATTTCAATCACTTTACCATCCACCATGAAGCTCCCAGTCAGCCCAGTGGTGAGAATCTTTGTTTTCTTGATACTAAGCTTCAATCTACATATATACATCTGTATGTATATGAGTAATGAGATTTCATTCAAGGAAATAGCTCCTTCAATTTGAGACTTATAGTTGTTGTTGTTGTTGTTGTTATTAGGTACCATCAGACTGGCTACAACTTACAGTGTCTTTATGAACAATAGGTAAGAACCCGCCCTATCCTGCAAGCACATCACCTGTCTTTATCCTACACAGCAGCTGTTGGGTTTTAACCATCTGTCTAATGGTTGGCAGCACCACTCCTAACTCACTATGTTACCAGAGCTCCTGACCAGACAAGGCAGTGTTTTAACCTACCAGGCACACGGTGTTACCCGTGTAAGCAGTACATTTCAGTAAGATTAAAATACGTTTAAAAAATAGTAGCTTTGTTACTCTTTGCATGAATAAAATACATTTGCACACATAATACTGCATGATCTAGTCAGTTAAGATAGTTTAACATTTAAAATAATCTATAAATGTAATTCATTTCATTAATAAAAAAAGTCATACAGTTATTTTACACTTGCAGAGAAAAGTTTTGTTAAAATATTCTTTTTTCTAAGAAGCAACACTCAAAAGATAAGAATGGAATGCAATTTTGCATAAGCAAATATTCTTAATATAATAAAGACAGTAACAATACAGATTTACACATCACAATGCTTCTATTCAACATAGTTTTGAAAGCTTTAGTCAGGACAAAAAGAATAAATATTTAATATAAAAAATGGTCCTTACTAAGGTATAAAAATTTGAAATACAGTTATAAAAAAGGGCAAGTAATAAAGTCCTTAGCCACAAACTGTTATGTGCCTTCAAGTCACTTGTGCCTCATAGGGAACCTATGCACATTAGTTCTGAACTCTGCTCTATCCTGAGCCAGTCTCACAATCTCTGAGACACCTAATCTCATTATTCTAGTTATTGTGTGAACCTATCTCATCTGGGGTCTTCCTCTCCTAAGCTACCCTTTTACCTGTCCAAGCATGATATCCTTTTCCAAAAACTGGCCCCTCCTAGCTACATTACCAGAGTATGTGAGATGTAGTCTCAAAATCCTTGCCTCCATGGTTCAGCCTAATTTCACCCTCTCCGGGACAGACGTGTTTGTTCTCTTAGCACTCCATAGTATGTTCAAAACTCTTCTTGGGCACCGCAACTCAAAGGTATCAATTCGCCTCCTGTCATCCTTGGCCATTGTCCAGCTCTCTGATTTAAATAATTGTAAAGACAGCAGTCTAGATCAGGCACACCTAAGTCTCTAGATTTAGCTAGTTGCTCTTAAGCACTCTGGAGAGGTCCTTGACAATAGATTTCCGTAATACAAGTTGTCTTCTGATTTCCTGACTGCTAGTGCCAAGAGTGTTGATTGTCGAACTGAGGAAGCTAAAAGGATGAACAATATAGGTCTCTTCTCCATTTATCACAATTCTGCCAATTATCCTAGTAAGGAGATTCTTTGTTTTCGTGATGTTGCGCTTCAATCCATATTATGGACTATGGTCCTTGATCCTCTTCAGCAGATACTTCAGGCTCTCCTCAGTTTCAGCAAGTTAGCTTGTGTCATCTCCATAATACAGGGTGTTGGTGAGTTTTCCTCCAATCCTGAGTCTGCATTCTTCCTCATAAAATCTAGCCTCTCAAACAATCTTTTTTGCATATAGATTGAAAAGTTATTGAGATAGGATACATCCCTGATGCACTCCTTTTCTGATTTTGAACCATGCAATGTTTCCTTGCTCTGTTCTGATGACTGCCATCTGGTGCAAATACAGGTTTTATATGAGCACAATCAGTGTTCTGGGATTCTAATTTTTCTCAAGGTTAGCCACAGCTTGTTGTGATCCACACAGTCAAATGCCTTTACATTATCAATGAAACATAGATAGACATTCCTCTGGAACTCTCCACTCTCAGTCAAGATCCATCTAACGTTAGCTATGATGTCCCTAGTAAACCAAACACCTTCACATCCGGAAGTTCTCTGCTGATGTACTTTCCAGTCATTTTTGTATAATCTTCAGCAGAATCTTGCTTGCATGTAAAATTATTGATATTGTTCAATAATTTCTAAACTGTTGGGTCACCTTTTTTTGGAATGAGAATAAATATTGATCTCTACCAGTCAGTTGTGTAGGTAGTTGTCATCTAGGCAGTTCTTTCTTGGTATAACCTGGTGAGCATGTCGAAGGCAGCATCTGTTTAATGAAATATGTCGATTGGTATTTAATCAATTCCTGGGGCCTTGTTTTTGCCAATTCTTTCAGAGCAGTTTGAACTTCCTCCTTCATTTCCATTGCCTCTTGAACCTAAGTTGTTGTATGAAGCACTTCTGTGTCAGTCAATTCTTTTTGTTACGGTGACTGTGTACTCCTTCCATCTTGTTTTGATGCTTCCTAAATCATTCATTATTCTGCCCATTGCATCATTAAAGATTGCAATTCAAGGCATAAATTTGTTCTTTAGATTCTTCAGCTTAGGAAATGCTGAACAAGTTCAACCCTTTTGCTTTTCTGACTCTAGCTTTGCACATTTCATACTAATACTTTGCTTTGTCGTCCTATGCAGCCCTTTGAAGTCTGTTCAGCTCCTTTATTTCTTGCAGTTGCTTTGGATTCTCAGCACTTTAGTGCAATATTCAGTCTCTTCTGACATCCATCTCAGTCTTTCCTTCCTCCTCTGTTTTTCTAATAACTTTTTGCATATTTTATGGATAATATTCTTAATATCTTCCCACAGCTCGTCTTCCCTCCACTAATTAGTATTAAAGTCCTCAAATCTTTTCCTGAGATGGTTTTTTAATTTAGGGGAGATAGACTCAGGGTCATTTTGGTTCTTGTGGATTTGATTTAATTGTATTTAAATTTAGTTTGAATTTGCATATGAGTAGTTGATGATCTCTTCCACAATCAGCACCTCACCTAGTTTTCACAGGCGAAATACATAATGTAAATACCTTACTATATACATACACAGAATGTACAAGTTCTAAAGAAATAATAAATATTCATTTTGTACCCACTTATTAAATTACACTACATGCCTTTAGTGTTTTAATGTATTACCAGTGTATTTGAACAGTATTTTTAAAAAAAATACATCTTTTATAGCGATACAAAAATATAGAAGATAGTCAAGAATATATCTTGCATGAGATCACTATTTGGTAACATTTTAAAACTATTGTAAAGTATTGGTGAATTGTCAACATGGCTTGTAACAGTAAATGCTACGTATCAACTTGACTAGGCTACTACTATGCAATTGGGCAGACATTGGACTTGATGCTTTTCTATAATGTAATGTAATTCAGTCACTTTCATGAAGAGAGTTGATACTATAAAATTACCACCATGAAGAGGAAAGACACAGTTACAGACACAAACCAATGGGACAGAATTGAGAACCCAGACATCAGTGCATCTCCTTACAGTCAGTTGGTATTTGACGAGTACTCAAAATGAAAAAAGACAACCTTTTCAAAAAATGGTGCTTGTAAAACTGGACTTCTACCTACAGAAAATGAAAATAGGATCTGCATGTCACACAAAAATCAATTCAAGGTGCATCAGAGACCTAAGGGTAAAATCCAAAACTGTAAAGATCATAAGAGACAAAATGGGACCAAACTTAGAAATCCTAGCCTTGGCATAAATAGGCTTGCAAATATAGCAGGAAAAATGCACAATGAGAGCATAAACTTGATGACTAGTACCTTCTGCAAATGTGGGGGGGAAAATGGCAGTGACATTTCAAACAAGGGTCTCATAACAAGAGTTTACAGAGTACTACATGGCCTCCATATGAAAAAGATAGGTAACTCAAAAACAAAAAGGGAAAAAGACATGAAAAGACTTTTCACAAAGGAAGATACTTGAATGGCTAACAGACACGTAAAGAAATGTTCAAAATCATTGGTAATAAGAGCAATGCAAATCAAAACAATGAGATACCATCTCACCCCAGTAGCAGTAGCAAAAGTTTAATAGGACAACAAACTATAAATATTGGAGAGGATGTAGAAAGATTGGAACTCCCATGCACTGCTGTTGAGATTATAAAATGGTGCAACCACAATGGAATTGACGTTTCCTCAAAAAGCTTAATATATAAATTCCATATGACCCAGCTATTCCATTGCTAGGAATATACTCTAAAGACATCAGAACTGAGACATGAACAGAGATGAGTTTACAGCAGTGTTATTCACAATAACCAGAATATGGAAATAACCCAAATGTCCATCAGCAAACATGGATTAAGAAATTGTGATATGCTCACACAGTGTAATACTGTGCTGCACAAGGGGAAAGGAGGATGACATAGGTGTGGGAAGGGTCAGATCTGTTGTTCACAGGAGTAGACTGGATGGCACATAACAGTTATAACTCACACGGCATTTCTGGGACTAGAATACAAACACTGCCGAAAGAGTTTTGCTCAGTGTGAGAGACCTAAAATCTCTCATGATTACACAGCAGGTATTGTGAAATGTGTCTGAACTTGTTGAATATATGCTCCCCTTTCCTCATAATTCTGTAGATGGTACTGAGGCCGACTGTGATCCCAGGCACTTCCTTCCACAGCTGTTCCATCAAGTCCACTGCCATGTCCCCCTCCTAGAATGCAATTAGGATGGGTCTCTCAGGTATGAATCATGAAGCCAGCTCGTCTGACCCAGCCCCTGCTCACGATAAGAGACCAGAATTGCCTCCCTGAAGATCACAGCGGCTGCCACTCCGGAAGCTTAGTCAGGGACTTCCTACCAGTTCCCCCACTGGCGCAGGCAGCATTTTTCATTCTGTTCTCTTTCTGCCAGATTGAGCCAGGCTTCAAGCAGAGAAGTCTGACAGTTGCCATCCTGACCTGAGGGACCAGCAGGCCCAGTTCTTGCCTCTAGCACTTTCACATCCTATTTAATCAGTGATCCTGGCTCCTTCTGCATTCAGTCCTGTTTTTTTCTGTGAATAAGGGCAGAAACTGACTGATAGGATCAATTTCCATTGCGGGTTCAATTCACAGCTCATTTCTCTGGAACTCTGCACTTTACCTTCTATTACTACTGCGCTGCTTTTTTCAGAAACTCAATTTCAGAACCTGTGAGAGATATTTGGGTGTAATTTTTGGATCCTGTCATTGATAATAAAAAACATAGATTACAAGCAGTGCTCCTGCTAGCAGCCTTCTCTTCTATGGCTCTTCATGAACTACAGAGGTACATTACAGTAAAAGAATAAAAACCAGAAATGGCACAGGCCACCTTCAGCACCATCAGTTATTACAGTTCTGCCTTACCTGTTACACCAAAAAGGGTGACAAAATAATAAAAAGGGCACCAAAAAGCAGTTGGTTTACTTATTTAATATTTTGCTGTATCAGAGCAAAGGCTTGATGAACTCAGATCCCTGGCTCACTTAAAGTCATACCCAGGGATTCAAAATCCCTAAAGCCACAGAATTCACAGGCGTGTGGCACTGTGTCCCAGTGAGAGAACCACAGTTACTGAATTAGCCAGTGCTCTCCTGAAATAAGAAAAGCAGTAAGTTTCCTTTGTCAGGCAAGGAGGAAAATTCTGTAATATAATATAACAAATAAACTAGAATTTATACTGCTGTAAGACATCTAAACGCTGTAATGTAATTGAATATATTAAAAGTGCCATACAATTTTGTGAAACTCAAGACTCTTCTACCAAAATATATATTAAAAAAAATTAATGCATTTCCCCCCCAGAGACCTCTAGTGGAATGTTGCTACTGTTCTTAGATACCTTTTGAGTCAAGTACAACTCAGTGACTCTATGAACAACAGATCTAAACCCCATCCTATATTGTGCCATCTTCGCACTTTGACATACCAGAGCCTTTTGTAGCAGTCACTGTGGTCCACCTGGATGAGAGTCTTCCTCTCCTTTGCTGACCTTCCACCCTTCCAAACATGTCCTTCGTCCCTCTCCATGGAATACCCCTTCCTAGTAACATGCCTCAAGTATATGAGGCAAAGCCTCATCATTCTTGACTCCAAAGAGTACTGCTGCTGTATCTCTCCAAGACATAACTTCTGATACTATAGTAAGTTATATATTGGGCTGCTAAGCAAAAGATGAATGGTTCAAATCTACCATCTTTTGGGAGAATGAAAGGCAGTCTTCTCTGGTAAGGATTCTAGCCTTGAAAAACCAGTATAGGGTTGCTATGGATCAGAACTAACTAGATGACAGGGGTAGGTGGACACGTAACCAGGATCAGAAGATACATTTGGAAACAGTCTCTTTTCTTAATCTCATTTAGAGGAAAAATAGTTTAATTTACAAATAATAAAATGAATTTCCTAAATACAGGTAGAACTAATTTGAAAAGATAAAGAGAGACCACTGATACCATGAGGGGTATGCCAGTTAGCAGCACATTTAGAGTTAAAATGAGAGAATGCATGTTAGACTTTTGCTTAGACATCCCTGGCACATATCTTTCAGTATAATTCTTTTCAAAAATTCTGAAAGTTATTATTCTAAAATAAAGAGTTGATATAATGGAAACTATAAAGGGAACAGTAAAAATTTATTTTCCAAAATAAAGAAGCAGAGAAGAACACAAAGGAAAGCAGCATAAAAAAAGTCAAGAGATGTAAAAAGCAGAAGTAGAGGGTCTAACCTACATCCGATGCTGTTCCTGAAAGCAAGTAAGAGACTAATGAAAGACAAGATGTCTGAGAAATTCACAGGATGTATGAAATCCACATAAAAATATAAGAAAGGAAAACATCTACAAATTGTGAGCGAGGAAATATCCTGAATACATATTTTTAGGAAATAAAAAAAAATTGAGAGATTAAACTACATGCACATATATACACGTGCACACACAGAATTAAATTATTACAAAACACAAATACTTGAAATCTTTACAAGATTTGGCAGTATTGAAATACATTTGGGCAGTTAGCTGTGCATTGTCAATTTGGGAGAGTAGCTAATTTAACAAAAGCAGGTGAGTGAGGACTTTCACAGTAGTGATGAAAAATCATTTAATAATTAAAAAACTAACTCATATTAAAAAGAAAAAAATCCCCAAACCAAGTAAAAAGAAGATAGAAAACAAAAAATACCAGAAAAGCTGACACAAAAAGAAGATGAAAGGAAATAATAAGATGGTAGAAACGAGTCCAAATACATTGATAATGTCGATAAAAGTTATAGTGCCTCTCTGATTAACAGGCCCCGTATATTAATCTCAGTGTAAAAGTAATATCCTCCTGCATTCTCTTTTTAAGGAATAAAGCTAATTCTTCTGACTGTAAACTCATATTCTCTGGGCCTGAGTCAAGTGGGACACACAGGTTTCTGTTGCATGAAGAGAGGAGACTGCCCATTTTTTCCTACCTAAAGAGATAAGGTCCATTGCAGAGAGCTCGCTCTCATCCAATTCTACAGCTTATTGAAAACAGAAAGTACAATAATACAAATAAACACAGCCCTGGCTAATACATATGTTTAAAAAACAAATAGAAAAACCAAAATAAATTAAAAACCTCATTGATGTCAAGTCAGAATCGACTCATAATTGACCCTACAAAAGTTTTTAATCAGACTTCTTCCAATCCTGTTCTTTTTGGTGCCGTAGTGAATATGGTAGCACATTCAGCTCACGTTAATGGATGTGTCTATAATTCACCAGTTCTTTTCACAGTTCACTGACCTCCAGTCCTCAATCACTGATTAGAGCGAGTGGGCCACGTTTTCCTTCCAGTGTGTGTAAGATTGATCTTACTCTTTTTTTTTGTTTTGTTTTGTTTCTAAATTCAGATTTTTTT